>NW_006288970.1:125686-155590 GCF_000327345.1 Myotis davidii | reverse complement strand
CTGATGAAAATATAAAAGGAGAACAGACCCCAAAAGAATCAAACATGTCATTAATTCCCCCACAAGAGAGGATTCTGTCTTTTCCAGAAATGCCCTTCATAGGAAAGTCTTCAAATAAATCAACACAGAAAATGTAACTAAAAAATAAAGCTTTGCAATCGTTTCTTCAATTTACAAGTCTACTTGCTTTGGTTCTAGCCAACTTCTGAATCATTTCACAATGTTCTAGACTTAAAATGGCTTTATACAGAACGCTTTCTTTGGATACTGCCACAAAGACTTTTGCTCATCTTTTAGAAAATGGAAATAGACATATGCAACTGAATAAGATGTAATACATTGTGAAAAATGTGTATCCAGATACAGGTAGATATATCAAATCTAGTCCCAAAATACTAGATTTAAACAGTATTCTGCTCCCTATTCCTAACAGTATCAGGAAAAAAAATCAGGAGAGGAAAATTTAATTACAACCTAGTTTGTGTCAGATGTAAATCATTTTGAAAATATAATCTGACTTAATCCTCTAAATAACTTTATTTTACATCTAAGAACATTACGTTTATGGAGGTTCATACACTTAATATTATTACACGTCAGTCAATCATGAGGCCACATATTTTTGCTGTCCTTTGCATTCTATCATACTACTAGTGTGATATCTACATATTTACTCATGTGAATAAATTTAATTAAGTAGACCATTTTCCAGAAGCATTTATGAAGCATGCTTATGATATACAACAATGGCAGAGTATTTAAAATCTTGAAAATATGTTATATATTAAAAGAGTACATTTAACAGAATATTGGGAAATGTGAACTTTTAAAGTACACATTACAAATTGATAAATACCGTAATAACAATGAGTTTTAAAAGAAGCCCTAAATGTGTTATTTGTAAAAGGTATAATAATGACAGATTGGTTGCATCATTTTAGCTGTAGGAGAGATAAATGTAATACACTTGCGGACACAAACACTAAGACACAATTCCATCATATTGGACCTCAAATATGGAGTTGACATCCCAAAGATTATGTATAGAAGCCTAAGAAAAAAAGTAAAGCCATCTTAATCCTTTATCTTCAGTCTTAAATTTCTTATACCCTGCAGAGGTATTAACATTGGTTTTTCCTTTCTTTGCCAATGTTTAAGAATGCTAGCTTTAGAGAAAATCCCTTTAGACGAAGATCTGAGCTGAGGTTTCCAGTAGGAAATCCATCGCTGTGAATGTCTGCTGTTGCCTGCTAAAATGCAGCACTCACCTAGGACGGCATTAAGCTGAACAATTTCACATTTCCCTGACTAAGTGGCTAGAGAGCCAAAGGTACTAATTTTATTCTAAACTAAAAATCATCTATACAAGAAGACACTTACCATTTTAAAATAAAATTGCATATACCATTAAAACATACTTTTAAAGGAAAAGGGCATTTATTAAAACTATTCGTATTCACTTGGCAGACATTCACATACCAGGGACCATGCTAGTTTACTGTCATTTGCAGAACTATTTGTTCCACAGTAAGCAGTTATCATCTCCACTTCAGCAGTGCCTGAGGTGTTTGGAGATTTTAGCACATAATTAAGTTGATCCTTTATAGAAAGTTTGCAATGCTGTCATCTGTTTATTGATAAAAAGAGAATTCCATTTACAATGGGACTTAAAGTCCAGTTTTTTAAAACCTTAAAAAGATAGCTCATATTTTTCTTAAAGTAATTCCCAATATCCTTCTTTTATAATTAACTGGGGAAACCCGCATTACTTCTACCTTTAAGACTTGGAATATTTGGCTTTTATCCCTAGAGATAATTAAATCACATTGATTTAGTTTCAGCTTTTTCTTTTATTTCCACAAAGAAAACCCTGGCCCAGAGCCTTACATAATAAGAGCAAATTAAAATAAAATACAATGCTATTATCGTTAGTGTTCATATCTGATCAGTTTAAATTACCTTAAGAATGACTATTTTCAGAAAGTCAACTGCATGCAGCAGTGACATGTCTAATAAAAATGTGCCCTGAGTGGGCAATGCCCCCGTGGAGAAGGGATGGATTCGAACCAGGGCACAGCAAGGGGATGCTGCCACTAGCCCTTACCACAGTAAGTCGCAGCCCGCCTTGGTCCTGAACATTGCTGAGAGCTTGCCTGTGCCTACATTCGCCCAGATTCCGGCCCCTACCCACCAGTAACTCTCCTGTCTCCTACCACACTCTCCTCTAGTGTTCAAGGGATTGGGGCCGCAGCTTCACTGAGAGGATGCGTTACTGCACTGGGCCTTGTTCCAGTTATAGGACTGCACACTCAGGTTGGGCTGGTGGCCTTTCACCATAGACATGGATTCATTGACCAAGAATAACCCATGGGCTCCAATACATTTGTACCAGGGCTCTCAATGTGTCTCCTTTTGTGTAGAGGACAACCATTCTTAGTATCTTAATTAGTAGATAAACGTCCAGATTTCGTTTATCTACTTTCATTAGAAGATACATGTCCAGATTTGAAGTTATTTCCCTTCACTGTTATGCAAGGAGACATTTCTGAGCAATAAATATGGTGCAGAAAATGACAAAACAACAACAACAAAACAAAACAGAGTGTAAGGTAGTGATAAAAAATCCTGTGAAAGAGGGAAAACGCGCCTAAGTTACTGGTGATGTGGCCTCACCTTCAAGTTTTATAATATAGCCTGAGTACAGGGTCATATTTCTAAAATGTTATAACACTGGAGAACATATGGTGACTGCTATATTCAGCTCCTTATCTGTACTTTTCCTTCTAAATAGTTCCAAAAGTTTCTTTGAAAATTGTCCACCCACATAAGGACTACAATACAAGAACTTAAAATACCTGATATCTAAACACCTGCACTTGATAAAAAAAAAAAGAATGGACACTCCTTCCCATAGACCTTAAAAAGGCATAATACAGTTAAGACTCTATTCGAGTAAGGTAACTGTATTTGGATAATTCTGTCCCTGTTTAGAACTGTATTAAATGTATCTATGTTATTATAAAAATTATCACAAATGCCAACTTCTCCATATGTATGCTAATACTTGATTGAAGCTTTCACAGGGTGATTAAGACCTGGATAAACAAAATCTGACCAAAAGAATATATTATGACTCAATCAATGCCTGGGACATTAGAGCTGAAATATCAGGGGAGGGCATATAAAGGGAGAGAGTAGACTTCATTAGAACCTTTAAAAAAGCATAAAGACAGTTCATTAATAGATGACATTGAAAAGCTGGCAGAATGCATATGAAATCTCTCTAATTGGAGATCAACAGAATGAACACTGATTTTACGTGCTTTTAATCAAACACAATATTGGAACACAAAAGTGGGCATACAGTAATGGAGAACAGAGGATAGAACATTATCTGACTAAAAATGCTTCATTCTGTTCCACAGCTCATAAACAAAGCATAGAAATTGGGAAGGTTTCAGGAGAGAGATTAACAGAATGAAAAATAGAACCCATGGAGAGAGATTAAATAAAATGGAATTATTTGGACTAAAGAAGAATGTAAAAAAAATTAATTTGAGAATCCTTAAACAAAGACAAAATTTCCATTGGAAAGGATTAAAAAAAGGGTTTCATTTATAGTAGGAGGACTTTAGATATAAAACATTGTGTGTTTGTTTGTTTGTTTATATAGATGACAAATGTGGCCCTACTTTGACCTCTAATGACCTCTTTTCATCAGCTTCCATGAACATTATATGCATATATGCACTCCACATGGAACTTAGTGGATTTGATATTTTCAGCTTCGTCATTTTTTTTGTGGTTAGAAATTCTATTTGTGTTAATTCAGCATGATTAGTGAACACATTCCATCTGTCAGTAAAATGCTAAAAATTACTAAGTTATAGCATTGAGCCAAAAAATGAAACCAAGTTAATGGGTAATTTTGCACTATCAAGAAGTAGTAAATTCCAGCTGTGAAAATAAAATTACATGAGAGACGCTCTGGAATTTAAGATTAGTATTAATCTTAAAGTAATACCTGATAGCTCTTGGATAGCCATACCTTTAGTCAAAAGAGGCACATGTAATTACTTTTAGTTTAATTGTTCTAAACTAAAGATTTTAACATGCTCATTTCTTGCATTTGTTTCAGTGCCAGCAAATACAGCACTTAGTGCCAAGGCTTAACTGCAAAAAAAGATCTGGACAGTGCATGCCCAGTGATCAATGACCAAGTGTCATGAAATTTTTAAAAAATGCTTTCTTATTATAAGAGTTTTCCAAAATTGCAACAAAGCACAGTGTTAATAAACTTCACTCCATATGGTCAAAGTTTTTGACAGCATAATAAGAGTAAATAATGTTAGCATGAACAAATAGTTTCTTCTCAATAAACACTTGTACTTTAATCTATTTACCAATCATTTATTCATACAAAATTAATAAGAAAAATTGATCACAATATTTCTAGAATTGATTTTCTCTACTGATATATCTTCAGCATTATTTACTCTTTATTTATACTGGGAGGAACTTTAGAATAGTAAAACAATGCAGACACCCTTTTAAAAAGCACTATTACAATTCCTTAAATGACTTGCATAATGCAAAGAGTAAGAATCTTAGGAATGGCTTCATTCCCTAAAAACACCAGGTATGACATACCTACAGCAAATGTATAATCATTGGAAAACTTCAGGAAGAAGAAAATACATGATATCAAAAATAAAACTATATTTGTGTTTGTTTATTAATTTACTCAAGAGGAGAAGAAATTTTTCAAATGTGTGGCCCGCATGACATAGATGGTAAGCTGTGGATTACACTACAGATAGTTCAGAGTACGAACATGGTGTTAGATAATATTGAATGGCTGGTGAGAAAGTTATGCCCTGTTCAAATTTTTTTCATTCTTCCTAGTGAAGGGAAGTGTTGAAATCATATGGATAACGTGATCCATATGGAAGATCTGCTGTCTACTTTTGTTTTATAATATCTCTCAAATTTTTGAATTAAAGAAATGTAAATATTAACTGTAAGGTTGAGATTTCAAAGGACAATAAAATAACAATTTACTCTGACATCTATAACTTAGAAAGAGATAACAAAGTTCATATCTCAAACTAAATCCTACATTACCTGTCTCTCCACCCACATTATTTCCCACATGAATTATGAACAAGGAACCATATATGAACAGTGGTCTAATGGCATGAAAATTCTAGCCAAGATACCCTGCATCCTGGACTTTGAATCTAGGCTGATTGAATCATAAATATGGCTAACAGAATAGTCATCTATACAATATCAGTACTCGGTACACAGGTCACAAAGCTAATAAATGGCACAGTTACAACTCTATATAAGGTCTTTTATTCTCATTACTATATAATGTCCTGAAATGTCAATGGATAATAAGGTATAGTCTTTTCATAAGCAAAATCTGATACCACTTGAATCCTCAACTGATTTTAATTAATAAACTCAAATATAAGTTTTCTTAAATGGATAAACAATAATATTTTCTATACATAAATGCATTACCATACATTGGTGTTTAAAAAAAAGCATTACCAACTTTCACTCTACCTATTTTCATTTACTAATATACAGCATAATCATATAAACATAGTACTAAGCAAAATAGACTAAGCCCTGAAAATGTAAATGGTAGAATATTCTCCAAGGAAATAGCCAACCCAAATGTTATGTAAACAGAAACAGAAACTAAAACAAACATGAATATTTTTGTTCTAATGGTAGCCTAAAGAAAGAAAAATGTTAAAGTTCTACATTTCTTACATATTGTTATTATACGGTATGTAACACTCATTCTTCTCACATACTGCTATAAATCTACAACTAGTTTTTGCTTGTGTGTGTGTATATGTGTATGTTTATGTTATTTTATTTTTTGTTTCTAGAGAATTAAATATAGTGGGCAAAGGATGAGGGGAGCAAGTATAACATTTTTCAAACAACAATGTCATGGACTATTAAATTTTTTACTCTATTTCTTTAAGAGAATCAACTACACAAATTGGTTCTTATTAAAATAAATATGTAGTTTCTCTTTGTGACAAACTCAATTATAAACCTCACTGGGCAAAGCTATTTTCTCTTATGGCTTTTGCTACAGATCAATCCAAAGTTTGGAATAATTTGCCTGCCTCCTGACTCATTGTGTGGACTCCATTTCAGTTTTGTGCAACAAAATTTAAATATCACAGTTTTCTCTATTATTAAGACAGAGAGAAAAAATAACATGACATCAGCAAGTAATGTACATCTTCTTGGTAGAGAGAGAGACAATGCCTGAAAGGTACTGAAGACAGTTACAGGAAGACTAAATGTGTTCCACTTAGACAGTTTAATGATTCACATGCAGCTCATTCATTTCTTTGTAGAGAAGCTAGAGGACAAATTCTATGGATAGGCTCTCCTTCAAGGGCTTTATTCAAACCAAAATATTTCAGTAGAAAAGAGGCTCTTTATTTATCTCTTCATACACACACACTCACACACTCATACACTCTCACACACACACACACACACTCACAGACACACACTCACACACTCACACATAGATATACTCACACGTACGAAAATGACATTGACAGAAATTGGCCTACACTCAAGCAATGAGGGGTGATGCCTGCATCCACAGCAGAGATTACCAATCTCAGATGCAGGTCATACCAGTCGGGCAGCAGAGAGCGCCACAGCCCCAGAGAGGGTGCAGATAGCAGCCCGTCCTCCTTCCCACCTGCTAACATAAAGATACATAACCCCACCCTCCAAGCATCTAAGACAGATTTTGTGATGTCACATGTTAGAAAATGTCTTCACTGAATAAGTGTATGTATATACTGTTTTCTAATATATAGAATGTAGTACATCATGCTTCCTGCATATACGAGCACAGAACTTTTCTTCCATGAATTATCTTGAAATCATGGGACTAACATTTGCTAAATGTGATTCTCTCTTTCATCTTTATTATTGAGAGTATTACAGATGTCCTCTCCCCGTTTTTTCCCTTTGCTCCCCATCACCTGGTTCCCGCCCTGCCCCAGGCCTTTACCACCCTATTGTCTGTGTTCATGGACAAGGCCTATATGCATATAAGATCTTTACTAATCTCTTCCCTTCCCCCTTTCCTCTGAGATTCGTCGGTCTGTTCCATGTTTCCATGCCTCTGGTTCTATTTTATTCATCAGTTTATTTGGTCATTAGATTCCACATATAAGTGAGACAACATGGAGGGACCTGGAGATGATTATGTTATGCAAAATAAGCCAGTCAGAGAAAGACAAATATCACATACTAAATGTGATTCTAAGTGCAAGGTAATAAAAATTCTGCAAATAACTAATTTGCATGTAAGTAAATTAAAATAGTATGAATAATTTTATTATATTTCTAGTCACCAGTATTAAAGCTTTCTCCCCAGGCCCATTCCAGGCTTTCTATCCTAAATGTTGACAGAATCCTGACTCTGAATATTGTCACATCTGCTTTGAATGAACTCTCATGCAAAGTGACAACCTGAGAACTGAGACTCCATGGCGTCAATAGGACAGGTTTCATTAACTGTTTTGTGCTTTATTTGCTAATGAATGCATAGTAATTGTAACATGTAGCAATAACCTTCAATATGAAAATGTGTTATTCACATTAATACACTAGAATACCAGAAAATGTTATGCTTCAAATTAGCATAGAAAATATAACACTATTTATGTAAACATTAAGAATGCTATAATCTATTAGGTACATATTAATGAATGCTTACCAATAGGGTAAAAGTTAAACAGAAAACATGTGAATGAATCATAACCACATCTGGCTTCAGGACAGGTGGAGGAAGAGAAGGAAAAGGTAGAGGTGGGCTTTAGTTGCTATTGCTGGGATTTGGGTGTTTAAAAGAGATCTCTTAGGCCAAATGTTAACATCGATTTAAAATGGTACATGGTGCTTACTGTATAACTTTCTGTACAAGTCGGTAAGTTTCAAATGCTTTATAATTTAACAGGCACTTCCTTTAATTAAAAAAATTCTGATCCTTATATTCCTATAGCTTGAGTAGACTGATTCAAGTTTCCTCACCAGGCATTTAAGAGAAAATCAAAACACACTTTAATCAATTCTATCTTTTGGTTTGAGCATGTTCAGTGTTGGGGAAAACATGCTGTGGAAAGTACAAAGCTACTGTGGGAAGCTCAAGTTCCTCTCACAACCTCCAGGTAGTGTGATTACAGCTAACACATTAATTAAAAATAAGTAGCCAAGCAGCAGTTTATACATCAAAACTCCTCAAAAGAAGCAAAAGAGTCTTAACCAATTTAGAAGCAAGACTCTCTTAGATGGCACAGAATTCTAGATAAGGTGAAGGGAGATAGGAAAAGAAATCAGGAAATGCAACCACAGGGAGGTGTGATGTAGAAGAACAAACAGTGGAATCCAGAGACTTGGGGCGTGAGTAAGGCGTTGGCCAGAAACTCCCAGGCAGAACAACTGATGAAAATAATGTTGCACTGGGAACTGGCAAATGTGAAATCTAGCAAATGCATTTAACACAATTTTGTCTAAGAAGCCTGAAAGTCCTATCTTTAACTTAGGCAAACTTTGTCTTCTCTAATCAATTTGCTAGATGATTATTTTTTATTTCCCCAATCAATGCTAAGTTTGGTGTATTCACCTATAAAATAGTCTCAAATAAATGTTTAATACGTGTTCATGAAATAAATTACACCTGACAACTATTGTTCGCTTCTGTCTAGCTTTCAACATTTTAAGATAGGATAAAATATATTAAACAAAATGAATATGTTCTCCATTTTTGCAATGTTAATTAAGGAATAAATGTTGTAAATAAAATAAATGATTTGAAGTGAAAACATTACTATTTCAGAAACAAATACTAACAAGTGATCACTGTCATCTATTAAAACAGAACAAATGCTTTCATTATTTTTCCTATATTTTTATCATATTTAAGCATTAATATTCATTGAATGAACGAAAAATCATATGAATTTAAGCAGAAAAATTAAGTCTAGAACAATATGAAAATAGCATTTTGTCATTTCTATTTATTAAATGCTAATATCATGTACATCCTCTAAAATAAGATAGTTTTATCCTATCTTTTTTAAAATCTATATTCTAGAAATATGACCTAATTGGTTTGGCTCAGTGGATAGAGCATCAGCCTGCAGACTCAAGGGTCCCAGGTTCGATTCCGGTCAAGGACATGTACCTTAGTTGTGGGCACATCACCAGTAGGTAGTGTGCAGGAGGCAGCTGATCTATGTTTTTCTCTCATCGATGTTTCTACCTCTCTATTCCTCTCCCTTCCTTTCTGTAAAAAATCAATAAAATATATTTTAAAAAAATAAAATAAAATCTATATTTTCAGAAATAGTTTTGACTTATACTAAGCAATACTTACTCTTTTGCTTTACCCCTCCTTTCTTTTTACAAAATAGCCAACCTGAGATTGTTGATTCTGGGAACACAGAGACAGACTTGCTCATGTAAGACTTCAGTCTCATCAGAATTGTGTTCAGATTCATTGCACCATGGCCATCTCAGATGATGACAAAACACAACAGTTCAGAGCCACAGTCACACAACACTCACCACAGTTGGCTTCGTCTGATGCGTCTGCACAGTCCGGATCCTCATCACAAACCCACAGCTTGGAAATGCAATGCTTGGTAGTTTTACATTGAAAATAGTCTGGAGAACAGCTGTTTTCAGCTTAAGAGGAAAACACCTATTAAAATGCAGCTTTGGACAAGTATAGTTGTGGGGTGGGGATGGGGCTGGGTAAGAGGTGGAGATATTGAGCAAAAAAGGATACTCTATATAAAAAACAATTAGACAAACAAATGCTTAAGGTAGTTGAAAATGTATCATCTTTTAATTAATGAGGCTCTGAAAGTGAGGAGTTTTAACTTTTAACTATAATGTATTCATGATATCTTTCAGTAGAAATAAATATAAACGTATTTCTCCAATGATGTATTTGATAAAAATCAGAGTTTTCAAAAACAATCCCACCTAAATTAGATTACATTTAAAAACTATCTTTATACACAAACAATTAAGGGAGTTTCAGAATAATTTTTTCCAGATAAATAAATTTTAAATTTTATATATAGTCAGTTTTATAAATGAAAAAAAAATTACTAAAATTGAAAGATACTAGTCAATGAAGAAATAAAAAGCACAAAATTACCAAAATCTCTAGTAGTGTTGTCTTTTAGGGGAGAGGTGAACATCTGACTTAGACTGTAAACCACATCACAAATCCTAGTGAGTTTAATGATCAGCTGCTAGAATGGCTAGCCATAAAGACCTGGGGCTGACTATTCTGAATGCATCATCTTAATCAAATTGCTGGATGACTGCACATTATTTACTGATAACATTTTTAGAGGAATAAAATAAAACTTCCACAAGACAGGAATGTTCACAGCATATCTTGAAATCCTGAAACCTGACAGGTGCTCTATCTATCCTTCAGAGCCTCTGTGTGTGTGTGTGTGTGTGTGTGTGTGTGTGTGTGTGCGTATGTTCGTGCAGCAGCCTGCCTGCCTATGCATACGTATGTAAATTGTTTTCTCTTTCACTTAAAGTAATTTGAATTTAGGCACTTGATGGAAATAAGAGGTGAACAAAATGGAAAATATTTTAATATTGTTCTTTGAAGTAGTTTGTTACGTTACATTAAATAGGGTCTTATTTACAGTTTTTAACAAATAGTTTTTTTGTTATTTTCCCCAGACTTTATTTCTTCTCGTATGTTTAAATATATCTTATGGGGATAGGGGGAAGCAACCTCTAATTAAAATAGAGTTAATTTCATGTGACTAACTAATTATTAGAAAATTACCTATACCTACTTACTATGAGCAAAAAAATAAATGTATGAAACAATTCCATAATCACCTATAATGCTGTTTTTGCTGCTTCTCTTAAGAATGAAATGAATGAATGAATTTTGTTTAATTATTGTCACAATCTCCAAGTAGCTTTTAAGTAAAGATGACCCATGTTTTAATTTTCTTCAATTTCTTCATTTAGAGCTTATTAAATAACCCATCCCAATAACCAGTAAACAACTGTATGGAATTACATGGCACAGTTGCTATTATATATTTCAACATTGTATAAATTTACAATGCATAATAATAATTTTTAGACCAATTTCAGTTGGAGGTCAGAGGTAATATAAGACAGAACATTCTTAGGTGACTTACGGCAGTCCTTTTCATCTTCCTCATCGCCACAGTCATCTTGGCCATTACATCTGAGGTTTACTGGGATACATTTCTGATTCTTGGTACACTTGAACTGACCTGAGAGGCAGACATGTGTATCTAAAAGATAAAAAGCAAAATTATTAGTGCCAAAACTCGGGTCTGCATTTAAATCAGTGTGGTCACACCCTGGCCAGATATCATTAAGATATGCCAGGGTTGTGGGTTTGTTTCCGGATCAGGGCACATACACTGTACAAAAATCAACCAATGAATGCATACATAAATGGAACAACAAATTGAGTGATTTCCCCCCTCTCTCTCAAATCAACAATAAAAAATGTCAGTGTGGACATAATCAGTGAAGAATTAGATCCATGTTCCTTAGTTAAAAATTAATCACCTACCACAGTTGAGTTCATCAGAATTGTCTCCGCAGTCATTCTCTCCATCACAGATGAAAGCAGGCAGAGCGCAGAGCCCCGTTCCACACTGAAATCGGCCTGGCTGACATTTAAATTCAGCTGGGGGAGAAAACATACAGGTATTGTGGAAGGACAATCTTAGATCATGATTCCTTAAACAGAGCTTTTCTGATGCTCAAGTGTTCATACTATTATTATAGTAAGCATATCCCAGAGCACAGTGGGAATATCTCACATCGATAGCCATCGGGTTCAGACGCACAGCTACACTATGAACAGCTCAGATTGCCTCAAGATTACATTTCAACTAAAGTTAAGAAAGCAATTAGCAACCTATGAATATAAATGTATAGATTAAAAAACATAAATGACTCCTTTCTTCAAATAAATGAGAGAATTTAGTGACAGAATAGAATGTCTTGTAATTTTAAAAAATAGTTACTCCAATATCATTTTTTAAAATCATTTATCTTTGGTCACTTTGCCACCTGTTGTGGTAAGAGAGGAATATCTGCCTCCAAAACATACTTCCCAGAACTACTTAAAGCAAATGCTACCTATAGGTATCACATTTTAAATCAGATTTATTTATATTCATTTCTATAATTGTATTAATGTAAAGGGCAATGTCATAAATACTAATGATTTTTATGTTCAACACATATTTTATTATAGTAAATAAACCCCAGATAATAGTTGATTTTATCTGCTATATTTTTGAGTTTACATAAGGAATAATAATAATGAAGTAAGATTCATTAAGTATCTACTAAGGATCAGGCATTGTGTGAGGCCCTTTCACATACAGTAACTAATTGAATCTCATCATAAACTTCTCACCTCAACATCATAAGCACTTTTATAAATGAGGAAATTAATCTTCATGGACAGAAAAGTTTCAAGTGTCAGACTCAGAATTTAAATCCAGATCTGACTTTGAAGTCTTCTCACAAACTATCTTGCTGGTAATAAAACATTTTTTTGACTGATGATCCTAATGTATGTTACTAATCATTGACTTTGAGATTAATAGAAACTAATAATGACTTATTAATTCAAGCCAATCAAATGTTGATAAATTATATATTAAATTTTTATGGAAAATAACATGTTTATAATTATGACATTAATTAAACATGTTCTTAACATTTAAAATATAACTGTTAATACATGCTGACTTCGATAGAAGTATGTTCTAAAATGTTGAGTCATGTACCTACAATCTATAACATTTATTAAACACACTCAATGTTTCAACTGTGCTATACTTAATTTTCTCATGCTCTAAACATGTTCATTTCCTCTATTTTCTATTGCTTCCTGTAAAGTTTCCTGTAATATTCCTTTGCTACTGAAAAACCCTCTCATAAGAATGAGGTAAATTCCTGCTTCTACGTCTGGTAAAGAACTGGGAAGCCTCACTGACTTTTAAATTTGCCTCTAGAATGATCCATGGTGAATTCAAATCTCATAGGAAATGGAATTACAAACTCATGATGCCAGAGAATTTTTGATGCATGTTTCCTATCTACATTTATGTAAAAAACATTATGTAAGTATGCAAGTATGTGAAACTGGGATCAGGCTTTCCTGTCTTTTAAAGTGCAAGTATAGGTATTGTCAGTATCTCTTAGTAGCCCCCAATGTTGATGATACAGCTATTCAAAAATGAATTCTATACACTCCACATACTCATGTACATCATTTCCACCTCACCATGACTCTCAAAATTAAATTATGCCTACAGATGTTCAATGCTGTTAACCCATCAACTCCAAGTAAGAGATCATTTATTACAAGATCACAGAGACCTGGTTGATGTGGCTCCGTGGCTGAGCGACGACCTATGAACCAGGAGAAGGTCTCGATTTGATTTCCTGTCAGGGCACATGCCTGAGTTGCTGCTCAATCCCCACTAGGGGGGTGCGGGAGGTAGCCAATCAATTATTCTCATCATTAATGTTTCTATCTCTCCCTTTCTCTCTACAGTCAGTAAAAATATATTTTAAAAATCACAAAGATAATGCCACCAATAAGAATGTGTAGTATTGGTATTTAACCAAGATAAGAGGTTTTTAGGTATCAGATGTCTCTTAGGTTCCCTTCAAAAGACATTAAAGTTTTGTTTGCTCACCATACAGTCTGACTTTTCATAAATTGTCAGTACTTAAATGCTGCAATCCAGTCAGTGAATAAATGTGAACAAAACTCATTAAACTAAATGTGTAGTTAATTTTTGTATATCAATTTGATTGCAGCATGAAATTTTAGTCTGGATTAAAGTAGAGTTCAGGAACTGAAACTATGTTAGAAGGGAAAGCACTGGTGTTAATGACTCTGTGCAGGGCATCATGGTGATATTTCCCAGTAAGGAATCTGGTTGGGAAAGGTCATGTTCACATGAGGACTAAATTAACACATTTATGTGTGTTTATTTCTATAAATGACATGAATCAGTTGTACTTACTTTATTTGCTATATCGAGAGAAAGTTTACCTTATTGTGGGGAAATTAATACCTTTCTTTAAATGAGTAAACCTCAATTGGTACTCAATATTTCTTATTACTTTGATATTTATTTTAATTCAATAACTTAAAAAAAGAATAACTCAGCTATAATAGTATATCTATCCCATTCAGATAATACTTTTTATATGTCATCTCTCATAATAAAAATAAAAACAATATTAATAAATCTAAGAACAGAGGATCTTTCAGAATCATAAAAAGAATATTAGAAAAGCGATGACTTTCATAACATTTTTTCTTCCTATTGAATATATTACTTGCTGCTTTCAAACATGTAAATGAGCTATGTGAAAGGACTTCAAGTGAGCAATGGAATACAGCTCGTGTAGGTAACTATCTAGTGACTGTGAGTTTGAAACAGCCTTGTAATTATGTGGTGGGAAATCTGCAGAAGGAAGCAGCTAGCTTTCACTATGACAGCACATTGTCCTCCTTTAGTGCAAGCCTAAGAAGAATCTTGAACGGAAATGTCAAGGCCAAATCATGGTAACCATTCACTGGGATGTTGAGGGAATTATAATGATTGACTGCACAGGTATCTTCAAATTGACAGGACAGTATTGGAATGACCCATGGAGTGAACTATACAGGCTATCAAGGAAAAGTCGGCCGATTGTTCATTACAATCAAAGTTACCAAAGATAGCTTTAAAAAAATGCCAATCACAGTCAGATGTCCAGACATACCTAATTGCTTGCCACTTTAAGGCAACTACTAAGAGCATACTAAATTGCCTAACTGAAAACTAATGAGCTATATTGGAAAAATCTGACTTTTCATAGATTTTTGGTATTTTAATACTGACAGGAAAGTGCAAAAATTATATCCGTTAATGGTAAGATTTCAGTCATTGAGTGACATTGAAAACTTCCCCATTTTTGTCTCCAGATTGATGATATATTGAGTCAAAATCATGCTGATTGTTACTGTTCTGATCATTACATTAAGCAATGTAGTTATTCCATAAGTGAATAAAATTAGAAAACTAACAAATTGCTGATGCTGTCACACTAAACATAGTAGTTACATATATATACCCAAGAAATTGCAACAAATTTCTGTTGTATTTTTAAATATAGACATATAAAATCTTTCTTTATAATTTTGAAAAGGTATCAGAAAGGGATTCTGTAGCTGTAGCTTCAAGTTTTCATGTCAGGGATTTAAGGAGCTCTAAATTCTAAATTCCCACATTCTTTAATGTACTCACGACAATCATCAGGCTCATCAGATCCATCACCACAGTCGTCCACGGTGTCACATTTCCACCAGAATGGAATACATTTATCAGTTTTGCAGCGAAACTTAAAAAAAGAAAGTAAGGAAGTTGAAATCCTACTCGTATATAACAGGCATTTAAAAACTCACCAGGGCAGAGCAGGCTAGCCTAATCCCTTGTGGCAAATGTGAACTATGGTGGGTTTAGAGAATTCCATGGCAGGGAATAAATGCACAACAATCAGCACCAAAATAATCTTCCAGGAAAGCACATTGTCCAGGTAAGCCTCCTGGGACTGCCTGAGCACAGAGGAGATCACCCGTTAACATATTGTCTGTGGGTGCTATTGCACCAGACAGAGTTAGTTCACTGATTGCTACAGAGACCATGTGGCCAACAAAGCCTGAAATACTTATCATCTGGCCCTTTATTAAAAAAGTTTGCTGAACACTGGACAGGGGTAAAAATTTTTAGGAGGAGTTACCTAGTTAATTTAGATTAACCTAACTGCATTGTATTTTCTCAGGAATCTGGGACAATTCGATTCACATTTCTGTCTCTGTTCCTTAGTCAGCAAATGAGGAGGTGAAGATAATCTGAAGGACCCTCTCCAGCTCCATTATGCTGTGTTTCCATGGAATTTCCTGAACATTCACATACTGTCTTTGGTCATCATGAATATCTGCTCTACATAAATCTTAAGAATACTTCCTAAAGCAGGTGAGAATGACACAGTTATTGTCAGTTTATAGAATGCTTAGTTAATACACATGAGCATTTTGGATAAATAAGAGAGATTTTTGATAACTAGAAAGCTAAAAATAAGGCTGCAATAGGTATTTCTGCTGACTTTTAAAAAGGGAAACAGAAGAAAACTGCTATAATAAAACTTGTTCTTATAATTATTTAAAACACCATTCAATAAGTTGAAAAGGTTGCATGGCAATACTTACCTACAGGCTATGTAGCATGTGGGTAACGTGTTGCTAGTGAAAATTTCCAGATTAATATTGTAAGGAAGGTTATGTGAACTGAAATTCATCCCCTGAAGCAGAGTCTGGACTATTGCTCCCTTTGCTATTGGCCATATGTACACAGAGATCAAGAAAGCTCAGTCAATTCATTCCTTAGTGATCTCAGACCACAAACTAATAATCTCTTTCTTTGCAACATTCAGTTCTAGGCTTACTCTGATTTGATAAAAGAAATAAAAGAAAATCAAACTTTCCACACAGAGAGCACATATACCTGAAATAGCTATCAAAAAATTCACTTTAAATTATAAAAACCAAGCAATAGATCATGTTTAGAATATTTATTGCAGCATTATAATTTTTCTTCTGCATTTTAATAGGAATTCAGTGAAAAACATCACAGTATTCTTCTGAAATTAAAAATATGAGTTAATTTTCTAAACTTTATTTTCTTTTAAAGTGTTTCTGTTGTAATCCCCACATGAGTTATTAAAAGCAAGGTGGCATTTATTGAAGCATGTTATATACCAGACACATTTGCAACATAGAAAAATATAGCCTAGGTTCAATTTTCTCTAAGGAAAATGGATTAGCACACTAAAAGTTTTGTTCATTTAAGATACTGTTACTTTCTTCAAGTAAGAGAGAATTGGATGTTAATCTTTGCTGCAAATGTCTGGATATCACGGAGTTGCTTCAGAATAGATTTACATTATTATTATTTTTTTTAATAAGAGGGTGGATTTGTTTTTTCTTATTATTTCCAGCGACAATACTGGAGAGCAACAGAGCAATGTTATCTCAGGGGAAAATCTGACCATTGGAGCAATTTTTCCATGTTGGCTTTGTCTCTGGTCATGGCTGTTGTGGCTTTCATAAATTATCAGAGGGGAAATATTACTTTTATGGATAGTGATTATCTGGGGGATATAAGGTTAAGTATGAAAGCAATTGCCCTGAACATTAAACGTTTCCAGTCATGTCAGTATAGCAAAGTACATTAGTAAGAAGATTTCAGTTCTCCTGGGTATATTCAAAGTCTTCCCAGTCAAGATTTGGAAAAAAAAAATCTAAAATTCGCATTTTTAAATGCACTAATATGCCTGATTTAAATAAACACCTACTGTTGCAATTACATATGATATTATGGTTTGTATACCATTTCAGTTTTAATAAGATTATTGAAGGTTTTGAGTTAAGAGAGGCTGGGGTAAAACATACTTCCATTATATTTTATGCTAGTCAACATTTAATTCATTACTCTCAGAGGAAGATGTGTCTCAGCTTCATGACTTCATTTTTTTTTCATACTTAAATACAGTAACTTTAAAAAGATTAATGCTAGCCCTAGTTGGTTGTTCAGTGGTTAGAGCATCATCCTGTAACCTGAAAGGTCCTGGGTTTGATTCAAGGGCACGTACCTAGGTTGCAGGCTCAATTCTGCCTGGGTTGGGGCATGTGCAGGAGGCAACCAATCGATGTGTCTCTCTCACATCAATTTTTCTCTGTCTCTCCCTCTCCTTCTACTCTCTAAAAATCAATGAGAAAATATCTTTGGGCAAGGATTAACCAAAAAAAAAGGATTAATGCTAAATATAAATATAAAATATTCTTCATGGGAAATGTTCTCCAAGACTAGTATCTTATAAAGTAAATTGCAGACTGCAATTATCACTCAGCTATAAATAAACTACTAAATACATGTCTCCTAAACAGATACAGGAATAAAATGCAAATCCCACATATACTAGAGGTGAAGTTCAGTTAAAACAGGAAAAGTCTCGCCCTAGCTGATTGGCCTCAGTGGATAAAGTATCAGCCTGCGGTCTGAAGGGTCCTGGGTTCGATTCCAGTCAAGGGTGCATACCTGAGTTGTGAGTTTGATCCCCAGTGGGGGGAATGCAGGAGGCAGCTGATCAATGATTCTCATCATTGATGTTTCTATCTCTCTCCCTCTTCCTTCATCTCTAAAATAAATAAAAAAAATATTTTAAAAACAAACTTATCTTTACTTAAAAGATAAGTAAAGCCATTTTAAATTACTTTTTATTTTCAATTTAAATGACTTAAATTTAATATTTGAAGTTGTTATTGCTATAAAATTGGTTTAATTATTATACAGATTTTCTTATGTTTATTTTCAATTATAAAAGAATTCTTTTTTTAAAATATATTTTATTGATTTTTTACAGAGAGGAAGGGAGAGAGAGAGAGAGAGTCAGAAACATCGATGAGAGAGAGACATCGATTAGCTGCCTCCTGCACATACCCTACTGGGGATGTGCCCGCAACCCAGGTACATGCCCTTGACCGGAATCGAACCTGGGATCTTTCAGTCCGCAGGCCGACGCTCTATCCACTGAGCCAAACTGGTTTCGGCATAAAAGAATTCTTATTGGTGTGATTTACATACTTTATTTTTTTAAAATACAATATCATTTGGGGGCATATATTATTGGTTGCAATCATTAGATGATAACAAATCAAAATTTCCTAATAAGATGAATTCAAACTGCAACATTCATATCTGAAAACTTAATTGTCTGATTCGTAAATACTTAGGTTACTTACTTCATTTTAATGTCTACCTGATTAAAATGTGTTTATAATAAACAAATTGACTTTTTAAAAAAAAATCAGAGATAAAATGGCTACATAAACCACAAGGCTTATAAGGTTAACCACTAGGATTATATTAGCTGATGTTCATTAACTTTTTCTTTAAAAAATCAATAAAGCCCTATCCTGTTTGGCTCAGTGGATAGAGCGTCGGCCAGCAGAGTAAAGGGTCCCAGGTTCGATTTTGGCCAAAGGCACATGCCCGAGTTACAGGCTCAATCCCCCGCAGTGGGGGGCATGCAGGAGGCAACCAATCAATGATTCTTTCTCATCATTGATGTTTCTATCTCTCTATTTCTCTCCATTCCTCTCTGAAATAAATTTATATATATATTTAAAAAAACTATTAACATATTTTTTAAAAAGAGTAACTTAATTATTAAAATTTTCTGATTTGAATTAGTTGGTTTTCCAGTTCTAGCGGTGACGTCATGGAAGAGAGTGAATTTCTTTCAGCGTGTGCTTGTTTTTGAAATAGAGAGGCTAAGACAAGCTCACCCTGCCTCTCCAGCTGTGACTCTGAGCATCATACATTAAAGAACTGTACAAAGGGGAAGAGATGGAGCCTCTTCCAGGGAGGCAGTGCGTGTAGTGGTTAAAGACACAGTCTCTGAAACCAGCCCTCTAGTGAATGTGACCCTGACTTTGCTTTCAATTGGCTGGATTATGTAGGGTTTGTTACTTAACTTTTGGGCGCCTCAGTCTTGTCTTCTTTTAAATAGGACTGGTGGTTTGTGCAGGCGGCTGTTATGAAGATTGAGTTGGAAAAGTTTCTGGTGCATAATCAGTGTTATCACCCTTGCCCTCTAGTGCACCTGGCATGTACTTGAGGAAGCATGCAATCGTGTGGGCTGCCATCAGGAGGTTTTGATGTCTAGTCAAAACATAGATCACGCTGGCCAGGCCAAATTAGTCATTAAAAAAAACAAACAAAAAAACAAATTACAGCCCAGCCAGTGTGGCTCAGTGGTTGAGTGTCGACCTATTAACCAGGAGGCCAAGGTTCAATTTCCAGTCAGAACAAATGCCTGGGTTGTGGGCTCCACCCGCAGTGTGGGGAGTTCAGGAGCCATACAATCAATGATTCTCTTTCATCATTGATGTTTCTATCTCCTTCTCCCTTCCTCTCTGAAATCAATAAAAATAAAACACACACACACACACACACAACAGTTTCTTCGAGAATTTTTATCTGAAACAAGATACTGATTCAAATATAACAAAACCAAATTTTATAGTCTTATGACTATTGCCCAAAATTTTTAATAATAAAATCAAGTCAATGCATCTATCATTAAGCGTTGATGAAAATTTTAATTCTGGGATATACTAACTGCACATGATAACATTTTGAAGAAAAAAAGTTTTCAGAAAAAAATATTTAGATCATATAATCTTTTAATTTGAAAAAATCTATAAATCATTTTTGACACAATTCATTTTTCCATATCACATCAACTGAGGAAAGGGAGAGGGGTGGAGATGGTGATACAGAGGAGATCATCTAAGAGTCTTGTTTGTTTGTTTAAGCTGCACATAACTTAGTTTTCATCCTATGCTTCAATGACCTTGCTTTCCTTAAATACGTCACATCTCCTCGGATGATTCTGCTATGCCCACTCATGATTTGAAAAGTTATATTGTAACTGCTTTTTATTTACTCTGTAACTCTCTCTATGATGTATGGAATGATTAGCTAAAATTATGCAAAACAAAAAGAAATAATGTTTTGAAAAGTATTTACACACAAAAAAATTCAGGTAAAGCCTTTATAACAGCTTGCCCATACATCCTATGAATTGATTTCAAGATCTCCACTCACCTGACTGGCTGTGCAGTTGGATAAGCAAGTCCTGTTATCAACTGCAAGATAGAAGTTGGTGGGACATGCACAGGAATGAGTCCTTCCAGGGGCCAAAAGGCAGAGATGACTGCAACCTCCATTATTTATCATACAGAGATGTTTGGAAACTACAAATGAGACAGAAACAACAAGAAAACAGGATAATCAAGACCAATAATATAATATAATATTTGAAATAAGACATTTAAGCTTCATAATTTGAAATTGAATAGAACTTTGTAATGAAGAACACAGTGGTTATAAACATAATTTTACTTTGTTACAAATTCTATTGTTGTCCAATGGCATTAATTTTATCATTAAATAATTTAAGAATGCATTTCCACAAAAACAAGCATTTTAGTAGAAAAAAATCATTGTCCCTAAGAAAAAAACAACAGCAGAGACTAGAAGCATTTTGGATGAAGACATACATATGTTTAGAAATATTAATGTAAAATAAAACAATGTAATAATGATCAATAACTAACAGTGTAGTCATTTTGTTTATTAGACCAATTTTGTATGTTAAGCAACATAATCAATACTTTAATAACAACTGATAGAATTCCCATTAGACATATGCTTAAGAAAACAGTATATTTCTCATTTTTACAATCCTTGAGCTACTTAAATATAATTTATTTTACCCAGCATTCCAGAAACTAAGAATCCTGTAACTATTTTGTAAATATATTATTTCAAGAATTCAGTGTCTATTTCTTCAACTACTTGTATTATTGTCATTTCTGCTTAATATAATTCAACAAATCAATAACTATTTGTACTATTATTGAGCTTCCAATCATATTCCTTAACAATAGTGCTTTATATCAACTGAATTCATTCTATACAATTATGCTCAATAATAAAATCTCACAATATTTCTCAAAAATAAATTTACACTTAACCTTGGAGGAAACAAAAATGGAATGTTACTAAAAGATGTTGATGCATTTATGGAAATCATGGAAAGAATAATTACCATCGGGTTGTCTATAAGAATGATACACCTGGATATCTGTGATGGCATGCCATGAGTTAATCAGTGAGAGTCTGTCTGCTCCCGAGGTTTTATGGGCACGGCTGAGTGACTTGGTTTTCCCATCAGTCCAGTAGATGTAGTCTTCAAACAATGTTAGTGCAATCACCCCTGGAATGTCTTGATTAGGGACTGTAATAGGAGATGGTAAGATTAATGTTCGGTCTTGGAAGACTGCCAGTTAAAATATTCAATACTACATGGGCTGTCAGACACAACTGCTACAGAACTGCACGTGAATAATTGCTGTGACAACCTGTCAGGCTGGCAAGGTTCTTTATTACCGGTTAAGAGAACGCAGGATCTGGCACAGCAGTGTGCTTTGCTCACATTTAGCTTGGTTCGACCACTGGGAAGAAAAAGAATGCAATCCTGCTCACAAATAGTGGCTGCTTCGCCAGAAACAAGTAACATCCAACATTTAAACAGTGTATATATCCAGCTAATTCTAACTTAAATCCTTAAATCTACAGGTCATTGTACTGCTCTCTCCCACATTTAAATTGACTAAATTATATATCCAGGATGAAATTTCTATCTACCTACAGATAGAGTGACAATAAGACTACCATAAACCATTTTAGTCACTGAGATTTTATGAGTATTTTTACTTGCAAAATGAGATGGGATAGAAATGGAGAAAAATAAGTGTGACGGATAACAATGTATTATGCAGATTTAACAGCCATAAAATTGTTTAGTTGCAGGTTAAAATTGTTTTATAATTATACCTCATTATAGGACTGGGTTTAAGTGTAAACACTAGAATGAGCATTACAGACATGCATTTTTCTTTTAAGCAATTTCAGGGTCCTATCAGGTAAATAAGATGTAATAATTTTTTTGGTGGTTGGAGGTTAAATAATAAAAAAATAAATTCCCAAATTTGCACACACATTCCAATATATTCATCTGTATTCATTTTTAGGTCTAATTTTAGAAACTCAGAAAATGTTTATTAATTAAAAATGATACTGTAAATCAAGTAATAGGTACATTTTTATAAATTAATTTTAATGAACGAATATGTTTGACATCTGTCTCACTCAGTAGCAACTGAAAGCTATCAAAATTTATAACATAAATATTGGGTGTTTCACAGGCCTTACTTTTAAAATGTTGAATTAATTTATATTGTTATCTGGAAATAGAAATTTTAAATCTACTGATTTGTTATTTTTATTCTGATGGGACAAATGTAATCAGAGACTTCATTATGACTTAGAGAAAACAGAAATAAAAGAAATAAAATGAGACTCTTCCAAATAGGTGACAAATTAAGCCATTGACTATTACCAATAAGTAGGTTCTGGCCCGAAATCCAACTTAGAACAGACATTATGCATATAAAATATGTAAAAACTCAGGACAATCTAGATGTGCACATATGATACAAATACTCAGACTAAATTATCTGTGTAGTCCTATACACAGGGAGCCCATCACTAAAATGATAAGTGGGCTTGGACAGAAAGATGAAGAGGAGGACATTACCAGCATAAATCATGTTTGAGTTATTTATACAAACTATTCCCACTTTTCCCCTTTGGCTGTATAAATTCTTTTGGGAAGATAAAACAAATATGGCAAATGTGAACAATAGTATGACTCTTGGTGATGGGTGATCATTATAACAATCTTTCAACTTCTGTATATGTTTGGAAATTTTCAAAATAAGACAGAAATTTCCAGAAAAAGTTGAAAGTCTCAGAAACATTCAATTCATATTTCCTTAGATATGAAGAAGCAATTGCAACATTACATTAAATATGGGTCCAAAAAGTTAATCATTACTTTAAAAATTCTCAGTTCACCAGAGAGTCCACTGACTTCTTTTCCAAAAAGTGGTTATTGTAAGAATTTGCCTATTAGCATCTCAAAAATAGTCTTTTAAATACTCAGTAAGTAACTACAGTTCACGTTTAATAAGCACTTGGGTGCCAGGAAGTAGGCCAGATGTTCTCAACAATGGAAGAGGCAATTCCAGTCCCAAAGAAAAAAAATTATCAAGCCCAGATATTTATAGTTCTGCAGTTGAGAAACCCTACAGTAGAATAACCATTTTATACACCTCACTGTATTTAGTACCACAACTCTATTGTGCAATAGTAGAATACTGGTATCCTTATAAGAGGGAGATACCAGGGCTGTGCACATATAGAGAAAAGGCCATGTGAGGACATAGCAAGCCAAGGTGAGGCCTCAGTGGAAAATAAACCTGCCAATATCTTCATTTTGGGCTCCAGCTTTCAGAACTGTGAGGAAATAAATTTCCATTTGTGGGAACCACACCAGGGCCCCGGATAGTCAAGGCCAATGGGAGCACAGAAGCCTTATTGTCAATACACCGGAATGACCAAGGTCACTCTGAACATGAGCCTAACCAGGGTGCCCAAGGCCAAGATACCATGAATGGATGCAAGGACACATGGTACACTGTGCCCTTCTGTAGCCAAAATATGATTGATATCACCTTGATAACTAGCCTTCTTTGTCTCTGGAGTAATATACATTACTGACCAGCTAGTCTGCTAGAGAGAGAGCAGCTGGGCAGAGCAGAGGCTAGAGAGAGCTCAGGAAAGCAGAGGCAGTAGGCACAGAGAATGTAGCTCCTATATGTGCAGGAGAGAGGAGAGCTCAGAGCTGACAGCTGAGAGCTGATACTGCTACAATGGAAGGCTGAGCTCATAGAGAGCTCAGATATAGCTACCACGTTACCCAGCCAGTGTGCTAGGCAGGGGAGGCAGGAGAAGCTGCTGAGCCAGAGAGCTTAGGTACCACTGTGATGTGAGGTGGCAAGTCTAGGGGGCAGCATGCAGCTGCTCAGATAATAGCTGTCGTTACAGAGATTAATGCTGCTATGTGAGAAAGATATGTATTCACCAGCTGGTGTCTGGTTGCCTGCCTGTATGGACTTTTCTGTGAAGAATTGTTTGTCTGATGGCTATATGGCTTCTGGCGTCTGCCTCCAAGGAGGTCCAGCCCTAGGCAGAGGGGCTGAGACGCAACACCTATAACTAGTGAACAGGGGATAAAGGAGGAACTTGGACTAAGTTCCCAAAAGTTAGGACAGTGAGCAGGGTTCGAGGAAGAACCAGCCCAGGTGTAGTTGGGAAGAACTGAGAATACCTGGACTGAGAACAACTCAGAGAAGTACTGAGCAGTGCTCCTGCTGGCTCTGACACCACTGTGTCAGCCACCCAGTTTCTGGTACTTCATTCTGGTAGCCTTAGCAAACAAATATAAGTTCATAAAGCAATGGGATTAATGTAATAAACTCCATGTAAAAATCATTCTATTCAATTACTTGATTGCAATTACACTGTGTATAATATTTAGACATGGGACAATATAAGCACTGGGCAAGGTTATTACCTCTAAACTTGTAATGATCACCCACCAGAAACCCTCTGTTATCAGATAATCAATATTAATTTATGGAGTTTGTAAATTAAATTCTTATTTTAGAAGAAGTGAGGAGATAGAAGAAGAGGCTAGGTAGAGAGGGATGGGACCATGGGGGCTAGGAAGTGGAAAGCTGCAGATGTGGGCAGAGTACAGCCTGCTGACTATGTTCTGTTCCGAGAAAAACACAAAGTGACCTAGAACTAGACCCAACTGGGCTGGAAAGAAGGGTGCATGGGAGACATAAGCTTTGAAATGTATGGATATTATTGTGATATGCAGGTTTCAGATAAATAATCACAAGACAGTGGGGTGTATAACCAATCTCAAGGATGTTGCTAAGGCAGAATTCTTTGAAAGAGCCAATCAGAAGCGAGCAAGGCATGTATCAACCCTTAGACAAAAAAGCACACTTTTTTTTCCTCTCTCATTCTGGCATGCTAGGTTCCAGTGGGTGTGCTCTCCTGCACTCATGTGGCTTATGGCCAGGTGGGACTCCACACGTGGACTAAGACTTTAATTAGCTTTGATACTGAACTACACCCAGCTAGTTACAACATGGAACAGAAGCTCTGGAAACTAGCCTACTTTTTACTCTCCTGGAACCTCAGCTGCATCTTTTTCAGGCCTGGCTTCTCTCAATAAACTTTGCTTCCCTTAACCAATTTTGTCCGCAAATCCATTCTTTGGTTTTGAAAGACAGGGAACTCGGATATAAACCCCATATATCAGTTTCAGAAGGATGACACATAGGTGAATGTGCAGAGCATGCAGTAAAGTCGGGTGAAAGTGAAGAAAATCAGTCCCTTTGCCAAAAGTGACCATCTGTTTTATTTGATTCCTTGTTTGATATTAGTAATAAAGAATAGGATTATCTGTAGTAGCTTTATAAACCCACTGCAGGCCTGCTCATTTGGCAAACATGCTAATTTCTCAAACAGCATCTAACACAACCACCAAAGTGTTCCTTCTAGAACCAACAAAAACACAGTAAAAACACCAACTTATGTTAACAAGAAGAAATCTAGTCTCATATATTTAACTAGAGGCCCGGTGCAGGTCCCTCAGCCCAACCTGCACCCTCTCCAATTCGGGAGCCCTCAGGGGATGTGCTACTGACGGCTTGGGCCCACTCCCTGTCGTTCTCTGCTCTCTGTGGGGCCTGACTGCTCCACACCACGGGGATAGGCAAGCAGGCCCTGCTGGGTGCTGCCTGTGGACCCCACTTGCCTGCCTGTGGGTCACCACCCCCACCGCCCAGCAGGCCCTGCTGTGTGCTGCCTGCAGCCCCGTTTGCCTGCTGAAGTCACGTTGCCAGGGTGACGCCACCAGCATCCTGCCCAGCCACTATGGGCGCCGCCATCTTTGTCGTGGAGTGATGGTTAATTTGCATATTATTCTTTTATTAGATAGGATGTTATACTGTCTCCACAAACTACTGTCTGAGAGATGGTGACAACTTCCTTTAATATCACCACTAATGCCAACAAAAATTTAAAAAACACACAAAAGAAAACAAAACAAAAGTGTTTACATATTACCTTTTTAGGAGTTCAGCTCAGAACTTGGCAGTATCATTCCATTTCTTCTTTAGGCCCTAAATCTCTTCACAAGAGTAATTGACTATCTGCTTAAGCTTCTGTGAAAAAATTACTATATACTAACTGCTAGATGATCAGTATAAATAAATGAATCTGCGCTTTCCATAAACATATGAAGAATTCAACCCACATTGAGAGTAAATGAGATGTCCTGAGCCAAAGCATCATATATCTTGGTACAAGAAACTTTCCCATTTCAGAATGAAAAAATAAAGTTATTTATTTTTTGCCTCTTTACTTATTGATATATATGTATATATGTATGCCCGTGTTAGGTATCTGTGTATATGCAACAATATACATATAATACCTACATATATAATACATATATGTATAAATATTACATATATACACATATATAAGTAAAAGAGCAACAAGAAAGATGTATTTCAAAGTAATTTGGCAGTTGTTATAACTAACAAAGTATATATGGGAAGTGTTATGACATGAGAACATTTAACTAACTTACTAATAATGAGATAATGGGTTTATAAACAAAGTAGTTGATGTTTTCTCAAAATTACAATGGCTATCCCTTTTAAAAGAAAAACAATATGCCCACTTATTGTACATAAGATTGTCTTTGCTTTGTAAAAAAAAGGGGATGTGAAAAAATTAGGAAATGTTTCATTTACAGATATTCAGTATACACACAGACAAAAATAATACACACACACAGGAGTAACAGAACTATTATGTGGGCTGCAGTTTAAGAGGTAGTTATTATATATTTAAAGCCTATTTTAAAGCTACTTTCTGTAGTTAGGCTTCTTTTTTTTTAATATATTTTATTGATTTTTTACAGAGAGTAAGGGAGAGAGATAGTCAGAAACATCGATGAGAGAGAAACATCGATCAGCCGCCTCCTGCACACTCCCCACTGGGGATGTGCCCACAACCAAGGTACATGCCCTTGACCGGAATCAAACCCGGGACCTTTCAGTCCACAGGCCGATGCTCTATCCACTGAGCCAAACTGGTTTCGGCTGTAGTTAGGCTTCTATTCTGTATAACAGCATCATTTACTGTCCTGTTTCCAACATTACACTCAAACTCTAGGCTGCCATTGGCTATCTCTATCAGAAGAAAGGAGTCAATATTTGTCAAAATAGAAATCAAAGAAAGCTTCCTTTGTGTGGATTTTCCCTCTTGGACAAGTCATGTGCTATTCTGCTAAGGTTCCTAGTAATTATGGCAAATAGAAAAGGGAGAAATGCAGAATCTGCATTTGGCTTAACTGTTGCTTCACAGCTAGAGATACTTTATTACAATGCTTGTTTCTTTTCCTTTTTGATAGCATTTATCATGCTAAAGAAGCATATTTCCAAATAAAATATTTCCATTTTATATTTAAAACTAATTTAGTTTAAATACTTCAGAACAAAATGCACCAAGTGACTCAGTTGGTTGGAGTGTTGTCTGGTATACCACAAGGTTGTGGGTTTGATTCCCAGTCAGGACACATACCTGGGTTGCAACTCTGATCATGGTTGGAAAGCAAAAGGGAGGAAATGGATGGAGGTTTCTCTCTCACATTGATGTGTCACTCTTGCCTCTCTCTCTCTCTCTCTCTCTCTCTCACCCCGCCTTCCTGTCACTCTAAAAAAATCAATAAACATATCCTTGGTTGAGGATTTAAAAAATAGACCAATAGCCCAGTACTAATTTTTTTTTAATTATAAAGAATTAATGTATGGATTTATTGCATGATCCAATGATCCTTAAGGTCAACCTGTCCTCACTGTACAAACTACTAGGATTGAAAATTTAATCTCCTAAAACTTTAAAGTTAACAAGAATCTATACTAATAAAAGGGTAATATGCTGTGCTCGCTTCAGCAGCACATATACTAAAAAGGGTAATATGCTAACTAGACTGGGAGACTTTCCAGGAGACCTTCCAGACGTTCTTCTGGACAAAGCCATGGTGGCGGGGCTGAGGCAGAGGCGGTTAGAGGCCAAGAGGGGAGGGCAGTTGTGGGTAATCAGGCCAGGATGGGACGGCAGTTGTGGGTGATCAGGCTGATGGGGGGCAGGGCCATTGAGGGTAAGCAGACCATCAGTGGGGATCAGTTGGAGGTGATCAGAACATTGGAGGGGAGGCAATTTGGAGTGAGCAGGCCAGCAGGGGAGCAGCTGGGGGTGAGCAGGCCAGCAGGCAGAGTGGTTAGGGGCAATCAGGGAAGCAGGTGAGTGGTTAGGAGCCAGCAGTCCTGGATTGTGAGAGGGATGTCTGACTGCCGGTTTGGGCCTGATCCCTGTAAACTGGCAGTAGGACATCCTTTGAGGGGTCCCAGATTGGAGAGGGTGCAGGATTGGCTGAGGGCCACCCCCACCCCCATGCATGAATTTTGTGCACCAGGACAGTAGTATAAAATAAAACTTAATCTCTTTCAATATCTTTTCTATTGGTCAAGGACCCTATATTAAACAGATAATACATTATTAAATGGTAATGTAATATAATTTAACTGAACAAGACAGTCTTAGGTACAACAACTGGTCATATTATTTTTCTCTTAATTATTTACAGAGGTTTGGGCCTGACTAGGTGACTTGTTTTATCCCAACAGAATTATTTCTTTCACCAGGTCTGTTACCAGAAGCTGGTGAAAGCTGCAGTTCAATAAAAAGAGCCAGACACCAAGAGAAGACACCATTTGTTGGAGGAACTCAGCCAGTGCTAACCCCCTGTGGTTGTACATGGAGGAAAGCGGATGAATAAATATTCTGACTTTTTCCTTCATCCACCATCTCATCTCCTGCTAATGTTTTCCACAGATTAAATCCAGCTTGAGCCCAGAAGGTGAAAGAGCCTAGTGATATAGTCCACATTTTCAGCCTACTAGCATGGAAAGGAGGCAAATATGGGATAGCTAGAACTCCCTCCAGTTAAGATTTCCAATTTGTTTTTCATCTCACATTTCATCTCTCATATCAAAATCCATCAATAAATCCCACAACCTAGGCGATATAGTGCAAACTATATAAC
>NW_006288970.1:115637-116475 GCF_000327345.1 Myotis davidii | reverse complement strand
TGCCTCCTGCACACCTCCTACTGGGGATGTGCCCGCAACCAAGGTACATGCCCTTGACCGGAATCGAACCTGGGACCCTTCAGTCCACAGACCGATGCTCTATCCACTGAGCCAAACCAGTTTCGGCAAAATCTTATCATCTTTTTTAAAAAATATATTTTAAGACTCTTCCTTTTTATTTTTTTTGTTGGTGTCATTACCCTGAGTAAAAGCACATATTCCCTCACACCCGAAATACTACAAAACTAGAGGCCCAGCATGTGAAATCAGGCGAGACCCAGACCTGCTGTGCTGCCAGGACCCCAGACCCGCCCTGCGCGAGCCACAGGCCCTGACTCCACTGCTTGAGCCATGGGCCCCGCCTCCGCCCCACCAGCCCTGCCAGCCCCACCAGCCATGCATGAGCCATGCCTTACCATGCGAGCCGCAAGTCCCTGCCCGCGAGAGTTACAGCGTCGGGACCACAGGACTTTTATGATAGATTATTTTAACTTTTCTCATTAGTTTTTAATCTCTTTCAATATCTTTTCTATTGGTCAAGGACCCTATATTAAACAGATAATACATTATTAAATGGTAATGTAATATAATTTAACTGAACAAGACAGTCTTAGGTACAACAACTGGTCATATTATTTTTCTCTTAATTATTTACAGAGGTTTGGGCCTGACTAGGTGACTTGTTTTATCCCAGGTCTGTTACCAGAAGCTGGTGAAAGCTGCAGTTCAATAAAAAGAGCCAGACACCAAGAGAAGACACCATTTGTTGGAGGAACTCAGCCAGTGCTAACCCCCTGTGGTTGTACATGGAGGAAAGCGGATGAATAAATATTCTGAC
>NW_006288970.1:104730-115525 GCF_000327345.1 Myotis davidii | reverse complement strand
ATAGCGACCGGCCGGTCATCTGATCCCTTAGGTCAGTGGTTCTCAACCGTCCTAATGCCACGACCTTTTAATACAGTTCCTCATGTTGTAGTGACTCCCAATTTCATTGTTACAAATTAAACATAATTAAAGAATAGTGATTAATCACAAAAACAATGTGTAATTATATATGTGCTTTCCGATGGTCTTAGGCGACCCCAGTGAAAGGGTCGCTTGACCCCCAAAGGGGTTGCGGCCCACAGGTTGAGAACTGCTGTTCTAGAAGGATAATATAAACCAAGATTTGTAGAGATGCTAGAATGTGAATTAAAAGAGCAGAGCATGAAAACAGAAAGGAAACAAAGAAAACCAATTAGCATTGATAAAATGAGGTGAGATTAAACAAAGACTACAAAAATAGTGCAGGCCGGGAAACGATGATAAAATTAGCTGATGAAAGAAGTGGTTTAACGTGGAAAGGAAAGTGGGAGTTTCATGTCAGTGGTCAGGGGGTGGGTGAATAATGGTTCCTATTTTCTGAAAAGTAACAAAGCAGAGTGGGTAGGTGGGAAAGTGGCCTCAGTGTACTAATTTCCAGAGAATGACTGCTGAGCCTGTAGCTTCAGCTGCATGTACTCCATCATAAATCAGTGTGCTTTATGTAAATGTAGGGCCAACAGAATTATTTCTTTGCCAGTAATTATGCATCCCCTCCCGTGTTATTTGCAGAATATTTTATTTTAAATAATTATTTCCTCTGAACCATCTATAACAGGCTACAAAATGTTCCATTTAAACATGTGCCTCTAAGAACATTTCTCCTGCCTACTCTTTAATACAGCCCCGCTTAATGGTGACAGTGCTACAAATAAAATTTCAGGTCACTGGGTCCAAAACTCTTTTGCAGGATGAATAAAAGCATCAAGAAATGGCAGGAACAGTAAGGATAGTCAAGATTTCCAAGTACTATTATGAAATGTTCAAAATTTATATTTTCCAGTAAATATTTCATAATCTTTCATAAAGTTCATCCACCAATGAGACTTTGAAGGGGAGGAAAAATAAAGTTCTTCCATGCAGCATAAGTTACCATGCAGAGCAGATCTGAGCTGATCCTAGCTGGCAGTCTATTAAATGAGGCTGCATTTTGAATACTCATGCTGATAAAGTGCCCAAACAATAGTCGTATGTCCTTCCCTCATGCTGTAATTCATGTTGGGACATTTAAATGTGTTTAACATAACTTAAAAATGAATTTAACATATGAAGACAAAATTTATGAATTATTTAGGATTCTTCTTTAGATTAAAGCCATTATTAATAGGCTGAAGGCATCCTTTTCTAATTTCTTGCCTCCTTTTGTCTGCCTTGTCACATCAAATAATGTGTTCTCTCCGTATAGATTAGGGATATTGGTTTAATACAATTCAGTCCTCTAGCTTCCCTCACATATATAGTTTTAAATTATTCATAATAAAATTCAAATAGGCTATTTGAATATTTAACACCTAAAGAATATTCCTGTTAATGAATGTGAGGATTTATAAAGCAGACAATGCAAATTATAGTACATTTATTTTGAAAAATAGACTGTTCCTATAAACAGCCTCTCTCAATGGCACTGCTCTCCAGTCTCTGAAGTAAAGAAAGCAACATGTATTTGGTAAAGGCATAATTCTGTTGCTTTAAAACTTTCTGGGCCTTTCTGCTAGTGAGTCCCAGACACTTGGAAATGTGTTTGCAGAGGTGACCCTCGATACTGAATATGTTATGATATTCCACATACATGTGCATTAGGGAAGTGTTTGTGAGGTAGTCTAATGAAAGCTGCAGCCTTGGAAAAGTACTTTGCCTTTGGGGAAGATATACAGAAGAATATATAGAAGATATAGGAGAATAGATTCATTTACATGGATTTAGTATCTGGTTCTCTCACATTTCTACAATTATAAATATGCTTCTAGAATAAAAACGAGGAGATTGAAACATATTATAAGCATTTTCAAATGTGTTGTAGGTAACACCATGAATAAGAAAGGGTAAGTGTGGGACTACGTAGAATAGTCCTGTTCTGCCCCAGCTCCAACCTCAACCCAACCCTTAGAGATATATTAGAAAATCACTGATTCATTAGACGTCCTAATCTATGGATGAAATGTGGAAGAGTAGTGTGTCAAAGGCTAAGTTAGAGAGCAAACTGGACCAAAGCCAAATCTACCAATGCCCTATGCCGTGCAGTGATGGCAAACCTACGAACTCATTTTTTGGTTGATTTTTCTTTGTTAAATGGCATTTAAATATAAAAAATAAATATCAAAAATATAAGTCTTTGTTTTATTATGGTTGTAAATATCAAAAAAATTTCTATATGTGACACGGCACCAGAGTTAAGTTAGGGTTTTTCAAAATGCTGGCACACCGAGCTCAAAAGGTTCGCCATCACTGCCCTACGGTGTCATATTTTGAATAGATAAGGTTGTTGAAAGTGGCTGAAAATTCATTCTAGGGTAATACTTAAAATTTCACTATTTAAAAATAGTATATGGAACATATATGGCATTTGCAGAATAATCTATTTAAACGTGCACAGTTTAATGTAGCATGTCTTATTCAAGGGACACAATTAAAGACATGATTGACACTGACATTCCAAGACTTTTTAGAAATGGCAGTTAATTTAAATTTATTTTACTGGTTCAGGGACATTTCTATAGAAACTGAATTGTATTTTGCTCCCTCCCATTAACTTTTACTGTATTGTAAACAGCAGCACATCAGCACTGTTGGCATAAAATAGCCTGTGGAGTCTACTCTTGGTAATGGACTATGAATGCTCAAATATTTTTTTTGAAAAGTACTAAAATGTAACATATAACCAAGAAAGAAACGCTCTATAATATTGTAAAATTAGAGGGTGCACTTTATTAGATCCATGGTTTGTTTTGTTTTGCTTTGTTTTGTTTTGTTTTGTTTTGTTTTGGTGGGCTTCAGTAGATACTTAAATGTTCTAAACAGCCAACTGCAACAACCATTAATTTCAGAAGATATGGGTACAAAACACTCCCTTTGTCTTTTTAAGTAAGTGTTTTTCGCCCACTCAGGACAAAACCCTTTAAATATGGCTTACGCTATTTCATCAGTAACATGCTAAGTCTGGATTCCTTTTCCAACGTAATGTAGACAATAACTGCATGGGTTATGATTTGGATTTTTAAATTCAAACACAGAACTTCCCCCTCACAACACATACATACTTCAATACTGACACTTAAATATGAGGATCTGCAGGTCTAAGGGTATAGAAACAATTAAAGAGCAATAGTTAACATAACTGCATGGAATTTTAAACAATTTGTCCATAAAATAAAAGACGATTCAGTGATAAACTATAATTTAGAAACATGTGCAACCATTACTCTTCAAAGAAATTAGCAGTTATTAGTATATTTTTCCAGTAGGCTGGATAAAATATGTACATGACTAACTGATCTAATACTAGGTTAAGTCATTCAGTGATAGAGTATTCCGAAAAAAAAAAAATTACTAAAACAAATTTTAAAGCTCAAGATCAAAGATACCTTTTTCTTAGCTCTCTCTTTTATTACTATTTACACAGTATTTTCAGTTATTTTTCAAGAAACTAACTACATCTAAAAGATATCTCAAGTTCAATGGTAAAAGTAACAGAAAGTGGAGAAAGCTAAATCTGAATTTATGTACTTTGATACAAGCAAACAGAATGAAATTGTGACCTAAATAGAATTTTCTGCTATTTAATTTTCTTTTCATTAAATGGAAAATAGAATCTCTAAGTTAAGGTAGATGTGTAGAGTTATTACTGACATTTCTCTCAAGATATATTTCTAACCTATTTTATAGACATTTCATTTAGAGAAAGCAATATTTTTTGAAATGCATAAAATCAATCACAAAAAAATCTTTACTGTGTCCAAATTTCAGAACTTCTGTCACATAAATCTCTAAATAAGCTTTAAAAGGTTTGCATGGGCAGGAGATGTAGTTAATTTGGAATAGCAAACTGTAACATCCAACTGTCCCACTGAAGCTGGGTGTCTGTTTTTAAGCATCATTATTACTTTCTTCACTCCCTCAAATGAACATCAAAAAATATTTTTATTTGATGAAATAAGTGCTTTCTTACATAATCATTCCGATATGGTGGCTTATGTTTGTTTTTTTTTGTTTGTTTGTTTGTTTCTGTATGTTTTGTAATTTATTTATGGTCTACTACTAAAATTAATTTGATGATATTCAGGTATGGATAAACCTTTTGGGTATTATTTTGCATTTATGCTATAATTGTTGATAGAAACTATAACAAGTGGGCAACACATTTTCATTATCTGTTTAAAAGCAAGGCGCCTGTATGGAGAATGGAAAGAAAGCAGGCTTTGAAATCACTTAGGTCTTTGTTGGTACAAATTCTGATTCTCCTGATTACCAGCTATTTGACTTTGGAGAAATTACTTCATCTCTTTAAACCTACTTCCTTGTTGCAAAATGGCTTTAATGGTAATTATAGTATAGTATTCCCTGACGGAATGACTAAAATAGCATATATTGCATCAAACAAGGTTTCTTGAACACAGTAGGCTTCTAATAAAAGTATTAGTTTATAAGAGGATGGTTTCAGTTCTTGGATCCTCAGTAGCAGACTAAGGAAATTTCCATTGAAAGCCAAGAGAGAGAGAGAGAGAGAGAGAGAGAGAGAGAATGTGTACTAGTGAAGCACCTAGTATAATGTAATGCTCAAGAAGGTAGTTTTTCTCCTCTCATCGATATGATCAGTTCACAAGGGTTCAACAGTAAAAGATGTGAATAATTCTCGCAATACTATTCAGAGAAATGAGTATTTGGTTGGCAATTTGAGCTTCTCATCAAGGCTGAGTGAACAAGCATTTGATTTTTACATACTGTATTCTCAACCTTTCTCAGGCTTAAATTGAAGATAAACCAGAACACTTTTGGGTTTGGCAAAATTTCTGAGAGTTGGTGATCCGTCTAACTTAGAATTTTCATTCTAGAATTCTCCTTTGATGTCTCCTTTTCCAACACTCTTATTTCTATAGATGAGTCAATAGGAGCTAGGGAAGTTACATATCATTTTCAGGGTGAAGTAGCTATTTAGCAACAGATCCCACCCCAACCCACCTTATCCTCAGGTTCCCCAAGCTTTCTTTAAGATCCTAAGGGATTGCTTTCTCCAATATGAAAATTTCTTTTTACTTAAAAATCTGTACTCCAGAAAAGGTTTATTAGTTCTTATCCAAATTTGAAGCCTAAAATTCTATGAGCGGAGTTGTGGTTTGGAAGTGGTAAGAAACCAATCCCAAACACATAGATCCACAAGAAGAATATTATTACTTAGACTCATTGTGTTTAGAATCATTCTGTTTTTTATAAAAACATATAACAATTTTTAAAATAACATTTAAATCTGAAGAACACTGTGAAATTTCCAGGTCTCATTGGACATATTTCATAGCTCAAGAGAAAGTGGAAGAGGACAGATCCACTCCTGTGCCATCTTTCTAAGGTAAACTATCAGGTGTTCTGAATGCTCTTTAGGAAAAGAGACAAGAGGAAGTGTTTAAACATCCTTAGAATTCCTTTTGTGCTGACCCTTTTGTTAAAATCAATGCATCTCTCATCAAAACAGAGCTTTTAAAAATAATCTCTTAGCTATGCTTATTATATGTATTTTTTGTTATTTAAAAAAAGTACAAATATATATGAAATTAATGTAATCAAAATAGAGTTTTTCCCCTCTCTAAGTAGATAATAATATAAATATTTCACTTGGTATTTGCAACTCAACCACTAATGATTCTCTATTTCAAGTTTACTGATCTCTCTTATTTATTCTGCTAAATACCTATTGAACATAAAACTTCATCCGCATTCTCTCAGCTGTAATCACTTAAAGTATTTTCTCCTAAAATATTTTAGCAGCCTCTAAATTGGTTGGCCTTCCAGGGTCTTTCATTTTCCATGCTGTTGTCAAATCTAATAATAGCACTTTACCAACTAAACACCATCAATGGCTCCCTATGACCGAAAGGATAAATTCCAAATTACTTAGCATACAAGCACTCTGACAATCTGGCCCCAGTTTGCCCTTATTCATCTACTGTCATTATCTCCCTCTAATAAGACTTCCAGTCATAGCCAAATGGTGTAAACCCCATGCTATATCAAGAAGCAATTATATCTTTGCACAGGCTATTCCCTCTGTGAGAAGAATCCTTCCTACGTTTCCCCATATGGAGAGCTTGTATTATGTCTCAGACTTCTCAAAGAAATACTTCCCCAAAGGCTTACCTACTGCAACCTGCATTTTTTTACAATGTTTCATATACCTCTAACCCCAATCTGATTCACATCTTTACCGGCAAATCAGTTTTTCCAATTAAACTGAAGTGTTTTAAAGACAGGGACCTATACATCTGATAACTCCAGGGCCTAGCATAACTTGTAGCATGGGGGAGGGGGAACCAGTAAATGTTTTTTTAATGAATAAGTGAATGAGTGAATGAGTGAATGAATAGGTAGATCTTAAGAGAAGAAATCAGAGAAATTTTAAAAATAAACCAATGAAATTTTGATTTAAAATAAATGGATTCAGTTATCCAGCACCATGCATAATATGCTATGATATTAAATTATTATAATTATATTTTATAGTATTATAGAATTATTTGAGTGAAAGGCCAATAGAATAATATACACAGGCACTGAGGAGAGGTCTATATGACTAAGATTGGAGCTTCACATTCCTATACTTCCAAATTAACTAATGTTTTATTTTATTTTTATTTTGTTTTGCAATGTAGTGTTTGGACTTGGTAGGAAAATGGGGGTAGCAAGAAAAGATGATGGAAATTCTCAAGCAAGTTGCAAGTCCCATGTACCTCAAAAGTAACCTGACCTATATTTTAGGGAACAGAATTCAGAACCTTCAGACGTTCTTTGACCAGACAAATAATCCTGTATAATAAAAGGCCAGTGACCATAACGGCATAATGGCCAGAACGACCGATCGAACAGTTTCTATGAGGTGCATTGACCACCTTTCTGTCCCTCCCCACAGCCGGAAGGCTCCAATCGCTGAATGGCCAATGGGGAACCACGGGGAACTGGGGCAGGTGTCAGTGCTGGGGCGGGACTAGGGACTGGCGAATGGGCAGATGATGGCCCCAATCACTGGCTAGGTCTAGGGACCCTACCCATGTACAATTTCATGTGCTGGGCCTCTGGTAATAAAAGAATGCTTCATTTATGCAATTAATGCATGGTGTAAATCAGAACATATTTGGGGAGAAAGCTTTCTGTAATGAAAAGTGCAATACATAGTTTAATTTTTCTCCCTTATTAAAATTTGACTTATAAAAAAGGATCATAATTCTGAAATTCTTTATACATCCTTCATATTCCCAAATTACTTATTTCAGGATTGACATATCCCATTCTTTTGATTAGCTGTGGCTCCAGTTTTAATATATAGAATAAATAAGAACAATAATACTATTTTAGTTAAAAGAATAGTCAGTGACCAAACTAATAGACAAGTTATTTTAACATATCTTATTTTCCACCTCCAAATCACATCTAGAAAACAGTAGCATTCTCTGTGTCTTTATGGGGCAAATGCAAGAAGCAGAAAAATCCTATTTCTCTCTATAAATATGGAAAATAAATGGCTTTTTTCCCCATTGGATGTGGAGTTGACATAATTTAGGCTGCCTACAATTAGTAGCACATTAGTAACTACCAAGTAATTATTGGCTTTCATTCAGATGCTGGCAGATGCCTGATAAGACACTTAATGAATTTTTCATTAGTCTTCTTCTGAAAACCTTTAGGAGAAAATATTTATAAAGGCAGCAACTCTCTTACTTTTCTTTCCCACCCCCAATCCTTAAGCCTCAAAGCATTTTCAAAATCAAATTTTAAAATGTTAACATCATACCTGCATATCTGTCAGCTAAATATTTCACTCTTTAATAGATTTAGTATCATGTTCTCTTGCTATATATGACCCTCTACCCAAAGTCACCACCAATTCTATAATTAAGGAACACTTCATGTACATGCATTTAATTTTGTATTAAGATTTCAAAACAATAGTCACCTACATATCTGACATAATTTTTAAATAATGAGTAGGGGTGAATCAATAGTTTCTAATAGACATTTTTAACTACAGTTTTTGTTACTCCAACACTAAGGTTTAAATGAAAACAGGCAAATACTTGCTGGTTTGATATCTGCCAAGAAATTATTTACCTTTAATTGTACAGTAAAATTTTGGCACAAAGTAATACATTCACAACACCTAGTACTGTATATAGCGGCTAAAAATAGACAGGTTCATGGTTATCTAAGGAAAATACTGATTGCCACAGTAAAACTTCCAATAATATCATCGAGGTATGTTGCAGAACATTACATTACTGTCTTTGCAGGATATATAACTGGTGCACACACTAAGTGTGATTTGGAGTTGTCAACATTGCTTTGGCTGTAATTAAAATCCTAAAGTGATCTTTAAATCGTTCTGCACTCCAATTGCATCCCGATGAGTTTCTTTGTAATTGGGAATGCCAGCACCCAAAGGTGTGACTCATTCAACTACACTTGTCAAACCTCAAGCTTCTTACCCTTAAAAAAGCACCTCTAAAAGCTGTCAGCATGTTTAGTCAGAGGATATAGCTGTTGAAATATTAGCTGAAAGGGACTTGGGAGAAATTATGAAATGGTGTGACTTATTAAGATTTATTAATTAGCTAATTAATTAATTGATTCTAATTATTTATTTAGTGCACCCATCCTTCTCAGGACACCATACATTTCCAGGCCTCACCTCTCTTCCTCACCTTTCCTGCTCCTGGACTTTTGTTCTAAGGTTACTGCAGAGAAGAAAACAATCTGATAAGCTAAACCACACCAATGTGTAGGCTTTCTTTGGGGCCTCCCTGTGAAAGTTGTACTTTAGGAGATATTTGAAGATGAAAAGGTGACAATAGGTCATTAATTAAAGATTAATAAAAACTGATTTCTTTACTTAGAAAAAAATCTAATCCTTAAAAAGCCACCTACATATTTTGATTGTTCATTTGAATTGTCTGTGGTTTCTGTCATGTAATTGCCATCTTCATCTCTACCCCTTTCCTCTTCATTCTGTCATTCTCTATTGCCCCTCCAAGCCCTCCCATCCTCAGCTATGTTTTCTCTGATCTCTAATTCTAGTGTTAACTCCCTCATATGCTCTTCCTTCAAATATTTTATACTTAGAGCTTTTAATCTACTCTGCAGTACAAAATATAGAAAAAAGTATCTGCCAAATTATATTCATTCATATTTAAATTATGAACATTTCTTAATGTTAGTCCAATTTGAAAGTTGTTTCCACATTAATTTTTGTTGCCATTGTTTATTAGATAACAATCAATTTAATCATGTTTTAATATAACTGATCACATTTAAATAATATTGCTTAAGTTTCTTTGAAGAACTGTACTTTTACTTAGTGTTTTAAGAAAACTCAACCTTATTAGATTGTAATAAAAGCCTTATGTTTACAAGCAAATATTCTTGTTTAAATTCAATTAGCATACATGTTTATGTTAACTTATATTTTGTCCATTTATATATAAAAACTACTTAGAAAAGTACAATTAGAGAAAACCTAGAGTGTCAAAATTATTTTTATTCATGATTATAGAAGTTTTCAATAAATATATCTGATTTCTCATTTAGCAATATTATCATAAATGAGTATGATAATTAACACTAAATTGGGAAATATATTTGATGAAAGTATATGTAATGAATATATATATATATACATATTTTTTCTAAAATATTTTATGAAGTGGCAAAATACTGAATCATCTGTGCTATTGTACCAACCTTTATGTCTATGAGATCCATCCATGTTGCTAAATTCAATGTGATTCTCATCAGCCCAGTAGAGTCTATGGTTGACATAATCTATAGTCAGTGCCATAGGTCTGGAAATCCTGGTGTCTATGACAACACTCTGATTGGTTCCATCCATTCCAACCCGGCCAATGTGCGGATACTCACAGCAGTCAATCCAATACAAATACCTGGGAAAGAAAGCCAATAGCCATTTTGTTTACAGACACTTAAGGAGTAAAAGCTCACACACTATTTCACGTCTGTGCTCAACTATCCCCAATTAAATTTTGGTATTTCTCTGAACTGTAGCTTCTAAGAAGCACACGTCAAGGGAAAGTTTTCTAATGATTTTTTCATACTTTTAAATGTCCATATAATTTTAAACATGTTTTCTTTAATATACAAACTCACATATAATATATATTGTTAACACATGTAAACCTTCAAAATCCATCTATAATGTTAGATAGTAAAATTTTCCAGATATACGATTTTCTTTCGGTATGTCATTTATGAAAAATTCTAAATGAATTATAGAGGAGTGCATTATATTTGCTTAACTCTGCAATTGTCCAATGTGTTAGCCACTAGCTAATTGTGGCTCTTAAAATTTAAATTAATTAAAGATAAGTAAGATTAAATGGACTGCATTGCACCTCAGTCACACCAGCACATTTCTGGGGCTTGACAACCATGTGTCTGGTGGCTCCATATCCAATAGCATAGATCTAGAGCACTTACAACATCACAGAAAGTTCTATTGGGCAGCACTGATTTAAATTATGTTATTGGAAAGTCTGGTGTAGAATATATATATATATTATATATATATATATATATATATATATATATATACACACACTGTGTGCAA
>NW_006288970.1:87998-104578 GCF_000327345.1 Myotis davidii | reverse complement strand
ATATATATATATATATATACACAGACACTGTGGGCAATAAATAGTAAAATTAAGTAATATTGGTACTAAAGCTAATTGAGCTAAACATAAATATTGTACCCCCTAATATACAAATATTGTATTATATTATGTGTGTGTAGATGTACAGAGATTACTTAGAAATTTCTTTCTATTTAATTAAACCATTTATTTTTATCATAGTAGAAAAAGCACTTTTGGAATATTTCCTTATCTCTATTATTCAATATTGGAGTTAGATATAGGATCTTTAATGGGCTTTTCACCCTCCAACTCTAAAATTAAAATCTATTTACCAAATTATTTTTCCCAGACCTCATCTTTTCTTTTTGTATAATTAAAATAATATGGTATGATGTAGGGTGCGGCTCTAGGGTCAAGCCCAGGGCTGACCTGTAGCAGGGCCACACACAAGTCCCAGCCTGGAGGGCAGAGCTCTCCCAGCATAGTTAAACCTGACCTTGTAGCCGTCCCTAATTCCTTCCTAAGTAGCTAATGGGCTGTGGGAGGTGCAGCAAGTGTTGCCAAAACAAGAACATCTGTATACATGTTAATCTACCCTTGTTTTAATCAGACTGTAAAATAAAGCATCGGTTTGCAGCCTGGATCTTTGGTGTCCTCATTCGGGCACGGGAGATCCACCGAGTCCCAGCTGTATTCTCTGTCTGTCTTTTCTTTAATCCTTCACCACCCCTCCTCAGGTTCACCTTTGGCCATGCTGGAGTGGCACAGTATGAGATTACTCTCTATGGTTAAAACTGGAATATGCAGCTTAAACTTAAAATATTTCTCATATATTCTGACATTGAAAATTGTGCTCAGTTATTTTAACCACACACTAGAAAAAAAAATAAAGGTTTTCAGAAAAAAAAACAAACAAGATTTATCAAATACAGGGATAACATACATAATCATTGTAAAAATGTATATTTTGTATTAGTTATTTCAGAAGTATATGCATAAAAGCAAGTGATAGTGGATTATAAAGGTAATAAAAATGTTGTTCCTTTGCTAGTCAACATTTCATTGAATCCTAATTAAGCATGACAAAAAATGCAAAGCCCTGTCCGGTTTGGCTCAATGGATAGAATGTTGGCCTGCGGACTGAAGGGTCCCAGGTTCGATTCCAGTCAAGGGCATGTGCCTTGGTTGCGGGCACATCCCTAGTAGGGAGTGTGCAGGAGGCAGCTGATCAATGTTTCTCTCCCATTGATGTTTCTAGCTCTGTATCCCTCTCCCTTCATCTCTGTAAAAAAACCAATAAAATATTTTTTAAAAAATGCAAAATATATTTTTGATAAAAACAACCAAAAGGTAGAATTGTGTGAGCAGAAATCTAAAAAGAGCTCTCAGAGCCAAAAGTTGAAATCAGACCTGAGTCTGAAAATACCTGTCAACCTTGCATAAGGCAATGCTGGAATTCCTACCTAAGATTTGTGTAGATCTCTGTTACTTTGCACCTATTTTGAAAATTTCAAATTATCAAGTAATAATACATGAGAAGCACTTCAGAAACCAATGAGCTCTATTTTTTAATCTTGAATTATTTTTAGCATATCTTCATTTAGAAAAGCCAACATATGTAGTGAAATACATCAAGAAAAACACACAATCTGTTCTTTTCAAGTAATTTTATGGAGGAATCCCTGGCTGTCAATACTAGAGATGATGATGGATATATAAAACAAACAAAAAAAGTAATAAAAAATAAATAGAAATCAAAAGATTATTCAACTCACTAAAATAAATTAGAACATTCCACCTTGCCTTTCTGACCCTCCAATCTTAGGAACACTAACACAGCAATTTTGTTTTCCTAATAAATGTGGTATGATTATGCCAGCTTCTCTAACACATTTTAGCTATGACCAAATTTATTGTCATTTTTTATGTTTTTAAGAACTAAATATAAGCAAATAAAATTTAAAAGCAGTATTTAAAAATGAACATACATTAAAATGAACATATCCAAATTGTTTTACCTAGAGATAGTCTTCATATTTCTATTTAGTTGTTTATTCTACATTTGCCTGCACTTGCAATTAAACAAAGTTAAAAGGAGTTTTCTCCATTAAAAGATATCAGCAAAAGAAATTCAAATTTTTGGATGTGAATAATAATTGCTTTGAAGTCATTAAGTCAGCTATAAATTTCAAATTGTTTGATCTCCATATAATATTAATTCTAAATTTTTATTTGTATTCTGAAATTTTTCAATTGCCTACTCATCATCATTTTTTAAAAATAATTTTATTGTTGAAAGTATTATGTATTTTCCCTTTTGTCTACCATTGACTCCCTCCAGCCCACCTCACCCCCTGCCCCAGGCCCTCACTGCCCCATTGTCTGTGGCTATGGGTCATGCATATATGCACATAAGGTTCTTGGTTGACTACTTCCCACCCACTCATACTTCCCCTCCTTCCCTCCAAGATTCCACAATCTGTTCTATGCTCTCATGTCTCTGGATTCACTCTGTCCATCAGTTTATTTTGTTACTTAGATTCCACATATGAGTGAGATCATGTGATACTTGTTTTCTCTGGCTGACTTATCTCACTTAGCATGATACTCTCCACGTCCATCCATGCTGTCTCAAAGGGTAAGAGATTCTTCTATTTTACTACTGCATAGTATTCCATGATATAAATGTACATAACTTTTTTATCCACTCATCTACTGATGAGCACTTGGGCTGTTTCCAGATCTTGGCTATTGTAAATTGTGCTGCTATGAACTTAGGGGTACACACATTCTTTCTGATTAGCCTTTTGGTTTTCTTAGGATATATTCCTAGAAGGGGGATCACTGGGTCAAATGGAAATTCCATATTGATTTTGAATCACAGTTTTAAGAGGAGGAAGAGTGTTTACATGGAGTCCAACATCTGGTTACTTCACTCTCAGAAAGATCATTAAGCATTCTTGACCTGAAATCCCCTCTTTGGCATCCAACTCACCATTGTTTGACACAACATACTTTTTCAAATTTCTCTCCAATATTAAAACGTGTGAAATCAGCTCTAGTTGGAGCATTTAATTCAGGTTCCACATTTACACTTATGTGCTTTTATCTTATCATTTGCCTTGCTCTTGCCTGTTCAATTATATAGATGTTTTCATTCAGATATAATCCACATTGCCCCCCTGTTCTCCACAAGTTCTTTTCTGAATCGTGTCAGTGCATAATTTCAAGGCAAGTTACAAGATTAAATATAATTGAGAAATGCTTTTTTAAACAAAGTAAGCATTATTGTTTTTATTATAGGATATTCAGAGCCTTTTATATGCTATAAAACAGTGATTTTTCTAAGAAGCAATTGTGATATCCCTTTTTTTAAATCACATAGTTTGGGGTGACAGCAGTTATTTTTTAGAGCACTTTACAGAAGTCACACTTCCAGTACCTGTGCTGTAGCCCTTTCTGGTCAAGGGAATTTCATTGTCATGTGTGTAATTGAACAACACATGGATTAGGCACATAAGAACCCACAAAACAGTACTGATATGGGTTCTCAGGCCTCATAATAAAAAAACCTAAGTCATTAAGTCACTTGGTGGAACATCTTTGATAAGCCCTAAAGCCATTCTTAAGTAGACTGAGAACCATAATTTGAAAGAATAATTCATTGGGGCTATATTAAATACCAGATATTGCTTAGTACTGAGAAAAAAGAGGTAAACAGATATCATTTTTGCCTCAAATATCTCTCAGTGAATACAAAAGAAGTGGAGGTAAAACAAATGAAAAAATTACAGCATATTATGATAAAACTATTTTACTATGAAGGCACAAAAGAGGGGATGATAGTTTAGCTAGAAAAGGTACAAAAGAAATCTATGCTCACTAATAGTTTTTTAACATAAATTTTATCTTCACAGCTACCTTATGAATTATTTAATAACAATGACATTTATATCTTTCATATTTTGGAACAAAGTATAATTTAATTAAAGATTATAATGCTGCAACAGGTCTTGAAAATCACTTAGCTTAAAGCCTTCATATTACCACTAAATTGAGACCATAAAAGAATACTTGTTTTGTCCTAGTCAACTATGATAGTGATACAGTTGGAACAGAACTCAGGTTGCTAGATTTATAGACTAGCTTTATTCTTTCTTTCCTAAGAGCACTAATTAGAGTCTTAAGCAAATAAGCTTTAGAAACAAATTACTTGGGTTGCAATTCCAGATTTACCCCTTACTAGTTATGTGAACCTGGACACTTTAATTAGCCTCCCTTAGCCTGGACTTACTCATATGTTTAAAAATGGTAATAACTGTTTCTCCTCACAGTACACTGTGTGGATTAAATGAGAGAATATAAGGAACAGACTCAGAATACTGGTAAGCATGGACTAAGTGTTCAGCAAATATTACCTATCATTATTTTATCTGCATTAGATATGCACCATATGCAGTAAAACATTTTTTGGTTTAACAATATACACATAACTAGAGGCCTGGTGCATGGATTCCTACACATTGAAAGGAAATTAATTAGAAGGTGGCTGGCAGACTGGGACTGGGCGAGATGGGGCCGATACGCCTTGGAGCCAACCCCCCGTGGTCCCTCTCCAGCCAGCTGCACCTGGGGTGGTGCTGGGGCTTGAAGGGTGTCTGCAGAGTGAACAGGGTCCCTCCAGCAGGTGGGGTCCTCAGTCTGGCCTGTGAGGATTGGGCCGAAACCGGTAGTCCGACATCCCCCAAGGAGTCCCAGAGTGATAGAGAGGGCACTCTGCAAAGTTGCTGTCGCTCGGCAGCTCCTGTGTTGAGTGTCTGCCCCAGGGTGGTCGGTGCATGTCTTATCTACCAGATTGAGTGTCTGCCCCATGGTGGTCAGTGCATGTCTTATCTACCAGCTGGTCAGCTGGTCGGCCAATCATTTAGCCTTTTATATATATAGACTAGAGGCCCGGTGTACAAAATTCGTGCACGGGGGCGGGGGGCGGTGTCCCTCAGCCTGACCTACAATGACGCCAGCGTCCTGCCATGGCCAACATGGGCACTACCACCTTTGTCGTGCAGTGACGGTTAATTTTCATATTACACTTTTATTAGATAGGATGGTTACTTGCTAGATCTGGATTGTATGTATGTTATTACATGATTTGCCTGAATTTTATGTATGTTATTACATTAGTAGTCTACTTACATACTCATCAACCAAAAGACTATTACGAAAACATTCCCATTCACTCAAAAAAAGTATTAGTTGAACTATACTCAGGGATGAATGAGCCCTCATAAACATGGGATTTTTTGTGTCAATCTCCGTATGGGTAGCTAATTTATGATAGCTAAATTTCATTTTCTTTTCTATAGTTAACCCATCATTAATATATGTTTCAAGTTTCTCAGCACCAGACATACTGGTAATTTTAACATCTGAAATGAAACCTCTTAAAAATTACCTAAGTACAATATTTTTTGTAAATAATTAAAGCTGAAAATTAAAACTTCAGTAAAAATATTAAAAATAGAGTTCTAAATTTCAACCAAATATTGTGTAATATTTACCTAAGATTACATCTGAAAAATATGATCCTCAAATAATATCTATTCTGTAAGTTATTACCAAGTGTAAGTATTCAAAAGAACATCAACTTGTAGCCATAACAACAGGCTTCTGTGATTCCTGAGGATGTCTTTTTATAGTTTAATGTAATATTTTAGATTTCTTTAAAATAAATTAGAAATATGCTCTCAATGTTTACTTTTTTATCTGATTTGGGGAATAAATTCAGAGTCGTTTCTTCCAGCTACATTTTTTTTTTCTCATTTCGAATTATAAAATTAAGGCTTGATACTCATTCCTTTTTGTTTTTGCCTAAATATGAAAATAGAGGTTTAAAAACTGGTGGGGAAAATGAGGAGATTTTTTATGTGACTGTTTAATTTCATAAAATATTTCTGTGTTCCCCATAGAATTCTGAAATAATTTTCATTCCTGGTATGTTTTTCATTTCCTCACAACAAAAATTTTCTTATGACACTTTTCTTTGAAATATGCAAGTTATTTATATACCACTATATTGGTTTGTACTTACAAGGTATCTATAACCATATGTGCTATGTATGTACAGTTGCCTATTTATTATTTCCTCCAACAATGAATTTAGCAACCCCTGTGTTAAGTGCAAACTAAAATTAAACCACGGCTGTTATGCTAATGGAAATCTTTCTACATACATAAACATATACACCAATAATAGTCATATGTACACCTGAAACTAATATGGCATATGCCAATTATACTGCAATAAAAATAAATAAGTAGTGAAAAAATAAAACAGTTGTATAATGTAATGTGTTCAATATGTGGTGTCTACTTGAGCACAGTTGGGGGATGTTTCACAGAAGTAGTGATATTGTCTGCTCTTGCTGGAAAAATAGAAAGTTATTTCAACTGGAGAAAAAGAAGGGCATTCTAGAAAGAAAGAATATTAGGAAAGAAAAATAAATAAGTAATATACTTTAAAAATAAAGCATGATTATAATGATTTAGGCAGTTTTCTTTATTTCCAAAAACTCTTATTATCTATATTTAAAGTTTTGTAAAAAGGCTAATTGTTAAAATGGAAACTCTAGTTTCTGTTTTTGTTTTTGTTTCTGGATACTCTAGTGTCATATAATAGAGAAAATATATAAGCAAGCTTGAAAACTGGGTTAAATCCCCACTTTAATATCTCATTACCTAAATAATCCTGATAAAGTCACTTATGCATTTTGGGGTTGAATGTTCTAACTGTACTCTAAGGATGATAGTAAAAATTATCCTCTTTCCAAAAGACTCTGAGTAAATAGTACAAACACATAAAATATAAAATGGAGGGATAACTTTCTAATTCATAAAATGCTTATAAAAGTGGTAGTAATCTTCATCCTCATTATAGTATCAGAACTCCCAATCTCAATAGGTCTACAGACCAATCTGGAGAAATCATTTTTCTAATTACCTGTTTGCCCAAGCCAGAAAGCTTGCTTATTTTGTTTGTTTGTTTTGTTATTGTTATTTTGATCTATTTATAGCTCTTTCTTACTCTGTAAAGTGAACTGGTATAAAAGTTCCACAATTACTTATAATTATTTCATTCCAAACATATGAGTTCTTCCCACTGTGCCATAGTCTTGTGTGTGTGTTTGCTTTCCCAGAGAGTTTATTCTTTTTTGCTTGAAATGCCTCCTGCTCTGGAGTGCATCTCATTACCTAATTCTTATTCTACCCATTTTGTCTATGAAGCTTTCTCTGATCTCAGTTGAGCTATTAACATGTTCTGTTTTCTCTATCTTATAATTACTAGATTGTATTCTAATTACTTACTCTCTGTCTACCCACTGCACAATAAAATAATTGAAGATAGGTGCCTTTTATCTTTATGCTCCTACTATAGTGCTATATATACACTAAATGATAAAGAAATAAGTGTTGAAAAATGAATGAGTAGAAAATTTATTTTCTGCTAACTAGGACTATCACATATTCACTTTAATGTCTATCATGAGGGTCTTTTGTTATTATAACATGAATTGACATCTTAATCACCCAAAAAGATAAAATTATGCTCAGCAAAGTTTTAACATTATGTTTTCTATTCTACTTTAAAAATATAAATATTTTTAAAAATATAAATTAGTGCAAAATATAAATATTGCACTGACTTTTATAAATATTGAATGTAAATAATTTTTATTACCCCAAATTTATGATAATTTAGAAGGTTGTTTCCCAAAGTAAACCAGATAACAAAATTATTAGAATGGAATTTTGGTTGAATTTAAATATAACAACCAAGAAGATGGTCTATCTACTTGTAGCTCTTTTTACTCTTAGTCATTACCATATCCAAATTGATTTGTGACAATTGGCATACTGTTATTAAAAGATAAAAATGACTACAAACTGCTTCCTATATGTTTAATGCTTCATTACACTAGTGCCATAATCTTTATCCTCCCTTAAACAAAGCCTTGCCCAATCCTTCATTGAATATCAGGACAGAAATCTCACTTCTCAAGGAAACAGAGGTCAGTACTGTTGGCATCTTCAAAACATATGCAAATAACAATGGTAATCCGATGTAGAAAGATTCAATTGCACTTTTAATGAAATAATCTTAGCATTTCAGCTGCCATTTTTAAAGCAGGATTGCACAATATTGGAGGCATTTATGGCATTTTCACCCTGAAGCGCACCTCATAAAAGTGAAAATCCAGGTCGCCCTACTGTCTCCCTCAGGGGAGCTAGGAAAACAGCATGAACAAAAAGGGGTCATTAAATTTTATCTGTTAGAAGAGGCGGCTTTCACTGTTTCATAAAAACTTCAAATTTTTATCTGTTTCTTTGGTTATAATATGGCATATCCATATCAGAAACCAAATATTATCAAAAAAGGAAATCCAGGGAGTCTCTTGTAATCTCTACAATAACTTAATACGTCACTTTTTAAATTGACACTTTTGATGGTTGGATTTATGTTGATGATAACTTATAACTGTTTTCAGTTTATGAGGTAATAACTTGGATCTGGACAAAATAAAATAAAACTGGATTCAGGTTAGGATGCAGTTTTTGATTTATAACTAGGAAATTCCACAGGACTATTGTTACCCACAGGTAATGTGTTATTTTTTTTCATTTAGAAAATGAAGCATCTTGAATGGTATAAAATGAAAAGCTAAGCCAGCCATATTAACTTTAAAGAAAAGGACAATGGTTTGGACACAGTAAAATAAATACCTTCTCAGAAAATACAAAAGGAATTAAATTATTTTCATTGTTATGAATGAATGATGATGGTAACCAAACTTAGTACGTCTGGACATAATATATTGAAACTCATGTGGAAACAGTCTCTCATGACTCTCAGTTAAAAGAGAATTTATACTCTTGAAATTTATGTTGCCATGGTCAAGAAAATATTTTAAAAGGTAACAAAATGGTTACATAATTATAGAGTGAAAAGCTACCACTTGCACATTACTTTGGAAATGGAACAATATTTATAGTAGAAGGGTTCTCTATTAGGTACTATTTTTACCCAAAATAATGTTTAAAATTAAGCTGTAAAATATACTATGACATGACTACTCTGCCAATTGCAAATATAACGGACCTAAACACAGAGTCAATATATTAGCAAAAAGCAAAATTGAATTGTTGCATATGATATGATAAAAGCAATGATTTGGTGAAACATATTTGAAATTAATTTAGGTAGCAGAAAATTAAGAGCACTATAGTGTACTATTTTAAAACATCAAATTCTTTAAAATTCTTATTTTAGAAAGTGTGGTGAGTAGGTTGAACTTCTACAGAGATCATTTTGGAGTATGTAATCTCTCTAAATTATAGTGCAAAGAACAATGGAAATATATGCCTTCTCTACTTGCCAAAACAACATAATTGAAAGTAAACAGTCATAATCTATGGAACTTTAGCAAACATGCACCAGACAGCTTTGACACCTTAATGTGTATTCATCTCTTATCTGAAATCTCCAGCCTACTGTCCTTGACCTTTTTGATGACCTCTTCTCCATTCTCACAATGACATGCAAATGAAACACAGGTCCAATATGAATCTTTCCTGATACTCTCACTGTGCAATTTCTTTTGAATGTACGTAAAATGCACCTTATTGTTTATTATCCATGGATACTAATTATGTCTCCTGCTCTAAAATGATACAGAAATGTTATCAGCCACATTTGTGACTACCACATAGACACAAAATGTGATCCAAGAATTTGCTCTTCATTTGCCTTTCCTCCAAGACTTAAAGACATTAAAATCAAATAAATCTGTAAGTTTTCTACATTTCCACAATACATTTATTAGTTAGAAAGAATTTTGTTTAGAGCTTTAAATATATACTTGTTGTAAAATACCATAACTTTAATTTTTTTTATTTCACTACGGTATTCATATTTCTATTTTTGATTCCTCAGTAAAGATTTCTACACATTCACACTTTACATTGGTTTCCATGTTAAAATACACAGAACAGGATTTGTCACGTTAAATGTAACCCACAGTCTTAATTCTTAATTTAAGATTTTCAATGTTTGTTACAAACCCAGCTCGTGGATCTAAAGACAGGTCCCTGGGAAACTTCAGCTTTTTGCTAACGAGTATAGTAGGGTATAAGCCATTGACTTTGGATACTTCAATGATCCTTTTCTCTGTGTCAGACCAATAGAGGTTTTTTCCAATCCAATCAACAGCAAGTGCATTGGGGACAGCTGTGTTATGCACTACCTAACAAAATAAGAATTTAAACAGTTAACAGCGTAAATGCCTAGAATAAGAACTGAGCACTGCTTCCTGGTTTTTACAGAGATAATAGAATTCTATTTAAACATTAGAAATAAAATTTACATAGGCATAAAACAGAACAATTTACCCTAATAAAATGACTTGCTCATTTGTGAGAAATCACCTAATATGTAATCAGGCTCCCAGAAATTACATGCGGTTTTAAGATAGAAATGTTCAAATTTAAAAACAGCTGTTGGACAGCTGCATAATTATTGATCACATTTTCATTTTCATTTATTTGTACTCTTAAAATTTGGGGCAAAATTATGTCACAAAGACATACACACACAAAAATTATTGAAATTTATTTTTAACAGGTTCTAGAGGAGATATCAATAGCAATTACCATTCCCCCCAACTGCTGTTGCCCTATATAAATGCTCTACTATAGGAATGGAAAAAAAAATACAAGGGAGAACCGAACATAACCAAAGGGAAATTATTCTCATACAACTATTGTGCTTAATTATAACCCTTCTCAATATCAAATATAATAAGAATATAGGCTTTTCATATACAAATATGACACATATAAAATAATTCAAAATTCTTAAAATATATGAGCACTTTTTCTGAGTTTTTCATGCTTTGAGGACTGAATGAAAGAAGCAATTGAAACATGGGGCTGTTATAATAATATAGAGACAAAAAAAAAACATTGAATTTTTATAGTTATCCTTTCCCAATAACCATAAATAGTAAATATATAAAGTGACAACATGAACATTTTCAGCATTTAATAATATCAACATTGTACAATTTAATATGTACATTTAATAATAATGTACAATACTGAGTTGTACAATATCTTTTTTTTCTTTCTCCAAAATTCTAAATTGGAAAATTGTCATGTATGACCATTTTAATAAAAATCAGTGAATTATTAATCCCAAAGGAAAAAGATGTATTTTGTAACCCTATGTTATAACATAATTTAAATTATTTAAATAATTTTATTTTAAAACCTGAGATAACACAGAAATGGTGCCAAATAGCTCATATCTAGAAGGTGACAGGTATTTAATTATGATGCTGACTAATCAGAACATTCATGATTTTATACAAATGCATTCAATTTTTCCCATCTATAGTAGTTTAATTTTGATAGTTCTATAATTTTAATCTATAATTTAATTATTAATATTTTTCAATTACAAACACTCTGTCTCAACTTCTTCTTTTATATAAATTAACACAATTGAACCTGAGGCACTAACCATTCAAGCTGGAACCATACATCACTTTTTCTAGGGTTGTGAATAAGGATCCAAATTTTATTTACTCAATTTGATTTTTACCTTATTTCATGTAATAGCATTATAATGAAATATAAGAATAAAAGGGTCATTTTTCACATTTAAACTATGTATTAATTTACATTATAAAATGTGAAATACAAACCAGTCTAATATATTCTATGAGTTGTACCATTACCATCAAATAACATTTTCTATTTAATTCAACCACGCTAATAAAATATCCAACAATCCCATTGTTGTAATATTTAGGTACCTTAATGTCACTTCCATTTAAACACATTCTATTTATGCGGCTGCCATTGGGTCGGCTGGAATCAATCCAGTAGATGAATTCTTCTCTGTAATCAAAGTCTACAGCAATAACATTGTTTAATCCCTAAAAAAAAAGGAATAGTTAAGTAGAAATTATTTTTAAATGTTTTAGGAGTTTATAAGAGTCTCTAACTCCTTTTAAATACTTATAGCCATTACAATAGTGGCATTTGTGATCAAATCTTTTTAAAAGCACCCTATGTTTACATTTTCCCTGCATTATAAACTTAAGATGTTGCATAAGCTATTTGAAAATGTTTTTCAAGCAGGCCACAACAATTTCAGCATTTTTAGGGATAATGGTGTAATCAAATAGCCAGTAAAGGAAGTGGGGGCAGCAACTTGCTTTTGGAGAGATAAAGTGAAAGATTCTCACTGTAAGTTAATATTAAATATACATTTGATGCCATTATTATCATCTGTTCTGTAGAGCAAATAGAAAAGAGCACACATTTAAATGGGAAAAACTAAAGATCCCTGATGATTTATGATGATCCCTGGATAGCCATCTGATTAAAGTCAGAAAAGACAATTTGGAAATTTTATTATTTACAAAAGCTTTTGTCTCAACTGGATAAATACACTTTTCCTCCCTCACCCCTTTTTTGCTTCCAGTGGTCCCTTAGGCAACACAGTGCCATGTTAGAATTTAAAGTTAAAACCTTAGGAGAGTATTTGACCAAAGAGGAAGTGGAGAGTCAATATCTTTTTGTCCAGTGTGGTGAGGAAAAGCCTCATTTCAGACTCATGGTTATGCAGTTTTTAGCAGGGAACAAAACTAGACAGGAATTCAGCCGAAGGGTTTGAGATGCCTCAGATCGTTGGTTTGGTAGTTCTGCTGTTTGACTGATTTTGTGGAGGACTGTGCACCAGCATCTGGGCGTCTTCTGAGATGTTAGATTGTTCAAATGACTGCTTAGGGATTCGTTTAATTCTGGTCTATTGTTAGGGCTTATATATTTACTACCTCAGTGGACCAATAAAACTTAGATCAGAATTTCTATAGTGCTAACTCATTTTTGCTTGAATAGTTTATTAATATATAAATCCTTATGGATCAAAAAAATAATTCAAGACAGCAGACACTTGGCAAAGCCCTGAGAGATCTTTACTATACCTTTATAGCTGATATAAGTTGCTTATATCAACTAGAAGCCCGGTGCATGAAATTTGTGCACGGGGGGTGGTGTCCCTCAGCCTGCACCCTCTCCATTTTCATTTCTACAATCCATGGTATTAGATTTCTAAATGTAGTGCATGAATATAAGTTATAGCTGGCCTAGCTATAACTATGTTTTAGACTACTTAGGCTGAAATTTTTTTTTACCAGTTGTTATAATTTTATGTTACATTTCTTGAGATTGTTACTGATAATAGTGTATAAAATTCAAGATGTTAGGGTAAATCATTTTCCCTAATCACCTACACAAAACATTCCCAAATAATTAAAGCAAAGATGGTGTCTTTCATTTATTTTTACTGGGTTAAATATGGAGATATAATTACTTTTGTTTTCTTCCCAAGTCTGTATATGTAGACAATCTCTAAGATGGTAAAATGGTTTTCTACTGCCTAGAACTTCTTGAGTATTTCTACAATGCTATGACAAAGTCATAGTGAAAACATCGTCCCTAACAAAAATGATGTATTCAAACTGATGGCTGTCAACACTAGAAGTAAGACTTATCTTTAGTTTGGGGGTCTCTATTTCCTTGCTCAATGGTCACCATTAACAAATGCTTTCCAAAAGCACAGGTGTTTAGAGTCTTCATGAACTTCCTCATTGTCCTCACTCCCTTTTTATTTTCATAAGAAAACTACCTGAGCCCAACTGGCATGGCTCAGTGGTTGAACATTGACTTATGAACCAGGAGGTCCTGGTTCGGTTCCCAGTCAGGGCACATGCCCCTGTTACGGGCTCAATCCCCAGTAAGTGTCATGCAGGAGGCAGCAGATCAATGACTTTTTGTCATCATTGATGTTTCCATCTCTCTCTCCCTTTCCCTTCCTCTCTAAAATCAATAAAAATATATTTTAAAAGAAAAGAAAATTATATGACATTCATCCCCACTTAGGTACTAGTGATTGGCAATAGTTTAAAATTATGCCACCAGGAAAAAAAAAATGTTATCTGAAAGTGCATTAAAGTGGTTTAGTTATATGAAATAGACTTAAATCATGCATAGAGAAAAGTAATTTTGATCCATTAAGAACAACCTCTGATAACATATTAGCTATAAAAAAACAACAAAAGAGATATCAATAGAAATATACTGAGCCATAGGGTTGGAAAATGAAGCAAGGAATGCTATTGAAATTGTTATGGGTCTTTCATTGAGCTTGCTATATTAGTTAAATTTGTGGTTCAGCTGAGCTTATAAATAGAGTATCCTAATAAGAGGACTTTCTAAAAAAGCACAGTCTAAAAAAAAGACATGCTAAAGAAAACAACAACACATACACATGTGACTACATCAGGGGTGGGCAAACTTTTTGACTCGAGGGCCACAATGGGTTCTTAAACTGGGCTCAGAAGAAGGAGCTGCGGCCGTGTTTCCCGACATTGCCATGTTAACACTGCTGCTGGTGAAGGAGCGGAGGGGAGAGCAAGAGAACCCTCTGCTCTTTCGGCTCCACGGGCCGGATAGAACAGCCGAATGGGCCGGATCCGGCCCGCGGGCCATAGTTTGCCCATGGCTGGACTACATGGATGGATTTTTAAGAATATCATGCTAAATGAAATAAATCAGACAGAAAAAGTAAAAAAAAACAACAAACATTTGATTTCATTCATATCTATACTAATAAAAGGATAATATGCTAATTAGACCAGGAGACCAGACATCTTCCAGATGTCCCACCTCCTTTTGGACAAAGCCAAGGTGGTGGGGGCTGAGGCAGAGGTGGTTAGGGGCGATCAGGCCAGCAGGAGAGGGCAGTTGGGAGCCATGAGGCCGGCAGGGGAGCAGTCAAGTAGTGATCAAGCTGGTAGGCAGGCTAGTGATTAGGAGCCAGAAGTCCCAGATTGGAGAGGGTGCAGACTGGGCTGAGGGACCACCCCCCCCCATGTATGAATTTCATGCACTGGGCCTCCAGTGTGTATATAAAACTGAAAGCAACAAATGAACAAACAAGAAAAACAAACAAAAACTCATAGATACAGATAACAGCATGGTGTTATGAGAGGGAAGGGGGTGGAGGGGGAGTAAAGGGTAAAGGGGGTCAAATACACTGAGTGGCCAGATTATTCTGACCACCCCATCAGTACTTCGTTGGGCCACCTTTTGCCTTCAATACTGCGGCGATTCTTCTTGGCATTGACTCCATGAGATGTTGAAAGGTGATGCGAGGAATCTGACACCAGGCCTGATGAATAGCACTGTCCAGTTCTGTGAGATTTGATGGTTGTGGAACCAGCTGCCTGATGGCCCTTTTAACTTCTCCCACAAATGCTCAATTGGATTGCGATCTGGTGATTGTGGGGGCCACCTAAGCAAGGTAAAGTCTCCCTCATGTTCTTGAAACCACTCCTGCACAATACGAGCACCGTGGCATGGCGCATTGTCTTGTTGGAAGAAGCCATCTCCATTGGGATACGCCATCAACATGACAGGATGAACTTGATCAGCAACGATACTTAGGTATGTTGTGCTGTTCAGACGTTTATAATTGTCTGGCCCTCTAGCAACTTCAGCGTGAAATTATAGCTAATTTGCCTACAGATGTCAGGTGGTCATAATCTGGCCACTCAGTGTATATGGTGATGGAAGGGGAATTGACTTTGGGTAGTGTACACACAATGCAGTATACAGCTGATGCATCATATAATTGCACACTTGAAAACTATATACATTACTAACCAATAAATTTAATTTAAAAATAAATAAATTAACTCTTTAAAGGCAAAAATGAACCCCCTGCACACACACCATAAAAACAATAAACAATATAGTAAAAAGAAAAGAAACATATCCCCTTTCCAGAGATCATACAAGGAATTAATGACTGGCACACTTAACTTGGAAGGTAAAGGGAGGACATAGAGATTTACTCCGAGAGAAAGATAATTTTCAATATTCTGTACCTTTGCTATAAGCTTAAAATTAGTCTACACAGAACCATGGCTTTCCCTCAAGGAGGTTGCCCTATACCAGTGCCATTTCTCCTAATTCCAGTTCCTCCCATTATAGCTTTTTTCTCATTCCCATCTGTCTTCTGCTGTGATTACAGTGTGACATAAGCCAGCTTGCTGACTTTTCACCCTGTTAGTATCTGCCCTGCCTACCTACAAGGGTTATTATTGTAAGGATGAATTTAGGTACATGAAAGTATGTTGCAAATGTATGGTATACATTTAGATATTATTTTTCACATCTTTAAGTCTTTAATTCTCATGGTAAAGGGAACACTTTATGTTGTTCAAATGAATATTAGTCGAGGAAAAACACATTAAAAAATAAGTTAAATAATATAGAACATCATTTGGCTAGCAAAAACCTTTCCATTTTAAGAGTTATATCGACTTGAACTTTTTCTAGGGATATGCATTAAAGAGATAGTTGTCTGGCCCTGGCTGGTGTCGCTCAGTTGGTTGAGCATCATCCCGTGCTTCGAGAGCTCACTAGTTCTACCCCAGTCAGGGCAAACACCCAGGTTGAGATGTGTGAAT
>NW_006288970.1:86029-87911 GCF_000327345.1 Myotis davidii | reverse complement strand
TATCAATGCAAACATATTTTTTAAAAAAGAGATAATTGTCTGACTCATACATTTTAAGTAGCTTTCTATTTAGCTTTTTAAAAAACATGAAAATTATTTTATATTTTATTCAATCTCCTTAGGGATCAGAATTAGGGAGAGGGACAGTGTGATGTGATGGATGTTGGTGGCTCTTCCAAACTCAAGAGAAAGAATCTAAACCTCACAGACACCTGTGCATGAGGCAGGAATACTGGTACAGTGGCAAGCACATGGTCAGTTTGAGTACTCCGTGGATTAAGAAAGCATGGGCTGTATGTCAAAGTAGCAGCTACTAAAGAGGCTGGATGGAGACCATTCAGGTACGTGAGCCTATTAAGGGCACACCATCTTTTTTTCTTTCCTTTTTTTTAATGGGTAGCTAGACATCTGGATTTTCAAGATATTTTTTTTTTAAATCTGTGACTTAGAGGAAAGCTGGAAAATCCAACTATGTTATGAAGAGTCAATTTACAGTTGCCAATGAGAGATTACACTTAAAATAAGACTAAATCATTAAGCAAAATGAATGAAACTCTAACAATAGTAATGAAGAAATCCATCCATTAGGTGGGAAAAAATAATTCTAAGTAAATGTTTTTTGTGTTGCTGAAAAATTACCATATGAATGGCTTTTTTTTTTTGCCTATGCCTAATGCTGGCATAAATATACTATAAGAACAAGAAATATCCTTATTTTTGACAACTTATTCTAGACAGTGATTTTGCATATGCATGCCATTATTATCCAGTTTGGGGCAATGAGATCTTTGTAGCACAACAGATACAAGCTAAATAATTCCAAAGAAGCTATTTCTTTTGACAATTAAAAGTATGCTATAACTAACTATATGTGATTCCTCTAGTCTATGTAGTAGTCATTCTAGTTTTAATAATTTCATTTTATGCTATTTCCACTGCAGACTGGGATGGAAACAATTTGACAAGAGAACGTCATGGCATTCTATCTTGTCATAAAATGGAAATTACATCTTTTCATATCAAGTAACATATGTAAATATACTTTGACAATAGAACTCAAACATCAAAACAGATTCCCTTGGGTCTTGGGATGGGTTGGGAGGTAAAGAGGGTAAGACTGAAAACTTGTGCCTCACAATCTTTTAACTAAGTGACAATCGCACTCTTGTTCCCTTGCTTTTTACAAATTTTAAAGGCTAGGATCATTAATCCTGTTTTATCTCCTGTTTTCATAGAAACTTGAATTCTATGAAAAAATGCTTATTTTTAAATCCCAAGGGAGGGCAGGGGGCCAAATTTGGTAATGCACAAAACGCCTTAAAAGAGAATCTTATGCTTTCTCTGCTCTAGCTATTCTTGAGATAGTTACTCTCTTACATTAATTATACCTTGCATCTTTTACTTTCTTTGAAATTGCGTGATGTGACAAATTCAGAGCATCACCTGGACAATTCAAACAAAATAAAACATATAGTAATCTCATATACATATATGCATGTATTTATGAATTGCATTTCATAAATTCAAATTGTGAGATATTTCTGTGGCTCTAGGGCATACCTGAAGTACCCATAATGAATAGCATGAAATCATCATGGGAATGTCATACCTGTTTTAAAAGGGTGTAGTTGGAACCATCGGTGCTAATTTTTCTTATCTCGTGATGATCAGCAAGAATTAAAAAAGGTTCTTCATCTAAATACCAAGCAAAAAACATATTAGACTTTTTGGATGCATGGTTTTCAACTCTTCTTAGTTTCTGAAGCAATATAAAGTCAAATGCAGTGCCCTTCAGTAGATTAATGGTTAAAAAATTCACACTGAGACCTCAGTTGATTATAAGGTGAAACGGCAGTAGAAACCCAGATAGTACAATCAAGAT
>NW_006288970.1:52430-85951 GCF_000327345.1 Myotis davidii | reverse complement strand
TCCTTTGAATAATAGGTTATCTAATTTATTTGAAATTAGTAGAAATACCTGCTGTTATAATCTGATTTTAGATGATTTTTTAAAAATGATAAGCTACCCTTATCTTAGAAACCTACAGTATAGTTAAATATTCATATAATCAACTATTTCATTTTTTATGATTAAATAACTACTTTTTGCTCTCAGAATAGCTTCAGTGAAAACTGAGTATCATTGCCTACATACACATTTTTTCATCTGCCTAGGGACTTCTTTTAAATCATTTTAGATGTACAGCATCTATAATCCTTATCTATTAATTGTACCTTTCCTTATGAGTCTGTTTTTAAAATCTTTTAGTAGTCTTTATTTCCTTCTTGTTGTTTGTCCAATATCTTTTAGTACCTCACTTGTTCCAGAAACAAGGAAAGATAATAATAAGAACCTGACCATTCTCATATATGTAAAGATTCTCTAAGCCTTTCAATTGGTTTTATCATCAGAACTTATTTGGAAACAAATTAGTTTCTTAAATAAAAGATATTCAGAAAGTTTTGTATGGTATATTGACTTGACTATGTATCTTAATAATCTAAAATCAATTTGACCACATTCTTGATTGTTACAATCCTAGATCAATTCAATAAAAAATTTTGTTCAAATTCTCTTTAAATACCTTTGTTTCTAAGATGTATTCATATACTTAGTTGCTGGGTAAGCAAATTTAATGTCAGCAGAAATTAGAAAAAAAAAACAATAAAAAGTCACTTTATGTAATCTAATGTGAATTTTATTGTATAGCACTAATAGTTACAGTTTTTGTCCTGTTTATGTTCTAAATTATTACTTTATGCTCCCTTTATCTTTTATTTTATGGTAAACATATAATATACACGGAAACATATTATAATTTAACGTACTCTATGTCAAGGACTAATAACATGTGTTACACATGCTGGACAATCGCTTCCATCAGCCCTCATCAGTCATTCCACTCTTCCTGTCGAGGCCAAGCTGAGACTTAGAACCCTGCCCAACAGAGTAAGCCCTCAAGTTGAAGATGCCTTGTCATCCTTGTCCATGTAGTTCTACATTTAAATATAAAATTGATCAGTCATGTTCTACCTCAGTACTTAAGCAATTCTGTTCTTTACAACCTAACTGTAGGACTTTAAACCAAAAAACTCTTAGAAGGAAATGTAAAAAATAAACTTCTTGACATAGATCTTGATAATAATTATTTTGGTATCACACAAAAAGCACAAGCAACAAAGTAAATGGATTGGACTAGATCAAACCAAAAAGCTTCTGCACAACAAAAGAAACAGTGTAATAAAAGTCAACCTATGGAATTATAGAAAATATTTGCTCATCATGTCTGATAAGGGGTTAATATCCAAAACATTTATAAAGAACTCCTAAATCTCAATTGCAAAAAAATCAATAAAAGAGACAGAGGAGATGGATATACATTTTTTTCAAAGAAGACACACAAATGGCCAATGGGTACATGAAAAGTTGCACAAAAGCAATACTCATTAGGAAAATGCAAATCAAAACTACAATGTTAGAATGGATAGCATCAAAAAGACCAGAAATATCAAATGCTAGGAAGGATGTGGAGAAAAGAGAGCACTTGTGCATTGTTGGCAGAAATGTACATTGGTGCTAGAACTGTAGCAAATAATATGGTGCTTCCTCATAAAGTTAAAAATAGAATTACCATATGACCCAGAAATCTCACATCTTTGTATGTGTCCAAAAGAAATAAAAACAAGGTACCAAATATGTATCTGCTATCCCTGGTTACTGCAGCATTACAGACAAGAGCAAAGATGTGGAAACAACCTACATGTCTGTCAAAGGATGAATGAATAACAAAAATGGATGAAGGAAACAAAGAGTAGAATGGAGGTTACTAGTGTCTGAATGTGGTGGTGGTGGGGAAATGGGGGTTATTGATAAAAGAATATAAACTTCCATTTAGAAGATGAATAAGTTCTGGAGACCTAACACACACCATTGTGATAATAGAAAACAATGCTGTAATATGTACTTGAAAGTTACAAAGAGAGTAGATATTAAATGTTCTCACCACAAAAGTAAATGGTAATAATGTGAAGTGATGGAGGTCTTAGCTAACACTATAGTGATAATCATGTTACAATATATGTGTATCAATACATGGTATAACTTAAAGTTATACAATATTATATGTCAGTTATATCTCAATACTTTTGGAAAAATATCTAGCCTCTCTTTAGCAAATATTTACGTTCAGTAACACTTCCTTTTTGTGTCACCACTATTATTTGTTTTGAATTATTATTGTTAATGGAAAATAAATGCAGTATGGATATATGATATAACAAGGCCCAAATTTGATCATTAGCATTCATCGCCTTTATATAATCTTTTATGAAAAGTTTACAGTAATGGAAACTGACTGGTTTGGAGATTTTGTGTATTATTTTTTATTCCTGGTAATTATTTCATGAAAGTACCATAGTAGATGAGAAAACATCTAGTGTTTTAAATGCTGTCCCCAGGATGTATTTTGAAAGAAACTGGCAGTGTTATTTGATTCATTATACTCCAAAGCAAAGTAAGGGTGATAGAAACACCTCATGTACCATTTATTTATCCATTTTAATAGTAATTATTATATATTGCTTTGTATAATTTTAATATATGTGATAATCTTCACTAAAAATTACAATATATTTTTCAGTTATGGTCATGTTTTATTGAATTTTTTACTTTACAAACAATCACACTATTTGGAACAAAGAGAAGTTTAATAATTTTGCTGAATCACTGGAAAAATTCAAGTAACCTTACATTGCTGCTTTATTATTGTTGTCATCATTGCTACTGTTGCTATTATTGACTAGCTGTTCTCCTTGACATGCCTATGTGAGTGTGTGTGGTGTAGAGAAGACGGAAAAACTGTAAGAACACTGTCGCAATGGGCTCGTTAATGGTCGAGGCCAAGCCTGCTCCTAAGCACCTGTGACTCAGCAGGAGGCAATGCTAGAGATTGTTCTTGTTTCTTGTGAACATTCTCAAAACATAAACAAAACAAAGAAAAACCCTTAAAAATTCACAAGACCATCATGCAATATTATTATAAACAGAGCAGTTTGTGGACAACACAAAATCAGAATGCCAGATCCCAGATCAAGGTAAGTAGGGAAGAATTTTGATTTCTGAGAAATAGCAAGAATGAATGAATTTAATAAAATGGCTATGAAATTCAGAATCCATGTGTGTAACTGAGGTTGGATCAGTGGACAAGTTCAATTTGGTACCTGAAAGTGATTTGCAGCCATTTGGGTTATCAGGTTGTATTTCATAGCCCTCTGTACAGAGGCACTGGTAGGTCCCATATGTATTGATGCACCGCTGGCTACACGGAAAGCCCGTAGAGCATTCATCAACGTCTACACACGTTTTACCGTCATCCTTCAGTTGGAATCCAGGCCAGCATTTGCACTGCAGAATTTAAAACAAGCATAATCAATTCATACCATTGTCACTGTCTTTTCTTATTGGATATCCCTTTAACATGACTGAACCCACAAAAGGTAATGGCAAATCTTTCTGTCTCACACACAGAGAGATTAAACTTCAATAAGCATTACAAATATCATATAAAGTTAAAGTTAAACATCTCTGAAATATCTTCATTTGAACATCTGAGGTTGGGAAGACTATAAAAGTTAACTGATATCACCGTAGCCAACTAGAGAATGACAAATACAACAGAACTGAACTGTCAACTTTCATTCCTGTTCTATTTCATTATATTGTCTTTTTAGAAGACTTTAACCATCATAAGAATTAAACCTTACGTGGAACTTTGAAGATTACTAACATTACCACATGTTATGTTATTAGAGCCTTACAGAAATTTATGATGTAAGTATTATTTTCCTTAGTTAACTGATGAGAAACGCAGAGGAACAAAGGTGAAGTTGCCTAGATAAAGCCAGGAGGAGAGCTGAGGCTGTCTGTAATTTTTTAACACATAGTAAAGATCAATTAATATTTATCAACTGGGTCTGGTTCTATAATCAGATATGTTGATATTATCTGGAAAACTAATAATAACAGAGTTTCTCCATCATTATTAAATAAATTTGTATCATCAAATCTTTTCTTCAGCACCTCTGTGATCTTCTACACGAGCTTCTGAGGATGATCTGCAAAATTTACTAACTGGCATGTCAATTCTGCGTCCAATGTCATGCCAAATATGTTTTTGAATTCCTGGAAATAATAAGGTGCTATGATTGGTCACTGTCTTTCAGTTCTGTATTCAGTCCTTGCCAAGAAGCATATGAAAATTCTAATTATACAAAATGAACCTAAAATAGCCAGAAGATTATGGTCATATTAACATTTACCAAGGCTATTTAGTGGTCTTTGAATAAAGAAAATTGTGAGTATTGTGTGGGACAGTGAATTAAGAAAGAACTTTAAGTTATTAAGAGTAACTAGTAGTTAAGGGTTAGCCATAGTAAACATTTCATAATTTAGATAATTTAAGGGTAAAGGTAACAGAAGAGCTTTTTATATTTTTTAGGATAATATAGGAGATACATGTATACATATTGTTAAATAGTCAGCCAACAATTAATCGAGGGCTAGAATTTTTTTAAGTACAAGAAGGTATTTATTACTAGGAGGGAAAGCATCAACTTCACCTGAAGCTGTTCAAAAGATAAATACCTCTTTCTAAGTCCTTTTACAGGAACTAAATTCCTGTAAGTTCTTAGCACTTTATTCTTTAACGAATTTCACCAATATTTATCTAACAATCCTAGGCGATAATAAAGGATTGTGCTGTGGTTAATCAATAAAACCCACTAGCAAGCCAGCAAATCAAAGCAAAACCAATACTTGGAAAAGTAGGGTTGTCACAGCCTAAGATATGATAACGGCAGTTTGGGCAAGTCCTTCTCATATCTTAGGCAGTGGCAATACTACTTTCCCAAGTAATTAAGAAGTAATTAAGAAGACAACTTACTACCTGATGTAGAAAGGCAAGAGGATAAAATCTGAAGAGAAAGAAACAGCAATGGAGCTATCGGCTATTAAAGTGTGTACACATTTTGGGGGTGGGGGGTACCCTGTATGTTATCACAGTTATTAAAAAATAGATTTTTTAAAAAGGAGAAACTGACAGGATACAAGAAGATGTCACTGAGAAGGACTGGAAATTAGACCCTGTAATCGATCATGTGGTCAGGAAGCCAGAAGACCCATAGGCAGACACAGGGCAATGCTAAAGTCAAGGGCACTTTAGAACAAACGGAAAGAAGTTGCATAAACTATGTTGAATCCCTCTCAAAAAGTATAAAAACTTAAACGGTGTCCCAATTTTAACAGGATTTCTGAAAATAACTTTGAATGGCTAATATCAAGACTTATAGAACTACAATATCAAATAGACAGCTTAGATAAAACCACATTTATGGAATATTAATTTCCTGAAAGTAAAATTGGTAAATGCTACTGAATGTATTACACATTTCTATAAGCAAATGGAATTGGGATGTTTAAGGTTTACAGTAAGTTTTTTAATTGTTTATTTAATAAAAATATTTTAAAAAAATAATTTACTGCCCTAACCGGTTTGGCTTAGTGGATAGAGCATAAGCCTGCAGACTCAAGGGTCCCAGGTTCGATTCCAGTCAAGGGCATGTACCTTGGTTGCGGGCACATCCCAGTAGGGAGTGTGCAGGAGGCAGCTGATTGATGTTTCTCTCTCATCGATGTTTCTAACTCTCTATCCCTCTCCCTTCCTCTCTGTAAAAAATAAATAAAATATATTTTTAAAAAATAATAATTTACTACCCAATCCAGTAACCTTGTTATAACAAAAACATTTTTACTCTTAAATAATTACTAAACATCTATGAGAAATTCTACTAGCCTGACCTATATGAACAAAATGAAAAGAAATAATAATCACTTGCATATTCAACAATAGATGAGAGATTCATAACGGTTTAAAATTTATTCACCTTCATTTAAAAAGACAATTTTTATGAAAGTGGGATTTATAATTTTAATTTTAATTTTAATTAAATTTAATTTTCCTACTCATCAAGAACTATTTCAAATTTGTCTGCTTTGTGTTAATTTTCATATCAGATCATAAAACTGGAAGAAAGAAACATAGCAACCCAAATTTACCTGTTACATTCAGGAATATTTTTGTGAGTTTTTAATGTGATATTTGACAAACATTGATTATTTTATTTCTAATGAATACATTAAAACTTCTTTCTCTCTCAGAAGTATTTTTATTTTTCACATGGTAAGTTTCCCTTTCCTTCAAAATAAGATTCATGCTTTAGTAAATGTTATTACTCTCTTTTGAATAGATATATTGTATGTGTTTTACAGCAAACATATAAATTGTTCACATTTCATAAGATCTAATTTTTGCTTTCATCAGCAATTTTAGTTTTATTGCAGAATGTGGATTTCTTGACATGTACTGCTGATAATGTATTGAGAAATAAGTTATTGGAAAGTTTTCCCCATTCCCTGAAAAAGAAAACCCCACCATCTGACATTTTTTCCCCCAAATAGTTAAGCATTTTTTTGTACAGAGACTTTTTACTCAATTTCCTATCAGTAAATATATATGTAAAATATGTGTTTGAACCTTTGCTTAAACCTCTTATTTATGATTCTAAACTTGCTCCTTAAAGTTTTATACCAGTCTGTTTCCCACATTTGTTTCATTTTATTCATCGGTTTTGGGATGTGTATATATTCAGGAATATTACTCACAGAATTCTGTCAGGTATCATATACAAAGAATTTTTGTATTATGAAATAGAGTGTCTATTTCAACTAGAATTCTCACTTAAATCATTTCTAGAGAAGTCAAAATAAAAACACTGATACTTTAAAGGTATGGAAAAACAAATATTTTTGTGTAAGGAGTCTTATAAAGTGATTAAAATGGTATGCTTTAACGTATTTTTCAGGGTGACATCTACTGCTACCAAAAGTAATTTTCCAAATATAGCATATGCAGGCATTTAAAAAAACATTAAACTTCATTTTGAATGATATGGCAAAAGGTTATAACTGATACTCTATAATTTTTAGATTTTACCACCAAGATTGTTATGACAAAGTTTAAATACACACAGACTAAACACAAATAAACTACTTGAAATTTACATTTTGGATATCCATATTATATGACACACATATATATCCTATAGATATGTAGACTTATAGTGTATATTATGTAGACAGAACTAAATAATTAATTATAACTTATGACTTAAAATTTTTAGTTTCCGGTAATAATTCTATGACATATCCCCTGATTTTCCAGGAAAAATTTCTATATTGATTGTAAATAAATAGCTAACATATTTTTATGCTTCATTGGATTTCAAATACTTACCGACACAATTAATTATTTGATACATAATCATCTCATTCAGAGCTATCTCGTTGTCTTGCTTCCCTGTTACTTACAGGATAGTGTTCCTGAGTGAGTGTGTGTTTTATGTTTTTTTTTGTTTTTTACTCACCAGAGGACATACTTATTGATTTTAGAGAGAGAAAAGGGAGAGAGAAAAAAATGGATGTAAGAGAGAAACATTGATCGGTTGCCTCCCATACATTCCCCGACTGGAATCAAACTTGTAGCCTTATGCTGTAAGGGACCATAAGACACCAGCCCAGGGCTAATTACTGTAGTTTTTAGATTGTATCTACATATAGTAAAATCCTGACCAATGTAGTTAAATTAATCATAATGACAGAAATACAGAGATTAAAAATGGCAACACGGTCATTTGGCTGAATTGACCATTATAAAGACCAGGCTTCTCATAGAATGTTAAGGCTGGTAGGAAAAACGAGCCTTCTGTACAATGCACACATTTTTTTCTCTATCATCCTCTTAAAGAAAGGCATTAGTCGCAGCTGAAACACTTTTAGTGGTGAGAAATAACGCAGCTCATTCCAATATAAAGAGTTCTGACCTTAGAACAATTTTCCTCATATTGAACAGAATCTGCCTCCTAACTCTAATTCCAACCTTTGAAACAACTCAGAGCAAATATGCTGCCTATTGCAGTGCTTCATATACTTGAATAGAGCCAATTAGTCATCTTCATTCCAGGCAAAATGTCTTCCAAAGGTGTGTGTTCCAGGCCTCGTATGCTCGTGGATGTACAAATTTGAATACACTACAGTTTGTGAAGGTTTCTCTTAAAGTGCCACGTGCAACACGTCAACAGTAACCCAGGTACGCTCCGATCTGTGCCACACTTAGTAGAACAACATCTGACCTCTGCAGTGGCCCCAACTGCCGTTAGACTCTGTGTTTGTAAGAGCCATGCTCTATTGTGATTCACATGGAGCAAGTGCTCAGTTAAAAAAACAACAACACTATTTCCAATGAATTGCTCCCCCAGAGACTTTCCCAACTTACACCATCAATTTACCGAATACACAACTTTAATTTTAATATTTTGTTTGTTTGCATCCTCCATTCCAACGTGAATGAAGCAGATGCTTTAAAATGCTATTTCTGTCCATCAGTTTTGTCAGTGAAACACTCGCTTCAGGAAAATGGTACTAAGAGAAAGCAATTAGACTATCAGGCATGATTTATTTTGTTAATGTACCTGCACTCAGTTCTACTACTTCATGTGTTCTGTTTGTTTTGCTTTTCTTCTTCCCTGCTCATATGAAAAATAAAAATGTACTCTCCAGTATTGTGGTAAATAAATGATTAGCCCATTTAACTTCAATTGTGTATGGGAGGGAGGATGAGGGAAGAAATGGGAACTTAGGAATTACATACATATCTAATGCAGCTATTAATATAGCAGTAATCTTTCTAAACACTAAGCTTCTCTTTCTTATTTTTTTTTCTTTATGTTCAGCATATATTGAAAGATATTTTGGTTTTTTTTGTCTCCCTGAGTATATTTTCACAAAATTACACCACATTATTATTATTATGGGTTGCATATATAGAAACTCTCCATTTAAATAATTTTGCAAATATATATATATATATTTGTTGTCAATCCTCACCCAAGGATATTTTTCCCATTGATTTTTAGAAAGAGTGGGGAAGGGAGCAAGGGGATACAGGAGGGAGGAAAGGAGGGAGAGAAAGAGAGAACATTGATGTGAGAGAGACACATCAATTGGTTGCTTCCTGCATGCACCCCAAGTGGAGCCAATGGTCAAAAGTGCAACCCAGGTATGTGTCCTTGACTGGTAATCGAACCCGTGACCCCTTGGTGTGAAGGCTGAAGCTCTAACAATGGAGCCACACTGGTCAGAGCCCTAACAATATTTTGACGCCTTTTACATTTTACAGCCATATTGGATTAAAAAGTTTTCGTTACCCCCAGATTATGTTTTTAATTAAATTTACTTGGGTGAAATTGGTTAATAAAATTATACAGATTTCAGGCATACAATTCTAGAACATATCATCTGTATATTGTATTATATGTTTATCACCCCAGGTCACCATTTATCCCCCCTTTGCCTTCTTCTGCCTCCCCACACCTCCTCCCCTCTGGCAATGACCATACTGCTGTCTGTGTCCACGAGTCTTTCCTTTTTTAATTCCTTTTCATTTTTGCCTAATCCAATGCTAACGTATCCGGTGATGTGCTATTTTCGATGAATACCAACCTTGTAACCAGCTGGGAGGTCCTGGCAGTCTTGAGAACATCCACTGACTTTCTTACTCAAACATTCATTTATGTGGCAGTTTTTCTCATCTGAGCCATCGCCACAGTCATCCTTATTGTCACAAAGACCTCCACTGGGAATGCACCTGCCATTTCTGCACATAAAAAATGAACTGTTGCATGACTGTTCTGGAAAAAGAAAATAAAACGAATGGAATATAAAGGGCATGCCATTGTTTTTATACTATAGTTGTTGAAAACATTCACAAATATGGTAACTTATCTGTCTAAAATCAGAGTAAATATATGAACACGTAAAATGCTTTCTATTTACACACAAAATAGAGAAAACCAAAAGCAAACTGCACTTTTGCTCAACCCACTGTACATTGCTTTATCATGAAAATTAACCATCAAGACAAGAGTCTATAGCCCTGGCCAGCGTGACTCAGTTGTTTGGACACTGTCCCATGCACCAGAAGGTCGTCAGTTCGATTCATAGTCAAGGTACATGCTGGAGTTTTGGATTTGATCCCCATTTGGGAGCATAAAGGAGGCAGCCAATCAATGTTTTGCTCTCACGTGGATGTTTCTATCTCTCTCTCGCTCTCCCTTCCTCCCTCTCTAAAAATCATCAAGAAAGTTTTTTTTTAAATGCATCTATAGTAAAATTAATGGAATATTTCTGTCTTCATCTATAGTGTGACAATTGAGATCAAAGTGTAATGATAGTTTGACATTTCCCTCAAGCCATAGGTCTCTGTGAAATTAAATGTCACTAAAAATTACAAATCCAGAATAGGTAGATATTACTAATTTTTTTTCATCTTGGAAATATAACATTGACATTTAAAAATCAGGACATAAAAAAGCCATTTTTAGTGAATAATAGTTGTTCCATATATAGCCACAGAAAGTAGTCCAGGTTTTGCAGCTACTCTTATCATGATGATTTGAATGTTACTCATTATTTAACATGATAAAAGAAAACTTATTAACATGCAAACTACATGAGTAGCTTTTTATTTTAAAATACATGACTATGGCCAGGTGTGCCTTGGTGGTTGAGCTTCAGCCTATGAACCAAGAGGTCACTGGTTCAATTCCAAGTCAGGGCACATGCATGGCTGTGGGCTCAATCCTGAGTTGGGGGCATGCAGGAGGCAGTCAATCAATGATTCTCTCTCATCATTGATGTTTCTATCTCTCTCTACCTCTCCCTTCCTCTCTGAAATCAATAAAAATATATTCTAAAAATTTGACTATGTATTCAGTAAAGAATGGTGAAATTATCAATAAACCAAATTTGGCTATGTATATATTTAGTTAATATACAATTTACTTTATTTTGCCTAAATATGAATAACACAGACTTTCTCTCAGTAAATCTCAACTTCTTTTATGTTTGAATTTTTGAAGTGTAGCCGGGAAACTTTAGTCACATAAAATAATGTATTAAGAAAAGGCGACCTTTTTGAAGGGGCAGGGTGATGGATTCATCAAGTTCGTTGCCTGAAATCTTCATGTTTTTAGCACATACTAAATTTATAAAACTAGCTTCAAAACATTATTATACTCTGCATAGTGTCACTAGATACATCAATGCTTAATGATTTGCATGTCCTTTCATTTACTACCATACTAAGCAAATCAGAGTAACAATTTTGCCATTAAAAAAAGACAGATTTTGGAACAAGCATAGCTTCATATATTTTCTGTACCTGCACTTTTGCACTTTGGGTTTAGAGGTGCTTCATCAGAATGGTCAGGGCAGTCGAAGTCTCCATCACACTGCCATTGCGTATGTAAAAGACATCGTCCATCAGCACACCTGAATTCTTCTGCATTACATGGTCGGTATTCTAGAGACAAAGAAATAAAGATTCTAATTTATATTATTTATATAATGAACATTATTCATATGTTATTGATTTTTTTTTAACAGAGTGAAAGGGAGATGGAAAGAGAGTTAGAAACATTGATGTGAGAGAAACATCAATCAGCTGCCTCCTGCACACCCCGTACTGGGGACAGAGCCCTCAACCAAGGTAAATGCCCTGATTAGAAATCAAACCCAGGGACCCTTCAGTCCATAGGCTGACACTCTATCCACTCAGCCACACCAGTTAGGGCTATAACAAACATTATTTAGAAATGCAACCTCTAATCTACACTATACCTTACTAACCATGTGGATTACCAATGCCTCCTATGGGAAATGTTTCTATTTCTATCTGGGACAGTGGTCATACTTGCAAGAAATATTTGTGGCTGAGAAGTAGCACTGGAGTCCAGAAAATAAAGTTGCAAACAAGGCACTGTTACTGTTTCTAGAGGAGAACACAAGAACGCAGGACTCCAGTATACCATCTCTGTTCACCTATTAGTTATATTCTAAAGGGTTCCCTTAGAAGGAAAAACAGATGGAAGCTCTTAGAATTATCTTTAAGACCAAGCTCGGGTAGGTGCAGCTCTAGAGCTTATGGATGAACTGATTCTGAGTTATAACGATACTTCTCAGAAGCTGTAATGTCATTTTTATGTTTGGGAATCAGCATTCAAAGTGTAAATAAATTATTTAGATAAGGGAAATGAAAATTCAATTATAGAGCAATAAGTATAAGAAGTATTGTAATTATATTTTGATTCTTAGATGCATTGAAAAGCTTTATTAAAATCACAATATTAGCCCCTCAGTTGTTAATCTTTAAATCTATGCCTGACTGTGAGTAAAATTCTTTTAATTGTGAATGTTACCAAGTTTTAAATTAGATTTTTTCCCCTAATTTTTCAATAATAAAACCTGTCATTTCTATTATAAACTTTCTGGTAAATCTAAGCAAATAGTCTATTTTTGGAGAGAGAAAATAACATTTTTATGGTTTAAAAAATAAACAAAATTCTAATAAAAAACTAATTCCACAATGATCACTTGAGATATCTAGCACTTTGAATGGCAAAAGTAGATAGTTCTAACTCTCCCCAACTTCCTTAATGTTTTTTCCCTCCCTCTCCCTGAGCACTAGTTCCTCCTTTTGTGTTACTATGTCTATTCAAGGTTCTCCCAGCCCCAAAACAATAAAGGTCCATTGACATGACTCTTAACAACACATCTCTCTTTCACTTCCACTTACTTTCCCCCAGTTCTTCTTTGATTCATTAACATCTACATTCTGAAATTCCTCAGAGCTAAGACACCAAGTGACAAGTGTCAAATCCAAAGGTGTCTCTTACTCTTATCTACTTCATTTTCTTGTAGTCTTTGACATCATTGACCACACTACCTTGGTTTCTCTCTGCTTTCCCCGTTTTTCTCTATTTCTGTACAGTCCTCTATTGTTCCACCCCAAAGTGTTGTAGACGAAGCCCTAACTTCAATCTTCAGTCTATTGCTGTCTCTTTTCCTTTCTATATTGTTGAGTATATTATATATTATATATATATAGATAGATAGATAGATAGATAGATAGATAGATAGATAGATAGATATAGATATAGATAGATAGATAGATAGATACATATATATATCTATATATATACATATAGATAGATAGATAGATAGATATAGATATAGATATATAAATTTATTTTTACTGATTTCAGAGAGGAAGGGAGAGGGAGAGGGAGAAATAGAAACATCAATGATGAGAGAGACTCATTGATCAGCTGCCTCCAGCAAACTACCCACAGGCGACCCAGCCGGCAACCCAAGCATTTGCCTCCATTGGTAATCAAACCATGACCTCCTAGTTCAGAGGTCAATAATCAGGTAGATTCCCTGAGACCCTGCCCCACCTAAGCTGTGCACAGAGGCTTTTGCATATGAATGGCCTGGCCCTTTGCAATCTAAAATTACCTAACAAACTGCAGCTGGGTGAGAGAGACCCAGAACTTCCAAAAGAAGGCCCACAGCAGCTTGCATTGCTTCACAACTGGGCCTCATCTGGGCACCTCCAAACACCCAAACAAAGAAGAGGAATCTGCAGATCTCTTCGTAGCTCCTGCTGGGTAGCCTCAGTCAGAGGCTAAATTAGCACCTCCTTAGAGATCCAAGAGCCAGTGTACCCAGTGGTCAGAGTGGGACCATCCAGATTACAACTCCTCAGATCCATAAGGGACACAGTCAGGGGGCAGACTCAGTGAGCACCAAAGCCCCACTGAAGCACGTCTTGCCCCAGAAGGGTGTCTCCAGCACAGAAATTCTCCCACCATAGACACAGCTGATTCTCACAGCCAATTGGCCTGGAGGTCAATTCCTCCTAGTGATACCTATAACAATCAAGGCTTAACTACAACCAAAAGAGTAGGTTTACATAAGGTTAGAACTTCAACTGGGAATTTTTAATATACTGATTTTTTCCTCAAAAGTTAGGTATGGATTCATACAATGGAGTCAAGACAGCCTCTTCAATAAATGGTGTTGGGAATATTGGACAGATACATGCAAAAAAATGAAACTAGACCACCAACTTACACCATACACAAAAATAAACTCAAAATGGATAAAGGACTTAAACATAAGATGGGAAACCATAAAAATATTACAGGAATCCACAGGCAGCAAAATCTCAGACAGATGCTGAAGTAATATTTTCACCGATAGAGCTCCTAGGGCAATGGAAACTAAAGAGAAAATAAACAAATGGGACTACATCAAAATAAAAGGCTTTTGCACAGCAAAGGAAAGTGCCTAATCTCCAACATTTTTAGGGAACTCATACAACTTAACAAAAGGAAAATAAACAATCCAATCAAAAAATGGACAAACAACCTACATGGATACTTTTTGAAAGAGGACATATAGAAGGCCAAGAAACACATTAAAGCATGCTCAAAGTCACTAATTATCCGAGAGATGCAAATCAAAACAACAATGAGATACCACCTCAAACCTGTCAGAATGGCTAGCAACAACATATCAACAAACGACCAGCGCTGACGAGGATGGAAAGAAAAAGGAACCCTCCTGCACTGCTAGTGGGCATGCAGACTGGTGCAGCCACTGTGAAGAACAGAGTTTAGAGTATAGAGTTTCCTCAAAAAACTAAAAATGGAACTCCCATTTGACCCAGTGATCCCACTTCTGGGAATATATCCCAAAAACTAGAAACACCAATCAGAAAGGATATATGTACCCCTATGTTCATAGTAGTACAATTTACCATAGCTAAGATTTGGAACAGCCTAAGTGCCCATCAGCAGATGAGTGGATTAAAAAAACTGAGGTACATCTACACAATGGAATACTATGCTGCGGTGAAAAAGAAGGACTTCTTACCATTTGCAACATGGATAGAAAAGGAGAGCACTATGCTAAGTGAAATAAGCCAGTCAGAGAAAGATAAATATCACATGGTCTCACTCATTTGTGGAATATAATGAACAACATAAACTGATGAACAAAAACAGATCCAGAGACAGGGAAGCATCCATCAGACCATCAAAACTCAGAGGAAAGGTAGGGAAGGGTAGGGGTAAGGGGGAGAGATCAACCAAAGGGTTTGTAGGCATGTATATAAGCCTAACCAATGGACACAGACAGCAGGGGGAGTGAGGGCATGAGTGGGGGGATGGGGGAGAAATGGCGGGAATAAGGTCCCCTATGTAATACCTTAATCATTAAAGAGAGAAAAAAATGAAAAAGAGTTATGTACACATTTGTATTGACATTTTATTTAAATATATAATGTTATAGATTTATCTTTTCACTACATATAATTTTATCTTATCACTTTATAAATGTAGTGAAAAGATTGAGCTCATCATAATATTACATTTTAAGAAATAAGTACATGTGTCAATAAGATAAAGTGAGAGGAAAATGCTCAGTATCCAGTTATCCTGGTAGTTGTGAATTGCACTTTTCTCTCCCACTTAGAGATTTGAGTTGGCTGTAAGAATGCACTAGATAGATGGCAGCATGTAATCTTTGTGTACTTCCAAGTACGTAAAACCAAATATAGTTTTAGAAACATTTTTAGTTCCTGATAAGAATACATGGCGAGAAGGTATGATTTCCAAGTAAATGCATAATTATTGTGGAGCTTAAAGAAGTTACATGTGGGATGTCTGTGTATAACTGCATTTAAATGTCTTTCATGATGTTCACGAATGTGTGCCTTTGTATTTGTTATTCATGTATATATTCTTTGAGTCATTTAAAAAGACTAATATGGAGCCCGAGGCTGTTTCCAGGAGAAGTTGAGGTCCACTTACCACACTGCTGAGACTCATCAGAGCCATCTCCACAGTCATCGTCATGGTCACAAACAAACTGCTTGGGCACACAGACTTTATTACGGCACATGAAAGCATTCTCATCACACGTATTATTGGGAGCTAAGGAAGACATCACAAAAAACGAAGTCAGATGAGGTCCTGTTTTATCTTCCCCTACCTTAGGAGCTTAGAGAATGTTTGCTGTTATACTCAGTAATCCATAGTTATTTAGAATGAAACTTTACATAACATTCAACATATCAGATAAGTTAATAACATGTATTAATACACATTTATTAATATTTTGGAATATATGAAAATAAATATAAATAGATAGGCAATTCAAAGTTTTAGTATTAATGCATTCAAGTGTTCTAGAGTGAACCCAAAATTTCAGGACTTTGAGCAATTTTTAAGTTTGCTAAAGGTGTAATCCAAAGGTTCATTACGTGATTTAACAATAAAGATTAAAATAAATAAATAAATACATACATACATACATACATACATACATAAAAATTTTAAAAGTTAATAAAGTGTAATAATGTGGCGGAGTTTTTCTCTCTTCTGCACCAATGCTAGTAAGGGATAAAAACCTTGCTTTATTTGTCAAAAAATGAACCTGAAAATACCAACAAGTGCCAATGCTCATTAAAAAGTAAAAGAATAGTCTAAAGTCTGAGAAAGTTACTGTTTTCAAAATAAAATAAAATAGGTGACTTCAAGAGTTGAAATAGGTTAATACTTAAGGTGTGATGGGCACAACCACAAGTATCACATTAAATCAGGAAACAAAATATCAATCCTTTAAGAAAAGTGACCCATGAAATTTGTGCTCTATCTAGCAAGGGTCCTTACCAGTGGGAAAAAAGGTTGATCAAAATGGGCTTTAAAATTTCAGCAGATGTTCAAAAAATGGCAATTTGTGCAGATTAAATAAATTTTTATATACTGTACATGGAATCATAGAGGTTTGAAGAGATCATATAAACATTTTTTAATTACATTTTACATTTAAAGGATAAGTGCTATGATAAAATTCAAGGTCTGAGAGATTTCCAATGTCAATAATCTGCTATATAATGAATGTTCACTATCTTATTGCAGTTATCATTTCACAAAATATGCATATATCAAATCATGTTATATACCTAAAACTAATACCATGTTATGTGTTGATTATATCTTAATTCTCATCATCATATACAGGAAAGAGAAAGGCTTTGCAGAAAGTCACTCTGCCTCTTACATTTGTATCCTGAGAAAGCTATTTATCTTCTTTGTGCATATTTCTTTTCTTTTCTTTTTTTTAAGAGAGGAAGGGAGAGGGAAAGATAGACATATCAATGATGAGAGAGAATCATTGACCGGCTACCTCCTGCATGTCCCCTACTGGGTGGGGATCAAGCCCACAACTTCAACATGTACCCTGACAGAGAACTGAACCGTGACCTCCTGGTCCAGGGTTGATGCTCAACCACTGACCCACACCCTCTGGACTATGCATCTGTTTCTTTATGCACTTAATGAAGATAATAAAATCTACCTGATAATTTTTTTGTAAGAACTAGGTAAATTGTAAGAAGCAGATCAGCTCATTTTATGTACTCAAATTCCTAGATGCTCTTTAAATTTCTACCTGACAATTATTTTTGGAAGATCGCCAAAAACACTTCACTGAGATATTGTGGGAATTCTCTAATGTAAATAAAAGCACCCACCAAATATAATGGACATATAATGAACACTTGAAAAAGTTTAGATGCCTTCCAACCTTTCCCTTCTATGTCTTAAGAAGCACCTTCCTCAATCCAAAATAACTCTTTCTTCTCTTTGAACTTTATAACTCAGATTATAGCTTTGCTTTTTTATTGAAGCCCTTCCATGAGGTGTCTAGGCTTTTTATATATTTCTTTGTGATGACCTAGTATCTTTTATATATATACTAGGTGCCCAGTGCATGAAATTCGTGCACGGGTGTGATCCCTAGTCCTGGCTGGTGATCAAAGTACAAGCATCTACTGTGGAAGGGCAAATCCCAGCTGACCTCTGGACCCTGGGCAGCACCTGGGCCCCCGGGCCTCTGCCTGCACCCCTCTGCCTAAGTCACCAAGCTTGAGTCCCCATGCCGAGATGTGGTGAGCGCAGCTGGACACCACAGGCTGGGGCGTAGCTTGGGCCTCTGGGCTGCCCAGTGGTGACGCACAGAAGATGGACAGGCAGTGTGTGCTCACCCAGCCAGCCTCGCAGACCTGCTCCTGCGTAAACCCACAGGGAGCCCAACCAGCCCCTGCGGTATCAGCAGCTGTGGCACAGCGCGCCCTAAAGAGGCCGTGTGGGTGTGGGGTGAGCTCCTCATGGCCGCCTGGCACCTGACCTCGGGTGTGGGGAGGGGCTTCCCTGGTGCATGAGCCCTGGCATCCCCAGGGAGGGTAGCAGGGGAGGGAGAGCAAGCTCGGATACCCCACATTCTCACTGCACCTCCGTCCCGTCACCCCCGCCCCCAGATAGCCAGAGAGAGGTTGCAGTGTGTTGCCAATGCCCGCCATGTTCTGTGCCACTCCCTGGTGGTCAGCTCACATCATAGCAAGCTGTTGAACTGGTTAAGGGGACAATTTGCATATTAGGCTTTTATGATATAGGATTTTTCTAACACTTGAGGTATTATAATTATTCTCTTACATGCCTATCAGTTCCCTACCCAAGGCTGCCTCAAACTCTACAAAGAAAGAAAACCTCTGCTTTCAACTCAATAATGACTGAAATAGCTACATGAATAGGCAAAACAAATATATATATATATATATATATGTATAAAATCTAGTCAAGTATGATTTATTTTCAATAAATTTATTTAAAAAAACAATATGAAAGCCAGATAGAACCAGCACTACAAATTGCCCATTATAATTAAAGTAAAACTCAGTTACTAATAAGTTCTCTAACTTTGAAATGTGCAATAGCTTATATAACTCCAGTGAATTATGCCAATTCTAATACATGAATTGTTCTTTAAAACACTAAGCAACAGAGGCTTATTTGGCATTAACAGTTTCAGATCACTCGAGAACAATTTATTGTATTTGAGAATAATTTACTTAATAGCACCCATGTGGCCCAAAGTGTTAATATGCCTCCCAGAGTGTTAACTGTTACAATAGCAACACTATACTGGGACCATCTGGATCCCTGAATTGATGCGCAATCCTTCATTATGTAGCCCTCAGCGGCCCCATTGACCTTTACAGACACACACATCGGTTTCAAGATCAAAGTGAATTATTCTACAGTAGCATGGACTCGGTGCACATAAGCCTGCTCAAAGTGTTCTTTCTCCTCTCTGCTTTAGCTATGCCCCTTATACACACACCACATACACACACACTTACATTATGGCTTCAAATACAGTTTTCAAAACCTGAAGGCTGGTCATTGGAGTGACGGTTGGCAGAATTCACTTTTAATGAGCAGAGTTCACAGCCATGTTTTTGATCAATTGCTCAGCTGGGCAGATTCCCTATGTGACCTTGGGACCCACATTCAAATATTCAGTCTCTACATTTTTTTGATCATGCAAAGGCATTTATCTAAATTTTTATTGTTAAGTAATTCCCTATAAATTCCCTGAGGTTACCTAGAGTCAGAAACATAGTAAATTGTGTGACCTCCACAGGTGTACCTCTGATCCCCCAGCATCATTCAGCTATATCCACACTATTTTTACCTGACCTGAGGGTTAATACCCTATCCATAGGGCTAATAGGTGTTCACTGACCTTCTGATCAGTAGTTACTTGGGATCACAGAAGTCGTTTACAGAGTATCTGGAATGAGCAAATCTAAAAGTTGTTACGAAGGGGGAGAGGGGACAGGGTAGAAGATGCTAAATAGAAAGTAACAACCCTACCGCACTCACACCCATATCAGGGAGTTACATTATCTCAAAAGTGAAATGATAAATCTGTGTTCATCAAAAAGAAAAAAAAAGATTTTAAAATGCGTCACCCAATTGTGCACGTGTGAACGGCTTTGAAGGGATCGGAGGGCTTGCGGAACTGCTATGATGAACATCCCACCGCATTAGTTCTGACACCACCTGTGAGTCCAGGGGGTGAGGAAGTGAGAGCAATGTGATACGGTGAGCAGAGCACAAGCAAATGTGTGAGGATGTGCGGCCGCTTTCCTACACACACAGCCCCACCCGTGTCCGTACCGCAGCCGGCCGTGGAGAGCTCGTCGCTTCCATTCGGACAGTCCCGCTCACCGTCACACAGCCAGTGTCGCGGCACACAGGCGTGGGAGCCCTGGCAACTGAACATGTCGGCCGCACAGGTGATGGCACCTGAAACCCAAAGGAAAGATGCATGAAGGTCACTGCGTGTCTGCTGGAAAAGTCTACCATTGACATTCCCAATAGAAAGAAGGGAGGCAGACAAATGTTGCTGACAAGGAAGAGGCTGAAGTTACATGGAATCTTCAAAGAGTATCCTTCTCCTATAGATGTTTACACATTTCCCTCTCAAAATGCATTCCTTTATAACTTCAGTTATATCTAGGAAAGCTACCTGGCTGAAAATAATGATATTTTCTTTATGTAAAATATAGCAAATGTCAGAATTTTGAATAAACTGAAAAAGAAATGTTTAAAAGAACTTAACATATCAGGATTTGCACTTAACATCATAACTCATTTAATACTCACAACAACCCCTAACAGTGGAATTGCTATTAACCTCATTTCACAGAAAAGGAAATTGCAAACCTAAGCACCTTGTCTTAACCACGTCTGCCATTATTTCTAATCCCTACTCTGTGTTGTTGAAAAGAATAAACGTATGCATATTCTCTTTGTTTTTACACACTTGATAAACAGAACCTATATTTTCTCTGCTTTATCAATTTAATGTCCCTTTATTTGAATGATGTTGTTTTTCAAATATACACTTCCAAAAAAAATAAATAAATGCTTGACTTGTAAATTCAAAAAGTCATAGAGGCTTCCTCTTTGTTCCTCCTTACATGGGCATAGGGTCAGCATAAAAGAAAAATGAGAAAATGATTTTTTCTCAGGATGTTTCCTTAGCTCAAGTATAGCTATACATATTGAATGGCACCTTTGTTTGTTATTTACTAGTATATAAAAACTAGAGGCCCAGTGCAGAAAATCGTGCACGGGTACGGTCCCTAGGCCTGGACAGCAATCAGGGCTGATCGGGGCTTTCCGGCTGCCAGCTACCAGCTGGTGCCTTCCTTCCCCTGCTGCCAGCTGCCAACCAGGGTCTTCCTTCATTCCACACCGCCCCCTGGTGGTCAGCGCACATCACAGCGAGCGATCAAACTCCTGAGGGGACACTTTGCATATTAGTCTTTTATATATATAGATTTTGTTGAGTTAATTAGTAATTGGATCCTCAAATCCAACTAGTCTTTAATTTCACTTTTCTTGTGACCAAAAGCTGCCCATAAAAAAGATTCTAAAAATCATTGTGTTAAGATTTTTCAGAAAACATTAATATTCCCAGGAAGAAAAAGACTGAGTAGATTGAGTAAAGATATTTGTTTCCAAACATTTAAGCAATAATAAACATGGGTTATTGGATTATCAATATCATCTTCTGGGCCACAGAGTTATTAGGAGCATAAATGCCATTGCTTTCAATGCCATGTTGTAATATGAGCAGGCAGCAGGGTGAGAAAACAAAACCCCCTAGTGATCTTTTCCAACATAAATAGGTCTTGCCTTGACATATACTTTAGTTTGGAGAACAGAATGGCAAATGAATGCTGAAAAGTCCCCCAGATAATTCAAATTTGCTCATTTGATTGAGGATAAGTGTTAATAGAATGAAGTTTAATATGATATCTATTACTGGAGAAAATAATAAAAACTATTAAATAAATGTTGCTGTCATTTAAAAATGAATTTATCTGCTACCTGTTATGTCATTAGTACCTTTGAAAATAAAATTATCTTCCTACAGAATTTATTTTTATATTATTTATTCTTCATATCTATCTTCTCAAGCTTGCCATAAGAACATAGTATAACTTTCACTATTATACTCTCAATTTGTGCTCTAATTTCTATAATATTTTTGTTATTAAGCTTGAGATTTAAAAATGAACTTTTTTCTGCTTCTGGCCTATGTTTTTATTATTACCCTAATTTATTCTCAAGGTAGGCATAATAGACATGGCATTGATTTGGCTGTTGAGAAATTTAATTCTGTCTGACCTTGGAAAAGACTGGCGTCTGAATTTCACTGTCTGCAAATGTAGGTTATGACTACATAATTAGTCAGATACCTCAAACTATGAAATGGCATAAGGCTTCATGCAGCTAATTTTCTGGCTCCCTTGATACTGTGCAATAGTTTTTATGTTAAGAGCATGTCAAAACATCATAGTCAATTGGAAAGAAAATGTCCCAAAGAAAAAAGCCCATGGCTTCATTCCTCAGTTACCACTCATCTGAAGACACACTGACTTCCTCAGGGATATGAATCCCCAGGGAGAAGGAAGACAAGCTGAAGGAACTCTGCCAGATCCATCCTGTGCACATATGCAGATACAAGGTTTGATTGGTAAGAGTTACTCTCTTATTTAGTATTTCAAAATTCTGTTCCTGGCTCTGTCATCTCTGATCCTCTGAGACCTCGGCAAATATATTAACCTCTGTGAGTTTCTCTTTTTTTATGATCAAATGATGGAAAGGGACTACACTATGATTTCCAAATAGGATCCTCAGATCTTTGCTTAAGGAAGATTGTGTTTACAGCCCTCATTAGAATATTTGGAGATGAGGATTAAGAATCGACATTTCAACACACTCTGAGAAGGACATTTTGTGCACTCAAGGTTGAGAACCACTGAGATAAACTACTTATCAAGTTCCTTTCCAATCCTAAAATATTAGGTTTGGATCATTGACTGATATTTGGTCTAAAACAGTAATTTTTATTTGTCACCAGCTTGGTGGTTAGTATACAAAATTCAGTCTGTAATTATATTAAATTGACTGAGTGTTTTGAAAACAGGTAAACATGTCCTTTACGATTTTAATCTTTTAAAAAATATTCTCAGGACACTGATAGATATACGCATAATGATAACAATAGACACAGCAATAATATTGCCAGTGACAATAATGATAGATGTGAAAATAACTCTGAAAAATAAAGGAGGAAGCAGAAGAAATATAACAAAAGAGAAGGGAACAAATTCACACTTGTCATGTTAGTTAATCACAAGAGTGACAAAAAGATAGATCATTTTGTACCCACTTAATAGGTAAGACATTTGAGAAATAAGGAATAAAATGGACCTGTGCCCATGATCACAGAGCTGGAAAATTCAACACTGTATGACTTTAGGTAATTTATCCATTTTGTTACACAGTGCCCAGTCAGAAAAAAAATAGAGCTATCAATGGAGCCATTAAGGTAGGGTTAAAGAGTACACAATATTATTGTAAAGACTGGGGACTTGCCCAAACCATTGTAAGGAACTAATTTTTCTGTTGAAATTAAAGAAAGATTTAATAGCAAATAGAAACAAAGTAGTTAAAAGGCACTGGCCAGGTGTCTACTTGATTGCTGATTTCTTTTTCTTTTCAGAGCTTTATCATAGCGATCTTTTTATATTTAGCTTTATCTGTTGAATAGCTAAGTTGTTTCAGCTGTATAAATAAAAAGTAAATTTTGGTTAACTTAAATATAAGAAAATAAAGTGTCTGATTTCAAAGGATAGCTCCAATTTTATGTTATTTCCAGAGAACTTCAGGTTAGCTTGAACATTATAAAATCTTATATACATGTTTCCATAACCTAAAGAGTGGGCCAGACATCTGACATTTAATAAATTGGTAAGTATACTTAACTCTATTGTGCACCTTATTCAATGATTCAGGAGCTTTTCTCTCTAATATGAGGATGAAAGAGCTATGAAATACAGCTTTTATGATGAGTAAAGAGTATCCTATATAATAAAAGCAGGGTATGCAAATTGTTGTTGGGGAGTTTGACCAGGGGGGAAGGGAAGGTGCACCCAGCTGGCAGCCGGCAGCCACTAGGGACCCTACCAGTGCAAGAATTTCGTGCACTGTGCCTCTAGTATATCTATAAATACAAACATATATAGAAACAGATCATAGAGACAGACATAAATAAATTATAAATTGGTCAAGTATAATAAATTCATAGAAATAATATTTCTTCCTTCTTTTTACCCCTTAAGAAATCCAGTTAATTCAATATAAATTATTTGTTAAATGTTTGTTATTATTTAAAAGTAATTATATTGGCTGTGTAGTTAACAAGCATTAGTTAAATATAGATGTTAAAACTATACCGCTAATTGTACAAAGCTGAATTTTATTTTATTTTATATGAAGGAATAGAAAGTTTTATTTTGTTCCTTTTTATTGAATTTATTGGGATGACACTAGTTAACAAAACTATATAGGTTTCAGGTGCACAGTTCTACAACCCATTATATGTACATTGTGTGTGTGTTTAAGTATATTTCAAAATAATATATAATAGCCACCTTCCTTATTTCTTATTGAAGACAAATCAATACTAATCCTATATAATAAAAGCCTAATATGCTAAGTGTCCGGTTGTCCAGTTGTCCATTCAACCAATCGAAGCGTAATATGCTAATGATATGCTAAGGCCCTTCAACTGCTCACTATGACATGCACTGACCACTAGGGGGAAGACAGTCAACCAGTCGACCAGTTGCTATGATGTGCACTGACCACCAGTGGGCAGATGCTCCAATTGGTAGGTTAGCTTGCTGCTGGGGTCCGGCTGATCGGAACTGAGTGAGACAGGCCAGACATGCTGTGGAGCCCTCCTGCAGTCCCTTACTGGCCAAAATCGTGCACCCACGGGGTCCCTCTGCCTGGCCTGTGCCTTCTCACAATCCAGGACCCCTCAGGGGATGTTGGAGAGCCAGTTTTGGCACGATCCCACAGGCCAGGTCGGGGACCTCACTGGTGCACAAATTCATGCACTGGGCCTCTAGTGATTACTATAATGCAAACGCACACTACAAGTAACATGTGTAGCTTGTGTTATATAAATTAATAAACTTTTGGAGGGCAAGTTAACAATACATATTAAGAGCCATAAAATTTTTATCATTTGACCCAAATAATTTCAGTTATTGAAATCTATTCCAAAATAGCATTGAAGACTAGAAATAAAATTTACAAATATGTTCACTGTGTCAATATTAAAAAGAAACCTAAACATTGAAGAACAATTGTATATAGAAAAATAGAATAACAGACTGTCATAAAAATAATAAAAACAGATACATATAACTGTATAAACAAATTAAATGCTAAGATAATTAGAAAACAAGGTCTTATGTGTCCTCTAATATGATAGGACATATGTAACATGCATCTAAAAATGGAGTGAGAGCACAAAGGAACAGCTCACCACAAATGCTATCACTTTCATCCAGTCCGTCTCCGCAGTCATCCTCTCCATCACACACCCAGTGTTTGGATATGCATTTTTGTGCAGAACAGGCAAATTGGTTCCAGGAACAAGAAGAATCTAGAAAACAAACAAGAATGTCTGATTGAGGTGCAAACAAAAAATATATATATTTGGGACCATCTTAGGACAAATATGAGAGTAAGGACATTCTTCTCCAGACTTTACTAAAATCAGCAATCCTATAATAAACCAAGGCAAATTCCTCTTCTCTGTGACAGCTCTATAATATTTTGACAACAGCTTGTATATTCCCTCTGAGTTTCCATGTTAGCAACATTCTTCCTTCAATGCAGTTCTCACAGGGTTTGACTTGGAGCTAGTCATTATGATGGTACTCCCCTACTCCAGGTTGCCATTAAAAAAAAAAAGTGTGGTGTGATGAACAGATATAAAATAAATATTCCAGGGGTGGCCTAGTTATTCTTTATAATTTTTAATATATTTTTGAAAAATTAGAGAAAAATTACATCCTAGGCAAGGTTACAATATGGTGGACACATCAGCATATACCAGTATTTTTGTTTTTAAAAATCAGGTGACTGATGGGGTTTTAGTTTGATGATTAAATATACCTATACATATTTATTATTTTAATGTTTTTGTTTCTCTCCCTTGAGAAATGTTAAGTCTGACTAATAACATCCAAATTCATTGGCAGGGCAGCTGGTATGTTATGACCAAATTATGCATTAGGAATAGTACACTTTATTTATTTCCAAAGCCAGGTTTGTGATTGCTCTCCTCTACCTTCAGCCTATTCTTCCACTCAGCTTTTTTATTACCATGAAAGGTCCAAAAACAAAACCCTTCCAAATTAAAGTCTTCAAAATAAATTGCTGTAAATATATATATATATATATGTATGTGTGTGTATATATATATATATATGAACGCAGAAAAAAACATATTTACAAAGTTTATAGTCTTTGTTTATTCTGGGTGGGTCTGAAGCCCCCCCCCCCATTCTCCTGCCAGTGCACATATTTTTGTGCACCAGGCCTCTAGTGTGTGTGTGTGTATATATATATGTATATGTATATATATATGTATCTCCCCCCTTTCCTCTGTCTCTCAAATCAATAAAATATATACTGGGGTGGAATAAAAAATAAAACCATATGTTTTATTAAATAAATTTTAAAAATGCTTTCTTACCTTACCAAGTGAAATGAAATGTACACACACAGAAATTAAACGGTAGGTGATGAAGGATAAAATCCAAGTTTAAGCATACTATTTAAAGTTATCCACGAAATTAATTGATACATTTAGAATAATAATAGTCAGTTATAGGTAGGAGGAGTATGACAAATAGTGTGAGCTAAATCCTCATTTTTCATAACAGAAAATAAATATATTAGCATCTAAAAGTAATAAGTAAAACAATTAAGGTATAAGTATGCAATTTAAGTTGATGGACATAATTAAGAAAAACAGAAAAGTTTAAAAGAAAAGACTAGAACAGGTGATTGTAATTCTTTGTTTTAAGTTTTTATATTCTATTTAATCTATACCATTTTGTATTACTTAACAAAAATAAAAATTGATGTTAAACCAATTAGCAGTATTTTGAATAAAATACCTAAGTGAAGATCAGTATATAAATAATAATATGGTTTATAAAGTGAAAGCAAGGTATAATGTCTCACTCACCGCAGTGTAATTCATCAAGTCCATCTTCACAGTCTTTCTGACCATCACATATCCAGGAATTCAAAATGCATCTTCCACTAGGACAACCAAAATAATTTTCTTCACATTTGTGTTTGTTTTGCACTGTGACAAAATATAGAATGTAGTATAAAAAATTAATTAATCTTAGACTTCTGAAATATAGGTGATAAATAAATAGAAAACTTAAAACAGAACCAAGATGTTCTCTTCAAGAATGTAAAGGTCATAAAAACAAAACAAAACAAACAAACAAAAAGAACACCTGAAAAACTGGCACAGATCAGAGGAAACTAGGAAGATATATTAATCAAATCTAAAGAAAGATTATAATAAGGGAAAAACTGTTTATATACAAATAATGTGGAGTTTTAGAAAATATATATATCTATATATAGATCTAGATATAGATATAGATATAGATAGATATTAAAGGAAATGAGTATAAAGTGAATGACCCTAAGGCTAAATAATCATTTTAGGTGGAAAATATTCTTAATTCCCTAATCATAAAAAAATGATATTATAAAAATATGAGTGGATCTTTGCTTACAAAGTGTGGACTTGATATTACTACTGCCCTATAGTTTGAGTATGCTTTATGAAGATTCAAATAAATTTTCTCTATTTTAAGGAAGAAAAACAAGTTACAATATAATCTCTAAAATTTTTACACCTTGCAGAAATATGAGAATAAAAAGTAGTTGTATGGGAAATTATTATATATATACACACACACACACACACACACACACACACACACATATTATTATAACCTCTAAGAGTGGATATACCTAGGTTGCAGGCTTGATCCCCAGTAGGGTGCATTCAGGAGGCAGCCAATCAATGATTCTCTCCCTATCATTAATGTTTCTATCTCTCTCTCTCCCCCTCCCTTCCTCTCTGAAATCAATAAAAATATATATTTTTTAAAGATGGACAAAGGGTCTGAATAGACACTTCTCCAAAGAGGACATCCAGATGGCCAACATACATATTAAAAGCTGCTGAATGCCACTAATCATCAGAAAAATGCAAATTAAAAACACAATGAGATATCACCTCACATCTGTCAGAAGAGCTATCATCAATAAACCAACGAACAACAAGTGTTGGGGAGTATGTGGAGAAAAGGGAACCCTCATGCCCTGTTGTTGGGGATGCAGATTGATGTAGCTACTGTGGAATGCAGTATAAAGTTACCTCAAAAAATTGAAAATGGAACTGCGTTATGAGCAATTCCACTTCTGGGAATTTATTCAGAGAAACCCAAAACAGCAATTTGAAATAATATATTTACCCCTAATGTTCATTGAAGCATTATTTACAATAGCCAAGGTTTGGAAGCAGCCCAAGTGTACATCAGTAGAATGGCCAAAAAAGCTGTGGTACATTTACACAATGGAATATTACTCTGCCGTAAAAAGGAAGAGAATTTTACTCTGCGGCAGCATGGATGGACATGAAGAACATTCTGCTAACTGTTCTTCAAACAGTTAAAAAGAAACGGGGCTATGTCCTTTTCATGAAAGGCATTTTTCTAAGAATGCAGATGGCACTTTCCAGAGCTTATGTAAGTAAACATGATTAATAGTAAGATTTAATATACCTGTCTAAGCTTGGCCCAGTAATGATAACAAGGCTTATACTATGCAAAGAGATTGTGTAAACTGCATCAAACCTTCTAACAAGACAATGCACACTGTATAATAACACTGAGTAGAACCAGTGGTGAGATATATAGTCTCCCTCTCTTTAATCTATAAATAGTATTTTCTCAGTATATATTACTTCTATGGAAGCTATAGGTTACACATTTTAAATTTAATCACTAACTTTAAAAGGCTTAATGGTGAACTAAAAGAGGAAATTGATCCAAATGCAGATTTCTTGAGTATCATTTTACAATTAATTTTTTAAAAGTAAAGTGGCATGTTTAGAATATTTAAATTTTATTCTTATCATTGAGTATTCATAACAAAAATTAGTAAGTTTAGTCTACACAACTATATTTTCAAGGCAAAGCCTGTTTTTTATTTGTTTGGTTTTTTTGCTTTGTTTTGTTTTGTTTTTCTAGAATTACCTGGGCATTTTAATTCATCTGAATAGTCTCCACAGTCATTGGAGCCATCACATATCCAGGTTGGCAGAATACACAGTGAGGTAGAATTACATCTTATGAACCCTGTGGTTTTTACTCCAAGTTTATAGAAGTGTGTACAGTCTGTGTTATCTGCAAGGAGGTAAACAGAAAAATGAACAATACCTCAGAGGCAAAAATTATCAACCTTCTGTGTAGGTCATAGAGACAAGACCAGTTGGCCTAACTGAAGAAGTAAATAAGCAATTATTCTTCACAACAGGGGTTAATGACATATCAATTCCGGACAAGGTTCAGTGAAAGCGGGGCAGGGTTCAATGCAATGCCAAGGGTGCGCAGGCATGAGCAACAGAACAGGAGCAGACGTCTTACTGCAGTTCTTCTCATCGGAAGCATCTGCACAATCCACCTTCTGGTTGCACCGCGCTGATCTCGGGATGCAGGTCCCATCTGCACAGCGGAACTCAACAGTGGCACAGGTTGAAACTAGAAAAACAGGTAAATAAATTACTTGATAGAAGAAACAAAAAAATGACTTCTCGCTTTAACATTTTGATTGTTTTAATTAAATTCATGTAATTTGTTTGGTTTTGTATTTTTAACTCTGGGAAGTTAAACCTGACCCTTGGCCCCCACCCCCAACCTCATGGATCCTCCCATGTCACACAATTCTACCTGTTTATGTACCTGCTCCTTCACTAAATTGTAAAGTTCAGGCAAAGAGGAATTGTGCTTTGTTTACCATGAAAATACCAGTCCAGGACTAAGGCAACCTACAAAAACAATTGAATGTTGCGGAAAATTCTCTTCCTCCAACTTCAGCAGTAAACGGTTATGGCACGAAGCAAATGCCCGATTCAGAGCCCACAGGGAAATCCCAATCTGGTTGCTAAGAAGTAGAACAGTCCCTGCTATGATAGAGATGGCCAGGCAGAGACTCTCTGAACGGGAGAAACCACTGACCATTAGCTTGAGTACTCAGAGTACTCAGTACTGCTAGAAAGACGTCCGTGCTACTCCTTTTCATGGCCATGTCAGAAACATTCAGTATAGGAAATATGGATGCCTCAGGCCAAGAAACATAACTGTGTTCTATGTGTCTCTATTTTTGGAAAGCATGGATTTCCAAGTCCCTGCTAGGCTGAGGTAAAAATCAGTTTCAATATGCTCATGTCATTATCTATACTTTGTACAGAATAGCTTATTCTTATTCTTACATTCCTTTCTACTTTGCTTACACATTCATTACCATATAATGGCTTTCGGCAATATGCTGTGAACAGGTGCATGGCATGCTATGTGTGTTCCATTAACTTAGGTGAGATTTTTATTCCAGATTTAAACTTTCACAGGTTGATTATGTTGATGTACAACCTGAAGGGCTCTTTGATTATGCTACTTTTACTAGTGTTGATACTTTTAAAAGCCTATTTAATTATAAAAAAAATATATCAATTGCAAATGGTTAAAATGCTATCTTAAAATATGCAAATTTTACTCGAGGGATTGTATGTCATTTGTATTTCATAAAGCACTGCTCTTATTATGTTTAATTGTCTTGCAATTCCATCATTGTTTGTGTTCAATGATAATTAAAATAAATGTTTTATTTACAATTTGCAATTATAATTGCTTCACTGTTTTCTTTATTAAAAATAACTTATTATCATGTGAAACAATGTTATGATGAGTAGATAAAAATATTGCTCCAAACAGGAAAAAAATAGATATTTTTCTTTTGTGTCTAAAAAAGCAAGGTCTTTTCCATATTTCGCTCTATAATGTTCTACCTTTAACACTTTTCAATGGAAATAGTAAATAGGTTATGTGACATGGAAAATAATGATGACAAGCTTTTACATTTGTTTCTGGCTTTGCTATCTATCGTCAGTCTCTTATTAAGAGGGTGTGTTACAAAAGATTCTCTATGATCCCTTTATGTAGAAGACAGAAATAATTTCTCTGTGAAACAATATTTAAGGTAGTGGTAATATCCCTACAAACCTACAAATATCCATCTCCTAGTACACTTGAAGTTCTATCTCATAGTTAGAGTTTAGGATGCCAGAAAGATCCCAGTGGGAACCATCACAACCCATGATGCCATTTCCATCTCCCTCCAAGCTTCCACAGACAATCCCCTGTGTACGTGACAGGGAATCACATGAGTGGTCTGGTGGCTGACAGAGTGAAGAGGCAAATTATGACTCACGAACATGGAAGTGGATTTCAGACAAAGAGGTCTAAGATTCAGGGATTTCACAATAGTGAAGTTTCAATAACAGTGCCAGGGCTCTCCGGTGGAAGGAAGAGCAAAGAATGACTTTTAAGAAGAGGGAAATGTGGTGCAAGTAGGACACAGTCTTGGGTGGAATTCTGGGAAGGCAAAAGATATAAGGAGAGGAATTCTGACTAGGTGAAAAGAATCTATAACTTTGAAGCTGAGAAGATTGGTTAGAAAACGGTACTTAAAAGACAGGCACTGAAAAATAGATAAGGTAGGGAGCCAGGAGAACTGAGGAGAGGGTAGAATATTTCCAGGAGTTATTTTCCTCCCCTATTACCAATCAAAAATAAACTCTGAATCCTGGTGAGGAGCCTAGGAGTGTGTGCAAATAGGAACAAAACATTATTTTACCTCTAGTACTGTTTCTGCAGAGTCCATGCCTTTGTATAGAGTTTGGGAACCACCAGAGAGTTAAATAGGGTGATCAGTGGCAATAGAATTAGACAAATTAAGTGGTTGCAGAATTTCATAATTAGCAAGGGCAAACTGGTTAACATCGCCAGCATTGGTAAGCAAGAGAGGCAGTCCTGTAATGGGACAAATCCACGGAATTACAGAAACTTTATTAAACAAATAAGCAAATGCCTCTTCTTCTCCCCTTCGTCTCTGTTCCCTCAACTGAATTCCTATTTCATGCTGTTTTGATTAGTCAGTCATTGAAATTTGTTTCACCCTTAGGGTGAAGTTTGAGGGAGAAAGATGCTGGAATCACTAATTTGGCAAGTGAGTATGAAAGCTTTCTGAAAATTTTCTTCAGGCTAAAAGTCCTGAAAAAGAGAAACAGGAAAAAACAAAATAGTCCAAACATAAATAAGCCAAGTGAGAAATACTAGACTTTTCCCTCCAGATAGTCCAGAGAAAAAGTAAGCCTGCAACATGTGAGTGCAAACACCACAGACAAGGCCGGGGGAAGGTCAATGGGAAAAAAAAGGAGACATGTGTACTACTATTGGTAATACTTTAAACAATAAAATTGAAAACAAAAAGTAGTAGCAAGAGAGAAGTAACACCACTCTTTTTCCCCACATACTTCCTTAATTTTATTATCTTACCCACTTCTTTTCTCCATGTCAGTTAAAATATTTACTGAGATAGGCAAGGCATAAAATCGATCAGTCTTTTTGTGCTTCTTAGGACACTCCTTACACATAACCTACGTCAACATTTTGTCTCCCGGCACTCCCACCCAGCCTGCGGCACAGGGGGAGGTCTATGAGCTGGCAAAGGGGGAGGCACTGCATGTGCTGCTGTGACTCTTCTGTTTACTTTCCTGCCACAGTGTTTATTTAATGTGCTGCTTGGCTGTAAGTGTGTGCAAGCCCAGAGGAACGATGGTTTCTTCTCCGGGCATGCTTATCGTTTTCCTTTAACTTGTTGTTTGTGAAATCTTCAAAGTTTGTTTTGTTTTTATGAACTTTTTAAAAAGCAAACACAAGTTTCCTCTCCTTTAGGTATTATCCTCAGAACCTCTTCGCTCTCCATTCCCCGCTGAAGGTGTTCAGGTCGCCCTAGGAAGTTCATGTACGTCCCAAGGGCAGTATTTATATTCATCTCAGGGAGGAAAGGAGAGGAACCGTGTACTCTCCCCGAATGTATTCACTCAACCACTCGCACAACCAGAAAAGGAATACAGAATGACAGATTTTCTGAACAACTTCTCAGATCCCCCACACGGCCTGCTGTCTAAAGCTCTCAGTCATGAAACAATAGCTGTAAAGGGACAGGAATCAAAGATTGATCAGGATTCCGGGTTTTGTTTTTCCTCCATTGACTAAGAAACCAAATATAATTCCTTAAAACAATGATTCCAAGTCGTTGTTAATCTTCAAATTCAACAGGACAAAAGACCTTCTGCCACCCTGTCCTTAGTTACCACCATCAAACTACTTCTCTAGGATGGAAAAGAACAGCGCTGCCTCTGATGGCTTCTGCACATAAATGAGATGAAGCCTATTTTTTGTCAATAATTATGGCAAAATTAATAATACAATGACTGTTATAAAAGACTGCTTGGGGCCGAAACCGGTTTGGCTCAGTGGATAGAGA
>NW_006288970.1:44508-51723 GCF_000327345.1 Myotis davidii | reverse complement strand
AAATGTCAGTGATTCATTGCCTAGAGCAGTGATGGCGAACCAATGAAACGCGAACTCATTTTTTTGGTTGATTTTTCTTTGTTAAATGGCATTTAAATATATGAAACAAATATCAAAAATATAAGTCTTTGTTTTACTATGGTTGCAAATATCACAAAATTTCTATATGTGACACGGCACCAGAGTTAAGTTAGGGTTTTTCAAAATGCTGACACGCCGAGCTCAAAAGGTTCGCCATCACTGTCCTAACATCATGTCTTTATTACACTCTCCTCTCCTGCCTGTAAACAGGTCATCCAACAGATCCATCCACCTCTGGTCTCCAAGCTTCCCATCCTCATTTTCCCCAAATACTCATCTATTTTCCTGTTTTTACTCCCACTATTGTATAGCAACTTATCATTTTTAATATTTTATGGGTGATATAAAATAATAGTTGACTTAATTTGTAAATGTACTTGGCTCTACCTATACTATAGTGTCTTAGATGGCAAACTACTCAAACGTTTGACTAAGGTCATAGAGTCTAAGACAACAAAGTAACTTTCCAATCCTTTTCTGACTACAAAATAATTTGTAAGTAGTCGGCCCTCCTTCCCAATTTTGCATGGCCTTCTTATTTATTACATGTGTACTTCTCAGTTTTTCTTCATCATCAATCTTTCCTAAAAAAGAGTCCATGTGCACTGTCTTTACTTCCTCACCATACATTTTCTGCCACAATTTAATGTGACCTGGCTTTTCCATACCATCCATTGAACTGACTCTCATGAAGATACCCAAGAGATTTTCTCCGATTTAGCATTACAATGGGCACTCCAGTCTACGCCTGCCCTCTTGACCTCTTTGTAACACTTCACAATGGTAACTGATCCTACTTTCTTAAAAAAAAATTTCTTATGAAAATCTTCTATAAATCCTGAGGCCTATACCCCTCCCCCCTTTTAAAGCAATGTCTTTAATTTTAAATTCAACAGGCAATTCTGATGCATTTCCTTAAAACGATCACTCCATACATCCTCTGAGCTTTCTCTCTTTAGTGAGCCCCACACCAAAGCATCTGGTCTAAATCTTCTACCTGAGCTTCAGTTCTGTGCCTCTCTGTATGCCCCTGGAACAGTTCCTTCAGAATGTCTGCAGGTGCTCCTCCCTCAGATTGCAACTATCCTTATTATCTCATCCTGTCCCACCCAAACAAAAGCCCTACAAAAATAAGTTCTAAAAAAATAACAAAAGCGTATGATACTTTTAAAACAGGCAAACAATTTCACGAAATTTCTCTATTCTTTCCCATGATTTCTCTCTGTTTAACACCCAAGAAGACTGGTTATTTTGGAGCAGTAAATTCAGTATTACACGCTCTGGTAGAAATGACCAATAAACAGGGATGCAGACCTGAAGAGGTGGTAATGCTCTCTTTGAAAATGCTGTTGCTCTTAACTTTGGCCTCTATGATAGCCTCCTGTTTTGTCTTTCCTATCTCAGCATTATAGCTTTCATTCACATAATCACTGCACTTTTTTTATTTTTTTTTAAATTTGAATATTTGGGGCCTGCTTTAAACCTTCAGCAACACTCTGGTAACTACAAAATAAAGTTCAATTTCTTTAACATGGTTTAACATGGCATCAAAAAACTTTCATATCTTGCCTTCCTCCTCAAACTTGCCTCATCTTTTTTTACCACTTTCTAATATGCAAGCTGGCCTGGTGCTAACCATATCAAACTACTTGCAGTTTTCAATATTAATCACTCTACTCAGAATTCTCTTCTGTCTTGATCATTCCACTGTATTTCTAGTTTAAGACAGTTTAAATTGATTTTCTTTTTTAAAGACAGTTTAAATTTAACCTAGTCTGTAAATATTTCAAGATATTTTCAAGCCAAAAGAAATTCTAATATGTACAATCATAGCAATTTATGTACATCTTCATCTTTTTAAATAACTGTCTTTCACTTAGAGTTTAAATTCCTTGAGGATAGGTTCATGACTTAATTTTATGGCTCAGTCCTTAATACATTTTACCCAATAATGTGTGTTCAATGAACGCAAAGGTTTTTGAAAGGAAATTAGTTTGCAGACATTGGTTGAGTCCAGCTTTTAGGAGACCTTAAATCTTAAACTAAAAACTTGTCATTGATTCTGCAAACACTGAAACTTCACTTGTGTTTTTTAATCACGGCAGTGATTTTCTTTTTTAAAGGCAAATATTTCATAGCATTTTCTAGATGCCAAGTTCTGTTCTAAGTTTATTTATTAATGTAGTCATGTAACTGTCTTCTCTCTCAGTTTAAAAACCTGAGGCCCAGATTACATATATCTTATCCAAAGTCACACAGTCACTGTAAGTTCTGGGGTTCTTTCCCAGGTAGTCTGCCTTATTGATCTGTCCTGGCTATCACTGTGAGAAAATGTGACATGTGTTGGCATGACTCACAACATTGGGATTCATTAGAAACAGCAGAGGCAGGGAGACTATTAAAAGGGTTTTACTCTGTTAATCCAGGCTCAAAGTAGATTGAAAGGGAAATGATTGGCAAGAATTGGAAGGTTTGTTGATGACTGGACATGTGGGTGATAAAATATGGTGGGAAGAGGAATCAAAGGTAATACCAAGGTTTCCTGTCCAGTCATTAAGAAAATGATGAGTTCGTATGTAAAACAGAATTAAGAAATAAAAAGGAACATTTTGGAGCAGTAAATTTAGTATTACACATTGTGGTAGAAATGTCCAATAAACAAGGATGCAGACCTGAAGAGGTGAGAGGTAACAAGAGTTTTAAAGTGAGCAAAGGAATAGAAACCAGAAACTGAGAATAGAGTCATGATTTTCAATTAATTCTAATAACTCCCCTCCAACAGCATGGTCCATAGATGTTAGTACTTGTTACACACCAAGTGGGTGAAACCATAGTGCTTTAAAGAATAAATTTTGGGAAAGTTCTAGAAGCAATTAATGTAATAATAGATAGGCTGATACAACATATATTTACCTTTACAATCCAATTCATCAGAGCTGTCTCCACAGTCGTTTTCACCATCACATAACTTGCCATGAGGAACGCAGCGACGATTGTAGCAGGGCTTGAAACCTCTTCGACAACTTCTGTTTTCTTAAGAATAAAAATAGAAACACATAATTGACGGTCTTACAGAAAAACTTTTACAGAAGGAAAATCATCAATGAGATCTCATTCATAATGACTGGATTGTGGATCTATAAAATAAGTGCTGAGCAGTGTCAAAGATTTGGATTAGAATATTCATGCGTTATCAAGTAGTTCATTCAGTAAAGAGCCTTTATAATGAAGTATCTTAGCTGCAATGATTCATACTTGAAGGTCTCTTAAAATTATACCCTCATTATTGTTTCTGGCATCAGTCAGCACAGAAATAAACAAATGCCACATATTTTGAATAAATAAATCTCTACCTCCAAAGCAATAAAGACACTCTGACACCTATCTCCTATCTACTTTGCATCCTGCAAGGATTTTATAACAAGAAACAAAAAGTAGCAAAACATATATTCCTGAATCACTGAATCCAAGTCACCTAACTATCCATAAATTTCTCTTAAAGATCATCTAAAACTGTCTACCAGAATTTCCTAAGAAGAACTGCCTCCTGAATTTTATTTACTTTAATGAGAGTCTCCTGATTTGGGGGAGAAGGTAACACTTAATAGTATCTGCCATTTACTGCATACTAATTCTGCGCCAGGCTCTATATTGAACATATGTAAATATATATTTATTTACTTAATGCTCTCAATTAGAGCTAAGTTTGTTTTGTAGCAGGAAACTAAAATAAAGAGAAATAATACACGAGCTCACACTAGTCACACCCCAGGAGGTTTGGGAACAAAGATACAACCTCAGGTATGATTTCAAAGCTTGGAATCTGTATCTGGTGTTGTCAAACTATATAGCCCAAAGAACAATGAAGTCCATCAGCTTGTTTACTTATGACTCTGCAGCTAAGAAAAGTTTTTACACTTAGAAAGGATTGCAAGTTATTTTTTTTTAAATAGAGCACATGTGGCAGGGAGCATATACGTCCCACAAAGCTGGCCCTTAAAAAAAAAAGTTTGCTAATTTCTGCTCAAATAGAATCTGGCTGCTAAGATGAAAGTAATGTAAAAATACATTCTCAAGCTATTAAGTGGAAATTTGTAAGCTGATTATTATTATATTTGATAAGCTTTACTATTTTCATACTGTGTAAGATATGGCTATTCATTCAAGCAAATATGTCATTTGAGGCAAATTACCTAATATTTTAGTTACAGATTAATCATGGACAAATTACATTTGACTATCATTTTCATTGATGGTATGTTATTCTGTAATGTAAAAGTGTGAAAGAACTGCCTGTGAATTTAGCAAGCTCCATCTCCCTCTTGTTTTAACATTACATTGAATATTTAGGTATGTTTATTACCCAAATAATATAACAAAACAGAAAAGTAGAAACCAAATATCGCAATTCCAGATATTGATTCCTAAATTTTACAGAGCATACAACACCAATAGTATTATATTGTAGCACAGAAATAGATCAATTTAGAAATCATCTGAACCAATTCTATAATAACTACGCATGATTGAACAGACACAAATTTCCAGGAAAAACATTGCTGCAATGAAGGCAAATATCAATTGTTTACTAGAATCAAAAAGCCGATCTCTGCTCCCAAGGGTGAGGGAAAGGCTGACTATTAATTGGTGTCACCTACAGAGGCACAGAACTCCATGCTTGATGGAGACCGTGGCTAAAGCAATCAGCCTTTGCACCTAAGAACACTAGCCCTAGGTCAGTCTGGAGGCAAAAATAAAATGGACAAGACTTTGATATAAACCAACATGCTGTTGACTGATGACGAACCTTTGCTCCAAATTTAAACTGCAATATTCACCAATAACTGATATTTCTGATGTACACTTTTAAGAATGTGAACCTGGAACCTACTGCTAAAGATGAGTAACAAGAGAGCTCCAAAGACAGGCTCCAGCCATATTTAAATTTTCTCTTCATGATGGAAAACCGTGAGAAAATTCTTTAATGAATACCATGGCTAATGGACAGGAAATAAGGTGCTCCAGTTTAACCAGGGCAAAGCCAAATCACTTGCCTTAGATCTACATGTTAAAGAAACACATGAAGAAAATCACACATATAAACCGAACGGGGACAACCAACAAAAACGTATAGAAACAATTCCAAACTTCTCTCTGAAAGAATAAATCACCTACTGGACACTCACCACAGTAGAGCAGTTTTTCATCGGATTTATCCTTACAATGAGGAATGCCATCACAGGTAAGTTGGTAGTCAATACACTCTCCATTTCCACATTCAAACTCTGAATAAATGTTGCAGGAGGAGTTTTTAGCTGAAAGGAAAAAGTCAAGGATTTGTGTAATGGCAAATGTTTGTTAACACCTTAACAATTGTTTTCCCTAATCTTAATTATTAAAATAAACTAAAATTGATCTTAATATAAAAATAAGGTAAAAGACAATGGTTCCTGTTGTTTTTATTTAAAAAAATAAAAAGCACACTTTGGGGTTATTTTTCTTTCCCTGTCTTTGTATATTTTTTGGAAGTTCCCTGACTTTTTTTGTTTTTATGCCTATTTGTATATTTTGTTAATTATTTGGTGACTATACATAAATAGAGAGGAGAGACTTAAATGTGGATGACTATATTTATGCATTTTGGTTAGCAGTCTAACCTAAAAATAATTTTTTAAAGAGAGACAGTTAAATGCTCTCTGTATTTACTGAGAATGTTTTTTTGTGTTTTCTTATTGGACTCTACCATATATGACTCTACCATATATTCTTCAGCACATTGAAATTTTCTATTGCATAGAATTCTTATTTTTGAATTCTTAACTTGATTCATCTAACTTAAATCTCATCTAAAACTGGTTTTCCTTCCCAACTAACTTCAGAAGAAATCTCTGTAGCAGCTTCTATCATTCAGAAGTACTGAAATTGCTAAAGCTACTCTCATCAGCCACTTCTTTATCCCTGGTGGGACCAGGGAGCAGGCCGACCCTTCCTGTCACATAGGACCAGCTCCTACTCCATGAAATACACCGAATTCTGTGGGATGAGCTGGACAAGGATAACTTACAAACATGTGCTCTGGATGCTTAAGGGATCCAACTGACCACTGTTATATTGTCCCACTTCTTAACCTCAAGATTTTTCTTATAAATTAAAAGTCTGAGTTTTTATGTCATTTGCCCAATTAGGGAGCATAGGCCAACAGGCACAGAGTACAAAATTAAAACTTTCTACAACTAGTTTTCATCCTTGTAATGCCAGTATCTGGTCCCCGTTTTAGAAAGATCTCTCATATGGAAAATAGACTTATATTTATTCTTAAAAATGGATTTAATGGCCAATTTTAGAAATCCAATTTTTTTATTGTATTATGTGCTCCCTGCTTGCTTGCTTGTACTCACTCAACTACTTGTTGAATAACTGTACAGTGTAATCCAGTCATACTAATTATGTTGGAAGCAATTCAAATTTATTTATGTCTACCAATACAGGAAACTTAATTTAATTTTACAATTTTCTGTCAATTTCTTTTTAAGCTTTATTTCAGGAATATTCCATTAAACAGCCACTAATACTCTTTAATGTTTCCAGAGTCTTATTTCTTTATTATTCTTAGAATTTAATTAACTTAAACAGAATATCTACCTATCTCTTTATCTATCTACCTAACTATCATGTCTTATTGAATTCTTTTAATAATAGTGATGTCCTCTAAATATAGTTTCTTTTTTTTTTCCTTGGTGAAGCCTAAACCTCACTGGTCAGTAGATAAAGTAGATTTTTACTTTAGAGAAAGTAACAAAGAATGGAAAATCTATAAATATTATTAATTCAAAGGAACAAGTGTTAAGAAGGGTATCAACATTGATATATACAATCACTATAGACCACGAACTAATCAAAATTCAGCCACTTACCCAGCTTATTTAGTCTATTTTAAATGCACCCTATTTAATATCTCATTTCCAATGACAACTATTATGATGGAAAATGGCAACTTTACTTTTAAAATAATTATTCTATTGCCAGGCTGGCATGGCTCAGTGGTGAGCATCGACATATGAACCAGGAGGTCACAATTTGATTCCCAGTCAAGGCACATGGCCGGGGTAGGGTGTGCAGGAGGCAGTTGATCAA
>NW_006288970.1:32606-44455 GCF_000327345.1 Myotis davidii | reverse complement strand
CCTTACTTTCTTAATTTTTTACATCCTTCCTTCCTTCCTTCCTTCCTTTCTTTCTCTCTCTATCTCTCTCTCCCTCTCTCTTCCCCTCTGAAAGCAATACAAATATTTTTAAAAGTTAAAAATAATTATTCCTTTGAGGAGAGAAACAAAAATTCTTCACCGTAAGTATATTTTTATGATGCAAAAGCAAACACTGTACATTTCATGCTTAGATCTCTTCATTTGGTGAAAAGGGATTGAGTATTTTCTCTGTCTTTCTAGAAACAAAAATATGGTTCTGTTTTCTTCTAATTCTTTTACTTTATCTAATTAAATTTACTATTCTTTTTTCTATTATGGGTATTGATAAGTTTAGCAATGTTGTTTAAAATGGAATTGCCTAAACTTTTTGTCAAGTGTTATGACAACAGATGACCTCCCCTCCTTTGCCCTCAGGGAGGGGTTAATAAATGGCCTTTCACAGCTTCAACACTGGCTTTAACATTCACAAACTGGTCTGGGTGAATTAATGCAGAAGAGGACATAGATGTGCCAGAAACATTCTCATTTCCCAAAGATAAATTTCACAGGAAGTAGCCACCAATTACTTTCCATTCGTTCTGTTGAACCGCAGGATTTCAATAGGAATGCCCAAAGGCTACAGGATGCTTTTATAAAGTCTGTCACCTCTGTGGAATCCGCCATCACTTTATAGTTTCATGTGAATAAACTGCGCTTGTTTAAAATGACAGTTTTCTGTCTGATTCATGCCCTCTCATCAATAGAGAGAACCAGGTGGCTTAGTAGAGACAGATGTATCTAATCTATTCTGCAGCAAGGATAAGCATCCACTGTATACAAATAAGCCTTGTTGTTATGACCAAAGGCATTGCTTCACTACTGGCCTGTGGTGACCTGTGAATGGAACATCAGTGATTCTAACGCATGGCTAACACCCCAGGTTTCCAGATGGCATCAGATCCAGACCATTGCAGCTGAAGCCACAAAGGCAAACTGAAAGAGAGGGTTTAAGCAATTGCCTCAGCAATTCAGGAGAATGATAGTTGATGAAGAAGTGTGGGGATTTGTGGCCCGAATTATTGAAATTGGCTATCTTCATTTAAAGTTCCCTGACCAATTGCATCTTTCCCTCATTTGCTTTGGCACAGTTTATTTATTTATTTTTAATTATTTTAGTTACTTGGCTAAGAGGTATCCTTTTGGGTTGTGTTACCAATTTGCAAGTGAGAAGATATGTTGAAGTTCTTGTATTAGGTGCAGTGATTTCTAAGGTAAACAAAATGATGTCAAAGTCCTTGTACTAAAGAGTAGCTAACGGATCCTTCTTGTAAAATCCAACATGAGACTGAAGATGAAGATAAAAACAATACTTATAGTCTCTGATTTTATTTCTATAATGTAGACACATCCAGCTCTGCTGAAATTCTAATATGAAAAAAGTATGAGATGAGGATATAATTAGAGAAAATATGTCAAATACTGCAACATCCTGAGAGTGAGTTCACCAGTTTCCAATAAGATGCTTCTTTCTCATCTGTCTTATACACAGGGTGTCTCAATGTTAACGGGGAATTAACCTGTTTTATGCTGCTGGCTAATTTTTCATGCCAACATTGGGATACTTGAACCCTTATTTATTTTAGAAGCAATTTTTTAAACTTAGTTGTTAATAAGTGTATAATGTAATGGTACTAATTACAGATTTTAATGGGTTTGGGAGGTATAAACATCATGCAAGGTTGAAATGCTACATTCTTAATTAACAGGTTGGAAATGATTACAAATAAGTCACATGAGCCATTCTCTCTCATTTACATACTGGGACAGACTGAGCGGTTTTACTACAAGGCCACAATACCAGCCTGCATACCAATTTGTTTCAACTTTACCTTGTCTTGCTGTTGATGAATTTTCAAAGTCATACGTTTTCATATGATCGCTGTGTACAGGTATTTCTCTAGCTAGCCCCAAATCTTCCCGTCCACAATCAGTGACACCATTTGTAACCCTTTGGGTTAACATTATCTATCACAGATTGCTATAGCTAAGTAGAATGCTGAATTGAGTTTTTTCTAGAATATACAGATAGGCCAATGGGGCCTTGACTATTGGGGGAGAGTAAAACTTCAAGAATATAGTCAAATATGCCAATGTCCACATGTGCTGTTTTGAGCAGTATGTCATATCGCATTTGGAATCTCTTTACTTACTCACACATCGGTTGTCATTTACCAATATTCGATCTCCCCTGCAGGAGCAATTCACTCTCCCATTAGGAGTTAAAAGGCACAGGTCATGGCAACCTCCATTCAGTAACGCACACGGAGAAAGTTCACCTGCAATGAGGAAGCTTTATTGGTAACGTTATATCGATTTCCTATTCTATGTTAGCTGTAGATTTACAGTGAACTGTTAGACTGCCTCAATCGCTTTTAAAAATCTCATAAACAAAAAAGACTCAGGACTTTTGAAAATCCAAAAACCTCAAAAGATAAGAACATGAGAAAAATATGTAACAGGGATACTACACTAACACATTTATCAAGGATGCAACAGCACCAAATGCACTAATGCTACTAGAGACCACACAAATACTACAAACAGCAATTTTGCAGATATTCCAGTAATTTAAAAAAATTAAGCCCAGAGGCAAAGCTTGTTTATTACAGGGAAGCAAGTTGATTTGAGAGTTCAAAGATACGAGGAGTGAGAGAGAATGGAATAGAATTCCAGAAACACTAATTTAAAACGAATTGTTCCTTTGGTGATAAATTAAGAGCCACAGACATTTTAACTTACATCTTTGGGACAATTTCAATATTTTGAAATGTCAAGTCCTGACCACTATCCCTAGGAAATGTAACAAAATGAAATCCAACTAAGTATTACTAAAATACATAGAGACACACAAGCAAAAAGGCAAGAAGTCTCATGCAAGGTCACCATGAACACTTCCAGCTGTTTTAGTGCCATTAGAATGATATATTTGATTATCGTGGTTTAAAAAAAAAGCACATAGAGAAATTTTTGAGAGTATATAATTAAGAAATAAATTTGCTTTCTTTGTAACTTACAGCTATTGGTGTCATTGGCAACGGCTATGATTCCCATAGGCTGATGTGGAATGTCAGAACGGAGAATTTTTGTGTCTCCTCCAGTGTACTTGTTGGAACGCAGGATAGCTCTTCTTCCCCAGTCTGACCAAAAGATGTAATTGTCATAAACAGCCAAACTGAGGAAAGTCCCTGGCCCCGATTTTACAATCACCTAAAATAAGTTAAAATATATATTTGTAATATGGAGATAAACATATTTCTATATCCACATCTATTTTTGTGTCAAAAATAAGGGATTATGATTACTTATATTTAATCAATGGAAATCATCAGACAAAAGTGCATTTTACTAGGTGTACTATTATAATATTCTTCGTAGTTTATTTAAAAGTTTTAATTATCATTACCTTTTGCAATGTGTTTACTGAATATTTTTAGTATATCTCTATTTACTACTAAGCTAATATGCAAAAGAGATGGAAAAAAAATCAATGACTTCAGCTTTCACTCTAAGACACTAAAAGAAAAAAGTTAGACCCAAAGTAAAGGAAAACAAAACAAAACTTAAGAGTAAAAGATAAATTAAGGAAAAATAAAACAAAAAATAAATTAATTAATTAATACAACTTTAAAAATGGTTATTTGAGAATGATACAATGGATAACATATAATGATGCAGTGTGAATTATCCCAGGAATACAGATTTATTTAGCATTTTAAAAGTCTATTGCTGTAATTTAACATTTAACAGCTAAAACAGGAAAACCCATATGAAGATCTCAATAAAGGTAGATAAATTACTTTATACGATTTAACATCCATCTGTATATATAAAAGCCTAAACAAACAGAACGACCAGTCACTATGACATGCACTGACCACCAGGGGGCAGATGCTCAATGCAGGAGCTTCCCCCCAGCCCGCAGGCTGAGATTGGCAATGGGGCCTGCCAGCCAATCTCCCAAACCCTTCCCCCAGCTGGCAGGCCCTGATCGCTCAATTGTGCCCTGTCCCTCGGGCTGGGACGGGGAACTGGGGGTGGGTGGCAGCGGACATGGCCCCTTCCTCAGGGGGGCTGAGGGCGGGCTCCCTCCTCAGTGCCTGCCGGCCAACCTCCCAGTCCCTTCCCTTGGCCAACTGGTCCTGATCACCTGATCCCCAGGCTGGGATGGGGAACCAGGGGTGATTGGTGGCTGATGCAGCTGGTGAGGGAAGGGGCGGGGCGGGGAGGTGGGAAACCACACAGTGGTGGCTAGGAAAGGAGGAGGAGAGGAGTGGCAGCACGCAGCTGGCAAGGGAAGGAGGAGGCGGGGAGGTGGGGAACATGATCAGCCCTGAAGGTGCAGCAGGCCTCTAGTTCCTAATAAAAACTCAGAAAATAAATAAAATTAGAAATAAGAAATAATCACTCTTACTAATCTACTCAACATTGTCCTACAGTTTCTAGTCAGTATACTAAGAAAAGAAAGCAAAAACAAATACCTCCAGATTAGGGGAAAATGTCAAATTATACTTATTTGCAAGTGACATAATCCTCTTCATAAAAAAGATATCCAATAAAATGTGTCAAGAAAACAAAAGCTGCTCAAACTAGCTAATAAATTTAGTAGGTTGAAGCATACAAGATTGCTATATGGATTTCTACAGAGTAGTGATAAACTATTGAAAATTAAAATAAGAAGTTTTACGATAGCATTAACAAACAGCTAGTAATACATATGAAAAAGAATTATAAAAACCTGAAAACTAAAAAACATTGTCCAGAGAAATTAACAAAAACCTAAATAAATAGATTTATGCCTTATTTATGCTTTGGAAGGCTTGATATTAAGATGCCATCTCTCCCCAAATTGATAAATTATATCTAATCCAACTATAAGTCCTGCAGATATTTTCTAGAAATTGACATGCTAATCCAAAACATATGTGGAAAACAAAGGATCTAAAATAGCAAAAACAACTACCTTATTTTAAGACATTATAACTTTACAGCTATTAAGACAATGTGGTTTTCAAAAATAATAAAGACATACATCAGTAATACAGAAAAGAAATAGAGAAATACATCTGTAATAAAGAAAAAGCCAGCATGTATATGGATAACTGATTTTGACAGAAGTGCATAGGCTATTCAAACATATAGTATAATTTTTTAACAAATGATACTTCAACAACTGAACATACATATGCAAAAAAAGAACTGCCATCCATATATATATATAGGCCAAAAATAAATTATAGTCCTGAATATAAAATCTAAAATTATAAGAGATCTAAAAAAAATGGGGAAAAATATTTACAATCTTTGGTGAGGCAAAGATTTATTAGCATAATGACTCTAAAAGCATGATCCGTTAACAAGAATGATAAATTAAACTTAATCAAAGTATAAAACTTTTACTTTTCTAGTGACACTATTAAGACAAAAGATAAGACACAAACTGTGAAAGTTTTTTGCCATGCTGTTTTGATTACTATAACCTTGTGTTATAATTTGATATAATAGATGAACCCAGAGGTTAGTATCCTAAGTGAAATAAGTCAGACAGAGAAAAACAAATAGCATATGATCTTAGTTACATATGTAATCTAAAAAACAAAATACAAGAATGAACAATCAAGACAGAAACAAACTTATAGATACAGGGAATAAATTGGCGGTTGGCAGATGGAAGGAGGGTTGAAGAGATGAATAAAATGCTAAAAGGAATTAAGAAGTACAAATTTTCAATTATAAATATAGTCATCAGGATATAAACTACAGAATAAGGAATATAGGTAATAATACTGTAATAACTATGTATGGTGCCAGATGGGTACTAGGCTTTTTGGAGTGATCACTTTGTAAGGTTTATAAATGTCCAATCACTATGTTGTAGACCTGAAACTAATATGATATTGTATGTCAAGTGTAGTTGGAAAAAATTTAAATAAATAAATGTTAAAATATAATTTTAAATTGATTTAATTAACTTATGTTACTAAAAGAGAAAAAATATAGAACTGCCATAAGATTGAGACTGTCAAACCAAAGAAGGAAGGCAGGGGAGGGTGGAGGGGGGAAAGAAATCAACCAATGAACTCATATGCATATATGCATAATCCATTGACACAGGTGGCAGTGGTGAAGGCTTGGCGGGGAGGGGGAGAGGAGAGGGCAATGGGGAATAAAGGGGAGATGTATGTAATACTTTCAAGAGTAAAGATTTATTTAAAAATAATGAAAACACTAACTCAGATATCTACACTCCCATGTACATAAGTAGAACCCAAAAATTCTTCATTTCTAATAAGTTTCCAATTCTGTTGATTTGGAAATTGACTTTGAAGAGCAAGAATTATAAAATATTGAAAAGTATAGAAAAAAAATCTTACCACACAAGTATAATTTCTCATCTCTTTGGAATAAAGACATGTATTTCTTTTTTTTATATATTATTATTTTCAAATTGGTATCGTGGTGTATGCTTTTGTATTCACTTAAAAGTAAGTTGATAGGCCCTGACAGGTTTGGCTCAATGGATAGAGCGTCGGCCTGCGAACTGAAGGGTCCCAGGTTCGATTCCGGTCAAGGGCATGTACCTTGGTTGCGGGCACATCCCCAGTAGGAAGTGTGCAGGAGGCAGCTGATCAATATTTCTGTCTCATCGATGCTTCTACCTCTCTATCTTTTCCCTTCCTCTCTGTAAAAAAATAAATAAAATATATTTTAAAAAATTAATTAAAAGTAAGTTGATAGGATTTCTGGTGCCAGCCAAGATGGGGCAAACCCACCATCTAGCCTACCTCTTCTACTAGTTACTGCTTCTGATTGTAATGTTTTAGGAATAAGAGGAGAAAAATAGTAAAAGGAAGTTAAGTAGCAGCAAGTAGAAGGGTGGGAGTGGACAGAATAAATACCATTTTTGCTGCCAATGATTTCCCACCCCCCGCCTATATTCAGTGCCACCAGATAATCGAATAGGTTACATTCAATTATCTGGTATGCATTTGCTGCTTACTCTTAAAAGGTGTCATTTCAATGCCCCTTATATTCCCTGGTAGTTTTCTGAATTCACACAGATGATGGAGAGCTGGTGGCTGCCCTGAGTTAGCTCTCCAAACCAGGCCTAAGGAGGGCCCAAGCAGCATTCATAGTTCAAGTGTGCTTCTGAGTTAAGAAGTTTCTGTAGGCCAGGAGTTTACTTCTCTACTTCTGCTGATGCAGAAAAACATTAAACTCAGTCTACAATTATGCAAGGCTTTTATTTTTGAATCCTCACCTGAGGATATATTTCCATTGATTTTTAGAGAGAGTGGAAGAGAGAGGGAAAGACAGAGAGAAATATTGATGTGAAATAAACACATCAAGTGGTTGCCTCAAGTACGCTCCCCGACCAGGGCTCTGGCCGTGGAGGAGCCTGAAACAGAGGTACATGCCCTTGACCGGGATCCAACCCAGGATCCTTCAGTCCACAGGCCAAGGCTGTATCCACTGAGCCCTACCAGCTAGAGATGCATAGGCTTTTATAGGGTACAATAGGTTCAACTAAGAATCATACTGACCCCCAAGACATCTCATTCCACTGGTAGAGTTCAATGTGAAACAGAAAAGTGAAATCCATTAAATTATACTTTTTCATCTCTATGTTAAACATTTTTAGCATAAGTTCACAAATACTGCACCTTGCAAACCTAATCAGCATCTTTATTTGGAGTGCAGAAAGCTTTGTCATCATAAATTACACTCTATTGTGTTATATGGTAATGCACTATTAGGGCATAATTTTGAGGATCTTTCACCTTGAACCTATAAATAGCATCATGTTTCAAAATAATAATTCATATTCATTTAGAAAATTCATTTCTTGACACAGTCACTTAATCTCACATGTGTCCTCATAGACAGACAATTAAATTGGTGATGCCGCATAGACTTGAAATTATGTGTTGAGAATTTAGTCTTGGATCATATGACTTTTTCATCTTTGAACTTCACTGATATGGATTATCGGTGGAAGTACTGGAACTAGTCAGGAAATACAAAAATACTCAGCTTTATAAATGAAACAACATATTTCCAATACCCAGATGCTCAATGTACAATCAAACAATTTAAAATTCAAGCAAACAGGAGGCTTCCCAAACACCCCAGATGACTGCCTCACTGACAAGATCATAAATGGTCATTATAGGAAATGACAACTTGGCACCTGCCATGGATGGGCATGACAAAATGTTACAGATTGCAAAAACGCAAGTGCAGTTGCTTTGGCCTTGGAGAAAATGGTTGTGTGGTGGTTTATCAGCAACTTAAAACTAAGAAATATTTAATTTAAGAATAGAAAGCTATATTTACCTTGCCTGAGTGAGCTTGCAGAACAAATAAAAAAACTCTTAATGTCATTATATCCAACAATATTTGAAAAGAACAACATGCACAACCATCATCTAAAAGAATGTCTAGCCCTAACTGGTTAGGCTCAGTGGATAGAGCGTTGGCCTGTGGACTGAAAGGTCCCAGGTTGGATTCTGGTCAAGGGCATGTACCTTGGTTGCAGGCACATCTCCAGTGGGGAGTGTGCAGGAGGCAGATGGTTGATGTTTCTCTCTCATCAATGTTTCTAGCTCTCTCTCTCTCTCCCTCTCTGTAAAAAAATCAGTAAAATATATTAAAAAAAATTAAAAGATGGTCTAATATGTGAGAGGAGTTACCAGCCTTATTTAGAGAGACAAATTCTTCAGAGAGGAAGATAAAATGAAGAATTCCTTTGATTCTACTACACTCTCTCCTTCTGATCTCTTAATTGACCAAACTCAAGCAAGAATCAGAGTCAGCTGAACACACTGGTAAGCCCCCTGAGGGAAAGAACAGGTAAAGGAGGGTTGAGAAAGGGTGTGGGGGATATGGCTGAGATAAGTAGTAGAAAGAACCCTATTATTTGTTTTTCCTTGGACAAGAATCATTGTTTTTCCTTGGATAAGATTTTTGGTGTTTTGAGACTCAGTCTCCAAATCTGTAATATGAAAGAGTAAGATTAAATGATTTAGCTTTGCTCCTTTCTCAGGGAGGGAAGAATGGTAGGGTATTTTCTTGGGTCACACAGAAGACTGATGAGAAGAAAATAAATTGTCATATATCTGAAGTGTTATAGCCACTCCTGAATGGAATTTGAGCAAGGTTCTGATGTTGTGTCTTATGTTCATATCCTATATAATAAAGAGGTAAAATGCAAATTGACTGTCACACCCTCACACAAGATGGCTGCCCCCATGTCATCACAAGATGGCCACCCCCATGTCATCACAAGATGTCTGCCACAATATGGGTGGCAAGGGCGGGCAGTTGTGGGCAATCAGGCCAGCAGTGCAGGGCAGTTAGGGGTGACCAGGCCAGCAGGGGAGGGCAGTTGGGGGTGATCGGGCCAGTAGGGGAGCAGATAGGCGTCAATAAGGCCAGCAGGGGAGTGGTTAGGGGGTGATCAGACTGGCAGGCATAAACGGTTAGGGGCAATCAGGCAGGTAGTCAGGCGAGTGGTTGGGAACCAGCAGTCCCAGATTGTGAGAGGAATGTCCAACTGCCAGTTTAGGCCCAATCTGACAGGAATTTCATGCACTGGGCCTCTAGTATTATTATAGTTATTAAAGTTATAACATTAAATTCAGATTTAGTTTTTATTTGCTAGTGAAGTTGAGCAAATATCGATAGTTTTCATATATCTGTTGGCCATTTGTATGTCTTCTTGGAACAAGTGTCTGTTCAGGTTTTCTTTCCATTTTTCAATTGGATTGTTGGTTTAGTATTGAGTTGTATAGGTTATTTATATATTTAGGATATATATATAACCCCTCGTCAGAGCTGTTGTTTGCAAATGTCATCTCCCATTTGGTTGGTTGCCTTCCTATTTTGTTGGCAGTTTCTTTGGCTGTGCAGGGCATTCTAATTTGATATAGTCCCATTCACTTGTTTTTACCTTTTCTTACCTTGCCTTTGGGGTCAAATTTATAAAATATTTTCTAAGACCAAGATCCATAAGATTAGTACCTATTTTTCTTCTATGTGATTTATTTTTTCAGAATGTATATTTAGGGCTTTGATCCATTTTGAGTTAATTTTTGTATATGGGACAAACAGCAATCTAGTTTTATTCTTTTACAACTTAAAACTAAGAAATATTTAAGAATATTTAAGAATATTCCAATTTGCCAGCACCATTTATTGAAGAGGCTTCCTTTTCTCCACTGTATGTTTTTGGCTCCTTTGTCAAAAATTGTTTGCCCATATGCCTGTGAGTTTATTTCTGGGCTCTCAGTTTTGTCCCACTGGTCTTTGTGCCTGTTGTTCTGTCCATACAATGCTGTTTTGATTACCTGTGAACCAGGAGATCCCAGTTCCATTACTGGTCAGGGCACAAGCCAAGGCTGCAGGCTCAATCCCCAGTATGGGGTGTTCAGGGGGCAGCCCATCAATGATTCTTTCTCGTCATTGATGCTTTATCTCTCTTTCTCCCTTCCTGTCTCTGAAATCAATAAAGTACATATTTTTAAGGAATAAAAGAATTAATGATCAGTTTTGGTGTCTGCACTAAGAGAATATTTTTTAAAAGAATAGTTTATTGATTTTTATAGAGAAAATGGGAGGAGAGAGAGAAAACTATCGATGCAAGAGTGTAATATTGATCAACTACTTCCTGCATGCCCCCTACCGGAGATCAAGCCTTTAACCCAGGCATGTACCTTTGACCAGGAATTGAACCAGCAACCTCTGGTGAATGCCATGATGCCCAACCAACTGAACCATGCCACTCAGGGTGAGAATTATTTCTCAGTGTTTTTGACACAAGTTATGAAGTATTTTGCATGAAAATAGAGGATAAAAAGTTTTGCATAAGAAGAACAACAATACAAGTAAGCTCAAATCACCTAAAATTTTTTAATTGAAAAAAAATATGCTTGAGTCATATTTGTTTAAATACCTAATAAAAATTATAAAACATACTGAGTTCTTATTCTTTTCCAAGTTGGGTATTTTTAAATTTGATGATGATCACTCCCGGGAAGAAAGGGTAGAGAATGAGAGGCAGGTCTCTCAATCATGGCAAAATCATCTTTAAGAAATCAAAAGACAACAGGAATCCAAATGAAACCAGTAAATCAACTACTTCCAAGTCACTGTGTTGTTGAAAGGCCATCGTATTAACCAACTGGGATATTAAAATGATAGCCCCGTTGAAAAGTCCTTACTGCTGTGATTTTTCAATCAGGCATTTCAACTCAGGATTTGGGTCTAACAAATTCTAACAATTGAAAGTATTTAGCCCAAGGGCAGATTAGAGAAAAAAAATAATTAAGTTGCACATTTTAAATAGATTTACTACTAATGCCTCTTATGGCCCATAAATGAGATCTTTTATAATAGAAAAGAAGAAAAATGTGGTGATGATGGGAATGATTACCATTTTTGTAGTTATTCTAAAATGCAATGCTTTACTCTTTCTGTGTTAATATGCATTTATCTATATTTCAAATTCTGACACTTTCCATCTCTTGTCCTGTCATTGATTTAATTAAGGATTTTAAATGTATATACATTACTTCCTCCTTATATGCAGGCAGATATGTTCCAAGACTCCCATTGTACACCTTGGAACCTAACATTGTACCAAACCTTATATAGTCTATGTATTATTTCTATACATACACACATATTACAGAGTTCAGTTTATAAAATGGGCATGGTAAGAGATTAACAACAATAACTAATAATAAAGTAGTAAATTATAACAATAAAATAAGGGGACTTGAGCACAAGCA
>NW_006288970.1:25428-32452 GCF_000327345.1 Myotis davidii | reverse complement strand
CCATGAGCTAGCAGCAGCATTTTGACCACTATCTTCAATATGGCATGCACACCTCCACAAAGTGACACCTTTTCCAATTGCTCAGGAAAGAGGCAATGAAACTTAGCAATGAGAGGGTGTCAATGAATTCTTTTGTGTAAATGAAGGCAATATAATCAGCTCTCTTGTACCGGGCAGGTATTATGCTTTTCCACAAGGATTCATTTTAGTTAATTTAAGTTGAATCATTAAGCATTACTATTTGGGAGCTGGCAGAAAGATGACAAAAATTAAGCAGTTACAATTGTTCAAGGACATGCTCTGAACTATTCAGCATATAAATCACTTTCTGGCATTCATTTAGACAATAAAATTTTCTTCTTTTAACTGAGTTTGGATAAGTAACCAATGACTTTAATATCACCCAAATGTTAACACCAGTCTTAAATCCTTGAAAAAACAATTAAATAAGCAATATTTCTTAATGAATCTATTTTGAGGCGTTAGATATATAATAAAGAAAAAATTCAACATTTATAGATGATTAGGTAGTAGCTTGCACATAAATAAAATATAACTTTCTCTAAATAACTGCGGCAAATGATCACAGTGTTACACTTTGTAATTTAACCTTCAGCTTTTTACCTTAGCTCTGATGCTTAACTATGGATGGACAAGTCATTTATTTGGCCCTGGGATATTTTTATAATATAGAACATTACTGATCCTGACAAGGAAAAAAGGTTCAAAACTAAGTATATAAATTTGGGGGATACAGGAGGGGACTAGCTCTGCAATTATAAGCAAATTATGAATCTCTTAAGTGACAGAACTTGTCTGATAATCTCTAAGAGCCATTCTAACTCTAACAGCTATATTATCCAAACTAAATGCTAACTTCTTAGAAGCAGATATAAAGCCTTATTATGTCTTCCTAATCTCTCAGATGTGAGGAGTGCATATGGACATGATTAGGTATTAATGCATGCATGTTTGTGTGTGTGTGAATGTGTATGATTTTGTATTTTTGATTCAGACAAGGTATGTTTTTCAATAGATTAACTACATTTATGCTAACCATGCCATAACTTCTCCCGTTCAAATATGCCTTATGTTTAATTCCAAATATTTCATAACTAGAGGCCTGGTGCAAGAAAATCCGTGCACTCAAAGGGTGGGGGTATCCCTCAGCCCAGCCTGAGCCCTCTCGCATTCCAGGACCTCTTGGGGGATGTCCAACGCGGGGAGCAGGCCTAAGCCGTTGGTCGGACATCCTTAGCACTGCCAAGGAGGCGGGAGAGGCTCCTGCCACTGCGGCTGTGCTGGCCAGCCATGAGCTGGCTTCTGGTTGCATGGTGCTCCACCTGTGGAAGCTCACTGACCACCAGAAGGCAGCTCCTGCATTGAGCATCTGCCCCCTGGTGGTCAGTATGTGTCATAGCGACTGGTCATTTGCCATTAGGGTCAATTTGCATATTACCCTTTTATTATATAGGATTGGTTACTCTCAATATTCTGTGTGAATGTCAAGCAGAAAGGAAAGGAAACAGTCAAGGAAAAAAATAAGCCCAAGAAAATACTAAAAATAATGGAAGAGTAAGTTCAGCATAGCAGGAAGGGGACATGAGACAAGGCATCATACGAACGAATAAAACCTGATCTTGGTACTCTTGATCTTTCAAAACACAGTCTCTCTGCTAAACTAACAGTGTATAAACTTCCCAGTCTCCATGCTTTTGATGCTGCAGAAGACCCAGAAAAACGCTTCATCATCTTATAATTCAGGATTTGAAAAGCCTCTGAACCCATGTCTGTGGTCACTTGAGTATTTGTGCTGATGGCTCTAGCTCATTTGTTTAGGGTACAATTCCTAACTCTACACTTTGCTCCCTACAACAATTGCACTGTAAGTTTTCCAGGAAATGCATCAGCTCTCTTTCCTACTACCTTTGGGAAAACTGTTACTTTCTTTGTGAAGATATGAGACAGAGAAATAAAATAAGGAAGCATGCAAGCCAACCCAACATTGCTATCAGGAGAAACTGTTCCATTTCCAGATGGTGGCTACTCAGACATGCATGAGTGTAGTTCCATAAAACATAACCATGCCATCCGAAGATACCTCACTGTCAGAATCCAGTCACTCTTGAGGTCAAATGTTCAGAACAATTTTTTTACCATTTATATACTAAGGTCAGCTTCTAAGATTATACATTCCCCACTAAACAAACCCTTCCCACTTCCTGCCCCAGAAGTCCCCCGAGAAAGCAGGAACTAACATGCCTATCACATCATCCCTGCTTATTGTTTAGTTTCAAATGTTTGTGGCATTTTGCACTATAATAGCCTGGGTCCATAATATAATATAGACCTAAGAAGTGAGCTATAGATTGGGAGACTGACAGTGGTTTAGGCCAGCTCAGTTTTAGACATTTATGATAATAGTTGTATTTCAATTATATTATTTAGTCAACTGATTATTTTGCTTCCAAAAGAGATAATTTACACCTCATCATAAATCCTTTAAAAAAAGGGTTGAACTCATGACAGAATTAATGCTTTCCTTTTTAAAGCAGGGATGTAACAACCAGTTAGGTAATTACTTTGATTTTAAATGTCTGGAATTCAATTTTTATGATAGCTATAATAGCTCAGAGAAAGAATGAGGAAATGCATATGAAGTCTATTATGTATTTATGCAAGTAAAACAAAACAAAACTATATCTCGAAGTCACAAAACCTCATTTATATGAGTTAATGTATTTTGTTAAAATCTTTTTAAACAGTCCTTTGGGAGGACTGGGAGCAAGAGGAGCACTGGGACTTCTCAATTTAAAAATTATGACTTCAAGAGTCTATGCAGAGTGCTGCTTCAGAAACATCCTCCTGTATTTGTCAATTTGTGTGGGGTTTTTTTCATACTTCCTGAACTAAGCAGTTGGAAGTGAGAAAGAGAAATAAAACATCGCGCAGCCCAGCTGTCTATGGGCACGTGTTTACGTCAGTCACCATGCTCATGATCTACTGCAATAATAAATCACACAAACCGCACTGGTCGCATAATTTATTACAACAGTGTTATCAGTAGGGGGAGGCCTCCGGGAGCCGAGTTACAGACACGAACTTGCATCATTGGTTTTATTAACTTCCTTTATTTAACTTTGATATAAGAAACCGGAGTGGGAGGATCTGGTCAGAATTGAAAGCTGCTTTGGCATAATTTTCTAAATGACTTTGACACTTAAAACAAGGTAATATTATTAAAAGTTCTAACCTTTTATTTTGCATTTTTTCACATAAATTAAAAAGTAAACAAGTCTTAAATATTGCTCCTTTATAATGATGATTTGTTTGCTTATCATCATTAAGGAAGCATCTTCTTCTTCCTTCTGTTTCCCCATAAGCAAAATAATAATAAAATTCAACTACACTAATGTGAGAGAGTTACATGTATGTTATATTTAACGAGAGGCCCAGTGCACAAATTCATGCATGGGTGGGGTCTGGCTGGCTTGCCCCAATGGGGGCCCATTAGGCTAGGTTGGCAGGGGGGGAGGGTTGGCCGGCTGGCCCCACCCCTGATCCGGGTGTTGGGGGCCAATCAGGGGCTGATTGGGGCCTGGATCAGGCTGGTTGGCTGCCACAGTATGCGTCATAGCCATTCTCGTCATTCTGGTCATTCGCAGTTCTGGTTGCTGGGCTTTTATATACCAGTATATTGATAATTGGTAGTTTCCCTATTTTAATATTGTCAGAGTGGCACTTCTAAGAGTACATAGGGTTTTTCTTGAGTAAATCACTTTTCAATATTTTAGTCTTCAAACTTCAAGAATTTTCATTAGTTTAATGGGGGAAGTATTTTACCAGGGCATTATTCCATAGTGATCATTAATAATTAAACCCTTTTTTTTTCATCCAATAAATATTTATTGAGCTAGGTATTGATTACTGCATTCACTAAATCTGTCTCATAAAGCTGTGCCTGTTTGATAACATATGGGTTTTTGCTGTCAAAACCTATTCTCCATTTCTCCAGGGTCATCCCCTATCTACCCCCATGTCACTCTGTCACCCTCCATAAATTCTAGGATTTAAGAATTTTAATACATTTTCAGAACCCCTGCCACTGAATGTTTGAGGACTGCCTTACGACTTGTAGTATATGTTACAGGTATCTTTAATTCAGTCAGACATTTTGTAGTGATAATATTTACACCCTTGCTACTGAAAGTATGGGAGTTTTTTAGAAATAATCTGTGGCTCCAAACCAGATCTAAATCAGAATATGAATTTTACCATGATCCCCAATTTGTCTGAAGGCACTTTGAAGTTTGTTAGGCAGTACAGCCCCAGCCCAAATAAAATGAACCCATTTAAAGCACACTGAAAAATGTCAGTGCTTCCCTAATGACAAACTTTGGGGAAAAGGCAGCAAATATACATGGACATTCATTATTGTAATGATCGTGTACTGATAAGAAGGCATATTGCAGATGAAAGAACTTGGGCCTTTGTGTTTTATGAACATGGTTTGATTTTTGACCTCAGGTTAGCTAATTTTTCAGCACCTCAACTACTTCACTGGCAAACTGAAATAATAATAGCTGTTTCAGTGATAATTATTTCAAATGCAGATAAAAACTGTTAGTCATCCAGTAAATGACAGCTATTACTGAAAACCTTCTATGAAGCAACTCAAACACACAAAGCATTCCTATTAAAAACTGTTGCTGTTCCTGGTCCTGAATGAGTAGTTCTTGGTAAGGCAATATTTTCCCATCTTTAACCATTTGAATACTGTTGTATTAGACATCCCTTACATAACACCTCAGGTACACTTAGCCACAACTGGCTCTAGAACGTGTGACCTTTTTTTTTTTTTTTGCCACAATTAATGTGATGGACATTCATGTGGGCACAGTACCCTAGCATCAGGCCCGTGCATGGAGCCTCTGAAAACTCACCAAAATAATGAAAAATTAATGACTCATGAATCATATTTCTGACCAAGAGAAAAAAGCCAGCAGAAACATTTGTCCCTTTTCCTCCCCACTATTCACCTCAAGCTGTCCTAACGTGCAATTGGTGTGGCTTCTCTGAAGAAGACCTCAGGAGATAAAGCACTCCATTGCACTTGATACCAAGAAGTTGCCAACTCTGTAGCATGCTTCTTCACATATTCTCTCCCTCCTTTTTAGTATATTCTCCTTAACCCTCACTATTGCTTTTCCAGGGATTGCATACCTAATAAGAAATCAGAATATACACTATTGCCTCAGTTTCTCTCTCTCTCTCTCTCTCTCTCTCTCTCTCTCTCTCTCTCATTTTTACAAATCTGAACTGAGATTAGTGTTTTCACATATTTTGTCCTTATTTGAATACAAATTATACTGTTATTTATTTTGAACTGTTCTTTAAACTGACTAATTAGCATAAAGAAAAATCCAGTATCAGAAGAAATAGAATGCAATTCTAAAAATATACAATAACATTAAAACAATACTCTATAATTATAATTAAATATTACTACCCACCAAATTGTAGTTTGAGTTCCCTATCCCCCACCCTTCTACTCTCCCATCTTCCTCAGTAATGGAGTGTCATAGTGTTGTTAAATATATCCTAGTAATATATTTAATCATTTTCCTACATCAATCAGAAGATTGAAAAAGCATTAAGGATAGCATGACTTTTCATACTACATTAACTTTAAATTAATGCTGTGTCTGTGTACCACCTAATGTCAATGATGCAAGTCCTATATTGCGGGGAAAGATATGCTAGTACACAATAGTATGATGATTCCTATGCAAACTCTCCTGCAAATTTTACATCAGGTGAGAAAGACCCAAACTGATTTTTAGTAAAATATATCTTATCATTTAGTATATATTTGATTACACACTGTGTGAATTCTCCTTTATATTTACAGTGGCTTATAATGGTAAATCCCAATTTTGACTTTGCTCAAAAATCAATTGGGATCTTTAAAATTGAGATGTATGCCTTCAGGAACACTGATTTATATTGTTCTTGGGTGAGCTCAGGCATCAGCACGACACACACAGACACACACACACACACACACACACACACACACACAAAGAAACAAAAACAAACAACACCCAGGAGATTGTAACGTGCATTTGGTATTTAAAAAAAATTCTACCTCTTCAAAGTTATTAACAAACTAAAATGATGTTTTCCTGACAAGGCATATTATTCAGGGACACTTATTCTTCATTCAAATAACAATCCTTTAATATCCCTGCTATTCGGCAGCCTCAGAGGTAGATGGTCTGGTAGTTGGTAGGAACAGCTTTCTGAGTTTGCCAATAGAACCAAGTGACAGGACTTGCCCCTCTATTCCCACCATGCTCAGCTGCAGCTCCTAACCTTGGAAATAAACAACTGGGTACTTCAGCTCCCCATGTCTGGAATTATCACTTCAGCAGGTAAACTACTGATTCTATAAATTTGCAGCTGCTACATTAATGGGCATGGGATTTTGTTTGACTCCTGTTGGAAATATATCAGCCTGAGTCTTCAGTGCTGCTTGTGTAAGACTGTTTTCCCTTCATGTATGTAACTCTTCAGTTGTACTTCATATATATATATATATGAAACATTATTTATATCTCCCTCCATTTTTAATATTATTTCTTGACCTTTAATAATTATGCAATAGGAAACCAAGATGGCAGCATAGGTTAACACCAGAGATTGCTGCCTCGAACAACCAATTCAAATTACACCTAAAAGACGGAACAGACACCATCCAGAACCACAGGAGGGCTGGCTGAGTGGAAATTCCACAACTAGGAGTAAAGAGGATATCATACCCAGACTCAGAGGAGGCGCAGTGCTGAAGTGAAGTTCTGGTGCGTGCGTGCGCGCGGAGCGGGCTGGTGGCGCGGAGGGCGCGGTTGTTGTTTACAATCGGGAGGGGGCTTCAGAGTTTGAGCTCCAGATCCAGGCGAGTCTCTAGGGGCCCAGACTCAAACAGGAGAAGCGGGGATGGCTGGCTTTGGGGGGGAAACGAAGG
>NW_006288970.1:11773-24443 GCF_000327345.1 Myotis davidii | reverse complement strand
GAACTGGAGAGCAGATAAATACCACATGAACTCACTCATTTGTGGAATATAAGGAACAACATAAACTGATGAACAAGGACTGATCCAGAGACGGAGAGGCATTGATTGGACTGTCAGGCTTTGGAGGGAGGGTAGGGGAGGGTGGGGGTAAGGGGGAAAGAGCAACCAAAGGACATACATGCAGGCATAGAGGCCTAACCAATGGACAGGGACAACGGGGTGGGGGGGTGAGGGCATGAGTGGGGGGGGTATGTGGTGACAAAAACACATATGTAATATCTTAATCAATAAAAAACATATTAAAAAATAATTATGCAATAACTCAGCTCATCTATCTTACTACATCTATTTTTTTAAATACATTTTTATTTATTTCAGAGAGGAAGGGAGAGGGAGAGAGAGATAGAAACATCAATGATGAGAGAAAATCATTTATCTGTTGCCTCCTGCACACTGGGGATCAAGCCCACAACCCGAGCATGTACTCTTACCAGGAACATCTATTTATCCCTTCAACTAAATAACAGTACTGTACAAATAGGCTTCTGGGAAGCTCAGGAATAAACTTATGCTTTTGTTAATTATTTATAGCCGTACTGTACATGAGCTTTCATTGTAAACTAGTTGAAACATTTTTAAATAGTTGAAATAGTAACTAATTAATTTTAATTATTTTGCTGACACTCTAAATGTTTTCAAGATTCAGACAGAATAAAATTCAATATACTCTCTGAAGCTTAAATTCATGTTGGTTTTTGTCCCTGTGAAACTAATAAGGAATACATTAAAATCAGCTACAGGGCAATACAAATAATTAATCAGGAATTCAGAGGAGATATAAATTCTTGTAAAGAAATTCAGACTTTCCTGAATTTAAATATGAAACTTTGCAAGCAACATTAATTTGGTTAATTAATTTCTATGAGTGTGTGTATGTGTGTATGTGTGTGTGTGTGCGTGTGTTGCACACATATGTGCAGAAAGGCTTTCCTACCCATCTGCTCTTTTCATCTTTGTATATGAATTTCTAAAATGAGGCTGGTGGGACAGGTGGCTGCTGGTCTGTTGAAAATTCTCTCTGATGCCTAAAAAATTGAAAGCTTCCAAGAAGTATTAAATCAATCCATCAGTATCACATTCTGAAAGGACAGCTGATATTTTCTGGGTGAATACACTGGCTGCCCGGATACTGACCATTTTTCTTCCTGAGGAACACTTCTCTTTTGGGAGGTCAGCTTCAGTAACACTTTAATTTGCACGACTAACCAAGCTGAACCATCACTGAAATGTATGTGGATTTAAATCAAAAGAATTGTGTTAGGGATAAACACCATTAGCCCTACTGCAATAACAATCTTATCTTACCAAATAGGAATATCAGTTGTACACACTTCAGAAAGCTACCCTGAACGGCTGAAGCCTGCAAAATCAGTAAACTTTGATTTGGTCTCTTTTTTTAAGCTGTTTAATTTTCATTTTATTCAGGAAAACAATTTTATGATTTTATTTTTTAGTATATATATATATATATATATATTTATACTCATATACTCATTGCTGGCATTTGAACATCCCCCGAGGGATGTAGCAGTGTGCCAAGTGACAGGTGGCCAGGGAGGAGCCCAAATCAGGGCTGGGCACTGCGCTACCCGCACTCATCACTGCCTACTGTGCCTGCTGCCACGGCGTCGGGAGAGGATCCTGACGCTGTGGCAACTGCACTTGCTAGCCGTGAGCCCAGTTTCTGCTGAGCAGCGCTGCCCCCGTGGGAGTGCACTGACCATCACAGGGCAGCTCCTGCATTGAGCGTCTGCCCCCTGGAGGTGAGTGTGTATCGTAGCAACTGGTCATGCCAGTTGTTCTGCTGTAACAGTCACTTAGGCTTTCATTATATAGACTAGAGGCCTGATGCACGAAATTCGTGCAAGAGTAGGCCTTCCTTCTCCCGGCTGCTGGCACCAGCTTTCCTGTGGCACCCGGGACCGAGGCTTCCCTCTGGCCCCCAGTAGGCACCTGAGACCTGGGCTTCCCTCGTAGCCCCAGCTTCATCCAGGAGGTCGTCTGGAAGGATGTCTGGTCTAATTAGCATATTACGCTTTTATTATTATAGACTAGAGGACTGGTGCACAAAATCTGTGCACTGGTTGGGGGGAGGTCCCTCAACCCGGCCTGCTCCCTCTTACGTCTGGGACCCCTTGCTCCTTACCACCCGTCTGCCTGCTGCTCCTTACCTCTTGGCTCGCTGCTCATTGGAGGCGGGAGAGGCTCCCGACACCGCCACTGAGCTCACCAGCCCTGAGCCTGGCTTCTGGCTGAGTGGCGCTCCCACTGTGGGAGCACACTGACCACCAGAAGGCAGCTCCTGCATTGACAGTCTGCCCCCTGGTGGTCAGTGCATGTCATAGTGACCTGTCGTTCCACAGGTCCTTCAGCTCTTTGGTCGATTTGCATATTAGGGTTTTATTATATAGGATAATTGACATATAACACTGTGTAAGTCTAAAGTGTACAGGGTATACATAGTTCAAAATATATATGTACCATACCTCACAGAGTTTTCTTTCTTTTTTTTTTTTTTTTTTGGTGGTGAGAATTTTTAAAATATACATTCTTAGCAACTTCAAATACACAATACAGTACTGTTAACTATAGCCAGCCAGAAATATCCTGCTTTAGACAGGAATGGGAAATGAGTTAGAATCATAACTAGGTTTATTTTTTAAATGTCAAAATAAATCCTTAAAATTATATTAGAGATACCTGATTACTGGACCGCCTAGAGCAGCTATAATTGCCATATATAAGAATAGAAGGAAGGGGAAAGGAAAAAAAGGCATATATAAAATAAGTTGAACTGGAGACAGGGTTGTTATGCGGAATTATATAAGCACTTCCTTTGTCAGGACATCCTAGAAAATAATACCACACCAGGATAATGATTTCCCTGAGTGTTTCTTTCAAAAGTATTATCCACTAGCTTCATTTAGAAGTTGTTTACTGTGTCTGAGCACATACTTTCACACTATATCCTTATAATGATCTTGAAATTTAGGTAGATGATTTGCACATGGGAAAACTAAAATTTATAAAAACTAAATAATTTGCCTAAGGTCACATGATCTTTAATTAGAAAAGAGAACCTGGCTGGTGTTGCTCAGTGGTTGAGCATTGACCTATGAACCAGGAGATCATACTTCAATTCCCAGTCAGGGCACATGACCCAGTTGCCAGTTGCAGGCTCAGTCCCTAGTAGGGGGTGTGCAGGAGGCAGCCATAAATGATCCTCTCTCATCATTTATGTTTCTATCTCTCTCCACCTCTCCCTTCCTCTCTGTAAAACCAATAAAAACATATTTTAAAAAAGAAAAGATAGACCAAGACTTTATACAATATATTTGATCATAGTTATTATTTTTAGCACAAACTGACCCACCAGGTCTTAACCCATTCAACATTTCTTAAGTTTACAACTGTCCTCTATCAGTAATACACACAGTAGATACTCCACAATAATGAGGTGCCTGTACTAGAATGTAAATGAATGCACTTTCTCCTTCAAGAACTCTCTCTCTCTCTCTCTCTCTCTCTCTCCTCTCTCTCTCTCTCTCTCCTATTTATCTATATACACATGCATACATATATATGTATACATTCATTTAGTTGATTGCTCTAGGATAAATATCTATATCACCCAACATAATATCTGTATATATGTATAATATTTATGTATAGGTTTATATTCAATTGAATTAAACAGTAAGCTTAAAGTTATAGATTAGGTATTAGAAAACTATGGCCTATTGGTTGGTTGCCTATTTCTGTATATACTATATAGTTTGTTTTTAAAATTTGTCTTTATTGTTGAAAGTATTACAGATGTCCCCTTTGTTTTTTTGTCACACTGTATATTCTGAAATACTGCCACAGCTATTCATCCACATATTCTGTGTAGGCAATACGGCCTCTGGAGCTTCAAACATTTACCATCTGACCCTTCAAGAAATACAGTGCCGGAGGGAAGAGCCTCAGCCTCATTCTGTCCCTCAGGCATGCATTGGGGTGAGGTGCTGGGTGGATTTCTCCAGTGGTGTGACTACCAGATCTTACTCTCCTGAACTCAGTTTTCCCAGTTGCTAAGGGCTACTGTCCTCAAAGGATAAGGGGTGGGCGCTGAACTTGTACCATCCCACAGGCCCTACATGCATGCTGTAAGGGTGTTTCAGGGGCAAGGCTTCTTCCACTGACATGTGCAGAGAAAGGACACAGAGAATGGGCCTGCCTATGAAAGAATCTCTCTCTTCTCTTTTCAAATCTTAGGTTGCTTTGAGGAGCCAGACACAGACAGAAGATCATTTCATTCTTTTCTAATATTCTTTTAGCCTAGGGTAACTAATCAACTTCATTTCACATTTCAAAAAAATTAGAAATAACAATGGAGCTTATGCAAATCACTGTAACAATTCCACTAATTAACAATTCAATCAGTTATTGTTTCTCCAGAATAAAGTTCATATGAGTCAAATTGTCGCTGTGGTAGCAAATGAACTTGAAGATCAAGTTTTCAAAATATTATCCAGGTTTTCTTTCTCACTGAATATATTATTTAATTGGATTGATTCAAACAATTAGCCTATTTTGAAATCTCTTCATATGCATATTGTCGGCAAGAATAAAGCACATATTTTTCAAATGCTTACATTTATAACCAAGAAATTCTCAACTTACATGTCTCTGGGACCCATCATATTCGCACCTTTCAATTTTTCCTAGGCTGCCGTCCGAGAAATAAAGTTTCTCTGCACGGTGGTCAATGGTGAGGCCATTGGGAGTGAGTATGTCTGTACTGACCACGACTTGAGCATTTTTCCCAGTCAGGGTAGATCTCATAATACTTGGATGCTGTTCATTCCAGTTGGTCCAAAACATTAAACTAAATAAATTTAAAAAATGTAAAAATAAATTAAAATTTTCATTAACAGTAAAAACATTAGTGGAAACATGGCAATGTCAAACTATTTTAAAAGAACCAAATTATTTCTCATATCTCTGGTCCTTAAGGAAGCGTAGGTAATAAAGGGGATAGGTATATTATATTTGCATGCATATTTTTCCAATTTAAAAAAATGAAACCTGGAAACTATTTCTGGAAAACAATTTTCTATGTATTCTCTCAAAGAGTAATTTAATTAAATTGAGCCAGTTTTCTGCATAGTGAGGATTTATTATAACCAGGTATAAAACCATCATCTTAAATTTTCTCTGAACTGAGAATGTGCTTACTTATTAATATCTTTTTTAGGAGATCCAATATGATCATTTTAGACATTGTTCTTACCCTACTACTTTTCTTCAATTGGTTGAAATCAAAATCTCCCTCTCCTTCCAGGTTCCTTTTTTAAATTCTGCATGCTCCATTTAAATGTTTTAGAGAAATACAATTACTAAACTATTATACTAGTATTTCTTTAGTATCTTGTTTTTTTCTCACTCAGTGAGCTTTTTCTATAAATTACAATGTTTTTTCTGGAATCCCAGGGGTTATCAACCCTTAAACATAATATTTGTTACTTAAAGATTTTATAGAATGCTTTGTCAAACTATCCTTTGAGGAAGTCCTAGGATTCTATGGCCCTTAGAGGTCACTGGAAGAGTGGAGAGGATGCAGATTCCAATCTCCAAGCCCTACTTTTACTAAAACTCTCTTTCTCTCCCCGCTCCTCCTTTCTATCTATAAGACTGTACCTAAGAGTTTATTAGAAGATTGGGTGTTACTGCTCAGGGTGGAAGATGGAAAGAAAAAGGGAAGGAAGGAAAGAAAGAAGGGAGGAAAGATGGGAGGAAGGAAGGAAGGAAGGAAGGAAGGAAGGAAGGAAGGAAGGAAGGAAGGAAGGAAGAAAGGGAGGAAGGAAGGAGGGAGGGAGGATAAGGAGAGAAAGAGAGAAAGGGAAGAGATAAATAAGAGAAAGTAGGCAGAAGAGAGGGAAGCTGACAGGAAGGCTGCTTTAAATATTTGAAAATTTATGCTTAATAAATACTGACAAGGAAAAACAATTTGACATAACATTTCACATTTAAGCAAGACTGCATATATCATGTCTATGTATAATCATTCAAAGGCAATGTAGCATTATAGCCCAGGCATCTGAAGGCCTGTGTCCATCGTAAGTAAATCACCAGAACTCGGAGAAGTCAACCTCCTCTCAGCATCCATCTCTCAACCTTCAGAGCCTCTATTTATAAGACGAAGGTACTCAATTAAGTGAAATAAGTCTAAACGTATTTCCAACTCTATAAGAGGGTCCAGGTTTAGTTCCCTCGCGCTGAGTGATTTATGTAGCTCTTTCTTCTCTCAAGTAGTCAGGGCCAGTGTTTCATGTCATCGTTTTCAGTCTCTGACTTTTCCTCACCACATCTAAAAAGAGCTCTTCTATTTCTGCTCAGTGAAAGCCAGATTGGTCTGACTTTTATTTACTTATTTCATTTCAAGATAAAGGATTTTCTAGTAGGTAATAAATATCTTCCCATATTGTATGAGAATGGAACTCCATAGATATAGATATAGATATAGATATATCCTTTTTTTCCTACTTACCCCAAGCTTTGTTCTTCAGTTTTCTTAGAATTACTTTTTTATGGCATTTCAAAAAGCATGACTTTTTTTTCTAATTTGTCATTTTATACTTGCTCCATATTATAGCCTGAGTATTTTCTCTTGCCATGAATTATTTGTAATTATTATTATAAATGTCTGCATATTCTATCGTCAACAGATGTGGACTATTTAAGCTGTAGTCTAGCATCAAATGTTGAAAATATAGCAGCAAACAAGATGTTTTGTTGTTTGTTTTCTCAGTATTTTAATTGGAAAGATCCCCAGTTGTTAAAATTACTAAATTAAATTACAAAAACACCTTTTAGTTTTCAATTCATGTTAATAGTTTTTCCCCCCCAAATATCTAATTTCAATCAGCTGTACCCTAATGTCTTTTTCATTTGCCTTTTCCAGCACAATACTGTCTGTTTCCCCTTTCATTATTTAATTTGCTTTGACTGGATTACTCATGGAAGTGATGCCATGCATTCAAAGAGTCTGGATTTTCTTTATTCACATTTACAATCCTTCTACAAAAACTAGTTCTATGAACTGTGAAAAGAGAACTTCAAAGGAAATCTTTAATTTTAAAGTGAGTTCATTTTAAAATTAACCTGACAGTCATTGGCATATAATGATAACAAAGAAATAAAAATGCACTGTTTTTACTTCTGGCATTCATCCAGGGTGAGCACATGTGGATGGTCATCCTCTGACATGGTGATGACAGCCTCCTTGTCAAAGGCTCCGGGCCGAGTCTGGTCCACGGTGTGTCTGGTGATGGATGAGGTAGTGGAGCTGGTCCAGTACAGTGTATCCCAGGCTCGGTGATAGGCAAGGCCTTCCACAGAACCCACATCTGATGGAAGAAAGAATACATTGACACTTTTATCTACAAAAGACTTGGCTTCTGGACAGAAAAAACCTTGAAGATACATATGTATACCTATATGATATTTTATTAATCATTTCTTCACAACTTCTTCAAAATAAAACTATAGTAATTGCAATGCTTATAATTGATAGTGGATTATACACAGCAAGACTGTGCTGTAAACTACTCATGGGAACAGATTTTTGTAAGAACACCATTTAAGACTGAATCTTCTCATTTTAAAAAAAAAAACTCAGTTAAGTAATTGGCATTTATATAGGAAAATGGTGGCTGTCTTATTTTCATACATTAAATATTAATTTTCAACAAGTATCCAGTTGTAACAATTTAGAGATACTTTTGAAAATCATAAGGCAGAGATACCATTCAGGTAGAATCATAATAAGTTTCCTCTTGATATTATATCTGGAGATGTCAAGGAAAAACAAACGTATAAAAAATTGCAATAGTATCAAGAAGCCAAGACCTAACTCCACCCTTGCAACTCAGTCAAAGACAGAGAATGTTTTAATAAGTTCATGCAGGAAGATCTTTGATTCTATTCAAATAATATGACCTGAAAACAAAAGAAAATGAAATGAATTGCCAGCTAAGGTATGCTTTAAATGTTAAAGAAAGATAAATGGTAGTATGTAGATTCCAGTATATACAAGTGACAATGTGAAAAATGAGTAATTATTGCTTAAAATTGTGCTCCCAATCTCTACAATAACATAGGGTAGCTGTTTCATTTTTCATAGAGGTGCTGGGTACATATCCTATACTAGAGGCCACGTGCATGGGATTAATGCATGGGAAGGGGTGTCCCTCAGCCCGGCCTACACCCTCTCGCAATCCAGGACCGCTAGCTCCTAAATGCTTACCTGTCTACCTGATTACCCCTAACCACTCTTCCTGGCTGCCTTATCGCCCCTAACCTCTCTGCTTGCCTGCCTGATGCCCCTAACTGCTCGCCTGCCTGCCTGATCGCCCCTAGCCATTCTGCCTTCCGGCCTGATTGCCCCTAACCACACTGCCTGCCTGCCTGATCACCCCTAACTGCTCGCCTGCCTGCCTGATCACCCCAGTCGCCTTTGTCTCGGCCCCACCACCACGACTTTGTCCGAAAGACATCCGGAATGACGTCTGGAAGGTCATTTGACTGTCTGGTCTAATTAGCATATTACACTTTTATTATTATAGACTACAGGCCTGGTGCATGAATTCATGCATGGGTTGGGTCCCTCTGAGTGGCCTACAGAGATCTGACCGAAACCCGCAGTCCAACGCTGCCTGCAGCTCTTATCTGCCACTCACACTCATCTCGGCCCCACTGTGCCTGCCGTGGGCTCGCACCCAATCAGTCCTGACCAGGAGAGGCTCGCGCTGCTGTAGCAGTGCTCGCCAGCCATGAGCCCTGCATCTGGCGCCCTCCCAAGGGAAGTGGCCTGGAAGATTGGGTTAAAACCAGCTCTCCAACATACCCGAGGGGTCCCAGATTGCAAGAGGGTGCAGGCCAAGCTGAGGGACCCCACTGGTGCATGATCGGGCCAAGGAGTGACCATAGAAGGGCTCCAGGGTATGTCAGGCCCATCTTGTTCAGTCCCAATCAGCCGGACCCCAGCAGCAAGCTAACCTATAGGTCGAAGCATCTGCCCCCTGGTGATCAGTGCACCCCATAACAAGCGGTTGAGCAGCCTTAACATATTATTAGCATATTACACTTCGATTAGTTGTTCGGTTGTTCTGCCATTCAGTCTACTTGCATATTACCCATTGCTATATAGGATAATAAAACCCTAATATACAAATCGACCAAAACTGCAGATCGACCAGTCGCTATGACATGCACTGACCACCAGGGGCCAGATGCTCAATGCAGGAGCTGCCATTGGTGGTCGGTGTGCCCCCATAGGGGGAGCACCACTCAGCCAGAAGCTGGGTTCATGGCTGGTGAGTGGCAGCCTTAACATATTATTAGCATATTACACTTCGATTAGTTGTTCGGTTGTTCTGCCATTCAGTCTACTTGCATATTACCCATTGCTATATAGGATAATAAAACCCTAATATACAAATCGACCAAAACTGCAGATCGACCAGTCGCTATGACATGCACTGACCACCAGGGGCCAGATGCTCAATGCAGGAGCTGCCATTGGTGGTCGGTGTGCCCCCATAGGGGGAGCACCACTCAGCCAGAAGCTGGGTTCATGGCTGGTGAGTGCAGCGGTGGGGGTGGGAGCCTCTCCTGCCTCCGTGGCAGCACTAAGGACTCCTTGTGGGATGTCTGCCTGCCTGCTTAGGCCTGCTCCTCGCCAGCAGGCAGACATCCCCCAAGGGGTCCCAGACTGCAAGAGGGTGCAGGCCAGCTGAGTGACCCCCCACCCCCAGTGCCCTAATGTCGTGCACTGGGTCTCTAGTTTAAGTACAAAAAAATTATACTTTTGCCTTCATGTTACCTGTTTTCCTCAGAGTTATTACTTTTAGCATGTTAAATTTGAGAAAAAATGTGCACAACTTTAGCAGTCATACTAATAAATTAACATTTAGCAGGAAGGGCCTTTTTGTTGTTTTTCTCTCAAGGAATCTCTGAAAGGAATTGTTCAGAAAATAAGTAGATAAAAAGGGTTATTTTAAAGTTTAGAATGGGTAAATACTTAGTTTGGTGGTCAATAAAATTTAGTGGGAATGAAAAAATATTAAAGCCATTTGAACTAGATTTATTTAATGAGACTAAACATGTCATTATCCTCTTTTTCTACATGGGATAGAGAAAAATCCACTAATAAAAATTAATTGCTACCATTTATTGAGCACTGTATTTCTGCTAGAAAATGTTACATGCTTTGCATACATCACTTTATGTATGAATCTACTCTGTGAAGTTGATTTTATTGTTCATCTTGTCCTAAGAAGGAAACTGAAACCTATGGTCACAGAATTGATAGTATTAAAGCAAAATTTTTAGTGCAGATTCATTTGCTTCTAAAAGCCTATATTCTTTAGCATGACTACTAGTATTTAGAGATGAGTTTAAGCACCTAGGACTATTCTCAATCTACACAACGCTGGAACCAAACAAATGATTCATGCATTTTAAATTGTCTGACTCTGGGTGAATTGTATAACCAGCAATTCACCATGAAAAGCCTCCCCTCACACAGTCAACAAAATAATTTATAATAAATAATGTGGGTGATTAGATTGGAAACTTAAGCCAGAGATGATAGAAGAAACATTATAAAACATAATCATAATAAAACCTGTTAAGCTCTTTTTATCTGAATCATAATGTGTTCTTATTTGAAGTGAGTAGGATGGAGGTTGATAATGGCCAAAGGTGTTTCAATTATTAAATAATAAATCATCCATTCCATGGTATTTTTTTGCAATATCAAATCACTTAAGAAATGATTAACTGCATTAATAGTATAAGCGGCATTATATTCCTTCAGAATTCACAGATAAAATGAGAAATGGCATAGTTTAAAATAAATTCCAAGCAAATCAGAATCATTAATCCAGCTTCACTCTGTACCTTCCCCTTTAACTGACTTTGACAGATGTTCATCATGGGAACTTTTTTCTACAAATTAGAAAGAAACCACTTGGCATCATCATTGAGAGGAAGTTGATGGTTGACCTAGTAACCCTGAGGTTACTATATACACCTCACCGTCCATGTATAATCTCTTTTATTGTATTTTGTAATAGATGACAGCCTGACAGTACACTTAATCATAATCTGATGCTACATTTAAAAATATTTCAGTAATATATGTCTTTCTCAAAAATATCTGTCTTTATAATTGTGTTTGTCATTAACAAATTGTCAATTAAACATCTGCCAAATTTTAAAAAAAAATCACAAAAAATATTGTACTAGTACTTAAGATAACATAAGATATTTATGTCCATTTTATGATGATTTAATACAACATGGGGTCATGTGGCATGTGTGTGAAGGGTATGTGTGTGTGTGTGTGTGTGTGTGTGTACATTAAGGTTCCTAAACCAGATAAACAGGTACAATAAGAGCTTTGAATTACTAGTCCGAGCAGATAATCATGCAGTTTGAAAATTAAAGTAAAATACCTATCTATCTAGTCAACTAGTCCTGAAATATTGAATAGACTAAATCACTACAGAGTTAAACGTTCTTGGAACTTGAGGATATAGAATAGACATAATTAAGAAAAAAACTCTCACAGTGCTAATTCAGCAGCTCCGTATGTCTGATGGATAGCTAGTAAAAATACCACCTTCTCACTTCATACACTTTCAAAGTAAAAGAGTCCCCTTCCCTCCCCATCTCCCCTCTTTGATCAGGTAATTGGGTTTGGCTAAGCATGAATGAGGTACTAATGTGCTTTGATAGAAATAAAAAGATGAGATCAATTCATCAAAGATCCAAGGCAGGCAAATAACTCAATCATTGCTAAACTAATTTGCTGAGTTCTAGTTTTCACAGCAATGAGTGGCAAAATTGATCCTACTAGTCTGTCACATTGACACCAACCACTACTCTACAGCTACTCAGAAGAGTTCACAGAGATCATCACTGAAGTGGGAACAGCAGTTCCTTCCGGCCTGTACAGTGTTCTGAAGGCAGGATAAGGGCTTGTGGGATGCAAGTGGCAGTAAAGGATGTGCTTGGAAGGGAGTCACATATACAAAACATTGAATTCTTTGGCTGGAGAAAGTTATGGATAAATACTGCTACGAAGTTAACAGAAACCATACTTATCTCAAGAACATGCTCTAACAGTAAAGTGTCACAATGGCCTTCCTGTTGAAAGGGTACTAATCCCTATTCACTGGCTTCTTTTCTAAAGTCAAGGAGTATCATAAAGCTTCCTGTTTGAAGCTTGGTACAGAGTTTAAAATAAGAAGTTTCTGGTGCAACATCCCATTTCGATCTTAAATTTGTAGTTTCCAGAGAAACAGGATACTGGGTCCAATTCATAGTGTAGACCTGGTATTGAACTCTACACCGAGTACACATGGCTATGCTTTAAGTCTAACAAAACATTACTTAAATACTTAAGTTTTGTATAAACTCTACCCTTTCCTAAAAATCCTCTTTTCTTCCTTTCCTTTTCTTTTCTTTTCTTTCTTTTTCTTTTCTTCCTTCTCTTTCTTCCTTCTCTTTCTTTCCTTCCTTCCTTCCTTCCTTCCTTCCTTCCTTCCTTCCTTTCCTC
>NW_006288970.1:9114-11716 GCF_000327345.1 Myotis davidii | reverse complement strand
TCTTTCTCTTTCTTGCTTTCTTGCTTTCTTGGGTCAGATAATCTACAGCTCTTCTTGTGTTCAGTCTCCCTCATTGCAATGAGCCCATACTTTACATGGTTGAGTTAAAGGTTTATGTATCATAAACCTTTGTTATGCCTGATTTCATCTTAAAAATTCTCAACAAATTAGAAATAGAAGGTAATTTCCCCAAACTGATAAATGAAATCTATGAAAAGCCCAAGACTTGTGTCATCTTAGTGGTAAATAAGTGAGAGATTTCCCAATAAGGCCAGGAACAAGAAAATAATTCCTACTCCTACACTTCCATACAGCTTTTGTGTTGAAGATTTAGTCAGAAAAACTGAGGGGGGAAAAAGAAAGAGATTATCCACACTGGGAAAAAGTAAAATGATCTCTATTGGGAGATGACATGTTTTATATATACACAGTCTTAAGTAATTTATAGAAAAGAAAACTATTAGAATTGTAAAATCTTCAGTTAGGTTGCAGGGCAGATAAGCAACATACAAAAGTAAGTTGTATTTCTTTTTTTAAAAATTTTTTTAAAAAATATGTTTTATTGATTTTTTACAGAGAGGAAGGGAGAGGGATAGAGAGAAACATCAATGAGAAAGAAACATCAATCAGCTGCCTCCTGCCCGCCCCCTACTGGGTATGTGCCTGCAACCAAGGTACATGCCCTTGACTGGAATCGAACCCAGGACCTTTCAGTCCGCAGGCTGGCGCTCTATCCACTGAGCCAAACCGGTCAGGGCAGTCAGTTGTATTTCTACACAGTTTCAATGAACAATTCAAAAATAACATTCAGAAGACAATTCCATTTACAATAGTATTTAAAAGAATAGAAAATACAAAACAGTGAAATAAAATAGGGATAATTTTACCAAAAAATTCTAATCTTAAAATTATACACTGAAAACTATTAAACATCAATGAAAGAAATTAAAGATTAAAAATAGAAAGATAACTCACGTTCATGAATTGGAAGACAATATTGTTAAGAAGGTAAGAGTTTCCCAATAGATAATATAAATTCAATGTAATCATTACGAAAATCCCAGTCAGCATTTTCCCCCAGAAATTGGTACACTATTCTTGAAATACAAGTAGAAATGCAAGAGACCAAAAATAGCTGAAGCAATCTTTGGGGAAAAACATTAGATGACTCACACTTTTTGATTTTAAACTTACTACAAAATTACAGCAATCAAAACAATGTGGTAGTATCATAAGAAAAGATATATAGATCAATGGAAGAAAACTGGTAGTATAGAAATAAAGCATATTATTTATGGAAAATTACTTTTTGGCAAGAGTATGAGAAAAATTCAATGGGGGAATCGATCTTTTCAATAAATGGTTTCCAACAATTACATATTGATATGCTAAAGAATAATGCTGGATTTTTTCCTCAACTTAGTATATACACACACTAAAAATATATATTAGATCTAAATGTAAAAGGCAAATTATAAAAATCTTCATAAACTTGGGTTAGACACAGCCTTCTTTGTTATGACACCAAAAGAAAAGATGACAAGCAATCAATCAATCAAGTTGGACTTCATAGGAATTAAAAACTTTTGTGTTTCAAAAGACACCACCAAGAAAGTAAAAATGTAATCCACAGAATGGGAGAAAATATTTCCAAAGCATTAATGTGCTAACGGACTTGTATCTAGAATATATATAGGACTCTTACAACTCAACAATAAAGTAACAAATAATCCAAGGAAAAAATGAGCATACGAATTGAATGAGGTATACAAATGCCTGATAAGAACATGAAAACTGTTCAATGTTTTTATCCATCAGAGAAATGAAAATCAAAATCATACTTCACATCCAATATAATGACTGTAATAAAAAATATCGTAACAAGTTTTGACAAAGATGTAGCCAAATTGAAACTCTCATACACTGCTGGTAAAAATGTAAAATGGGGCAGCTGCTTTGGAGAGAAGTCTGGCAGTTTTCCAAAATGTTAAACATATAATTACCATATGATCTAGCAATTCCACTGCTGGGTCTAGACCCAAGAGAAATAGAAATACAGTATGTATCCAAATGTACACAAATGTTCATTGCAGTTTTATTCATAACTAGAGGCCCGATGCACAAAATTCATGCAAGAGTAGGCCTTCCTTTCCCTGGCTGCCGGCACTGGCTTCCCTCTGGCACCCTGGACCTGGGCTTCCCTCCGGCCGCCATCAGGCACCCGGGACTAGGGCTTCCCTGGCAGCCCTAGCTTCATTGGGAGGTCGTCTGGAAAGATGTTCGGTCTAATTAGCATATTACACTTTTATTATTATAGATAGCTAAGAGCAGAAATGGCCCAAATGCCAATCAACTGATGAATAGCTGAATAAAAGGTGGTACTGCACATCTATATAATAGAATATTATCCAGCAATAAAAAAGAGTGAAGATCTAATAGAGGCTAAAATATGGATGACGCTTGAAACTATTATACTTAGTGAAAGAAGCCAGTCACATAAGACTACTTAATCTATAATTCCCTTCACATGAAATGTTCATAGTAGGCAAATCTTTAAAGACATAAAATAGATTAGCGGTTATCAGTGGTTAGGGAGGCGGGG
>NW_006288970.1:7867-9063 GCF_000327345.1 Myotis davidii | reverse complement strand
TATATATAAAGATGAAAATATTTTAAGGTATTTGGATATGATTTAATTAGCAGCCAGTGGAGATATTAGAGTAAATTTAAATACCTGCAACTTTCTCTTCAATCTAAAGACTTGGAGGCTTTTTTTCCATATTAACAAAAAAAATAAGTTGGTTATCTAAAATAACTTTCAGGCCCTGGACGGTGTGGCTCAGTCTCAACCAAATGAGCCACTCCAGCTGGGCAAGAGGGGAAAAGTGTTTATCAGGCCCAAAGTTTTTTGCTGACATAGCATCAGATTTGTGGATCACACTTGACCTGTTTGCTCTGCTCCTGAGTTCGTGGCATCCTTTTATAGATTTAACTAGAGGTCCGATGTGCGAAATTCGTGCAAGAGCAGGCCTTCCTTTCCCTGGCTGCCGGCACTGGCTTCCCTCTGGCACCCTGGACCTGGGCTTCCCTCCGGCCGCCATCAGGCACCCGGGACTAGGGCTTCCCTGGCAGCCCTAGCTTCATTGGGAGGTCGTCTGGAAAGATGTTCGGTCTAATTAGCATATTACACTTTTATTATTATAGATAGCTAAGAGCAGAAATGGCCCAAATGCCAATCAACTGATGAATAGCTGAATAAAAGGTGGTACTGCACATCTATATAATAGAATATTATCCAGCAATAAAAAAGAGTGAAGATCTAATAGAGGCTAAAATATGGATGACGCTTGAAACTATTATACTTAGTGAAAGAAGCCAGTCACATAAGACTACTTAATCTATAATTCCCTTCACATGAAATGTTCATAGTAGGCAAATCTTTAAAGACATAAAATAGATTAGCGGTTGTCAGTGGTTAGGGAGGATGGGGGAAATAAGATTGAAGTGACTACTAATTGATATGGGTTTTTTTTAAGGGGGAGAGTAGTAATAAAAATATTATCTAATTGATTGTAATAATGGTTGCACAACTCATACACTAAAACAACATGGAACTGTGCACTTTAAATGCATGGATTAAATGTTATATAATTTATAAAGGAGACCCAGAGCTGTCTTTAAGGACACATATAAAATAATGTGAGAATAAGCATCAATAAATTGAAAATTTAGGTTCTAATTTGCTAAATGGAGGTAATTCTATTATGAGTCTAGAGAAGACTCTAGACACAGGGTTGTTGTAAGGTCCAAAAGAAGAGACTTTCTTCCTCTGTGTTTCTCTCTCTC
>NW_006288970.1:5982-7855 GCF_000327345.1 Myotis davidii | reverse complement strand
GCATTTAAATATATAAAATAAATATCAAAAATATGTCTTTGTTTTACTATGGTTGCAAATATCAAAGAATTTCTATATGTGACACAGCACCAGAGTTAAGTTAGGGTTTTCAAAATGCTGACACGCAGAGCTCAAAAGGTTCACCATCACTGCCCTATTCTGAAAGGCTATGAGTGTGTTTCTGAGTCAGAGCATAAACCTAGGTTGCGGGTTTGATCCTGACCAAGACACATAGAGAAGGCAATTAATTGATGTTTCTCTCTCTCTCTCTCTTCCTCCCCTTTCTTTAAAATCAATAAATACATACTCTCACAGCCGGTGTTGCTCAGTGGTTGAGCATCGAGCTATGAGCCAGGAAGTCAAGGTTTGATTCCTGGTCAGGGCACATGCCTGGGTTGTGAACTCGATCCCAGTGTGGGGCATGCAGGAGGCACCAATCAAGGATCCTCTCTCATCATTGATGTTTCTCTCTCTCTCTCCCTCTCCCTTCCCCTCTGAAATCAACAAAAATAATAAAATAAAAAGTATACTCTCTAATGAGGATTAAAAATATATAAATTAATAAAATGACTTTCAGATATAGGCTTTCATATATACGCTTTCATTTTTATTTCCTCAGATTATTACGGTGATTAAGAAATCACATACCAGAATATGCACCAGCAGAGGGTACTAGCCAGGGCACAATCTGAACAATCTGATATCCAGTACACACTGCCAAATATTTAGTGTCAACTCTAATCACAACCAAACCATAGCAGTAACTTTTACCTGTACACTTTGCTCTGAATATTTATCTTCTTAAATCCTTTAACTGCTAAAGAGTTCAACGTCTTTTTTTCACCAGTCTAATTTACTGAAAACTAAACAAATTATATTATAGTCTAAAAATTTAAGCACGGAACAACTTTACTCTGGAAAATATTGTAATTAAACATCTGGAAAACTAGAGAATCCACTGAAAACTACTGAGTGTTCAGTATGATGGCAGGCAATAAGTAAATAAACACAACAAAGTTAATCATTTTATTAGTAGTATATATAAAAATAACTGATCAGATATATAACGGAAAAAATATATCAATCCAAGTAGCTACTAATGATGTTGGTTCCCATGAATGAATACAGCTGTAAAACTGCATGACTCTTAACCACATGAATTTGACTTTTTTAGAGGCTAAAACATCCAAATGAAGCCACCTAGCAAGAATGCAAATCCCGTAAGTTGAGGCCCTCACCCCTCTAACAAGAGGATATCCAATCCATTCAAAGGGTTTGAATAGGCAATAACTCTACTCTCTCTTTTGTCCTCATTATCCTACTTACTAAAACACATTTTATTTTTTTTCCCAAAAGCAAACTTTTTTTTGCAGAAATGCAATTTATCTTTAACAAAGACAAGCTTTTACTATCATCCCCTAAATAGGTTTAATTCCCTGAAACCAGAGGATCTCAAATATTTCTGTTAGAACAGTCTTTGCTTTACATGGCAAAACAAAACTGGCCTATTTAACTTGGTTTTCCCTGAACAAAAGAGCAATTTGCCCTAAGGTAGTACTGAAACAGACTGACACACTTTTCACTAACAGTGTTTTATTTTTTCTAATCTCTTTCATTGTGTGTGTCTATGTGTGTGTGTGTGATTCAGGTTTAAAAACATTAAACATCTGAATTTTAGCCTGAATCCCAGACTAAGCTGAAAATTATATGGACTCAAACATGTCTCAACAAATCCTTCTATCATGTATCACCACTATGGGAAGCAAAGACATACAAGCAATTACCGTATTTGCCGGCGTATAAGACGACTGGGCGTATAAGACGACCCCCTAACATTTCCACTCAAAATACAGAGTTTGTTATATACTCGCCG
>NW_006288970.1:2652-4996 GCF_000327345.1 Myotis davidii | reverse complement strand
CACCTGGTCGCCCCCAAATGTCTCCCTCTGCCGGCTTGGTCACCCCACGCAGCCTGCTGTTCAGTTGTTTGGTCATCCCTCACTAACCCCCCTGTCGGCCTTGTTGCCCCACACAGCCTTCTGTTCGGTCGTTAGTGTTACTGTGATGGTATCCCAAACAATTTGCATATTCCTCCATTATTAGTATAGATGGGCCATAAAATGTTGGTCTTTTTTTTATGCAGAAGAAGAAAAGATGAGTAACTTTCAAAAATCGTCTTAAGAGAGGCATAGAAATGAAGGCTTGGGGAGTCTAGAAATAGCACAAACATTATGTGGATGAAAGGGGCCAAATGCTAACCTGACAAGCTCAGGGAAGGCCTGCATTACGGTCTTGCAAACTGAGAGAACTAAATTAACCACAAAGGATGGTCTGAAATTAAATTTTAACTAAAAGCAGTTATGGTGGGTAGTTAAGTCTTAGGCCAGTATCTTCACTGGTAAGGTCAACCTTTACCTTAACTGAGCCTATCTGTCCTTTTGCATCTATGACAACATATCCATAAAATGTCTGGGTAACTTGTAACTTTCCTTTTTCCAGACTCCTTGGGGTACAACCTAATGTTCCCGGGCACCAGGACAGATACCACAAAGTCCTTCATTTTTATTGTTATCGTGTTAATTGTTAATAGGCAATAACTCTACTCTCTCTTTTGTCCTCATTATCCTACTTACTAAAACACATTTTATTTTTTTCCCAAAAGCAAACTTTTTTTTGCAGAAATGCAATTTATCTTTAACAAAGACAAGTTTTACTATCATCCCCTAAATAGGTTTAATTCCCTGAAACCAGAGGATCTCAAATATTTCTGTTAGAACAGTCTTTGCTTTACATGGCAAAACAAAACTGGCCTATTTAACTTGGTTTTCCCTGAACAAAAGAGCAATTTGCCCTAAGGTAGTACTGAAACAGACTGACACACTTTTCACTAACAGTGTTTTATTTTTTTCTAATCTCTTTCATTGTGTGTGTCTATGTGTGTGTGTGATTCAGGTTTAAAAACATTAAACATCTGAATTTTAGCCTGAATCCAGGACTAAGCTGAAAATTATATGGACTCAAACATGTCTCAACAAATCCTTCTATCATGTATCACCACTATGGGAAGCAAAGACGTACAAGCAATTATAACCTTGAGCATGTGGGTAATTATGGTTGTGTCATTCAGGAGTAACTGGAGATAAACAGTTACTCAACCAAGATTAAGCTAACATTGGTGGGCCCAGGGTTGCCAGGAAAAACATGAGCTCCAAGGTTTCAAAACCCTCAGGTATGTCATAATTCCTCTTCCAGGGAAAAGCGAGGCCACCTAATATGTACAGCCTTTCTTTGAGTAATGTAATTAGAAAGTGACTTGGAACCTTCCATCAGTTCCCTGTGAGAATGTAAGGTAAATCTTCGGGCCAAAATCATGAACCGGGCATTCTTGACAATGAGATATCTCTGCCTGTCTACAGCTGTCTACGTAAGATCCATCATTTCCCTCAGTCAACTCAGACAATACAAAGTGACCTCAACAGCAATTCACTTGTATCAAGGATACTTTCTTAGTAGGAGAGAAACTAGGAAGTCCTTCTTGTCCAAACTAAAACTCAGGTGTACATTCAAGATTCTCAAGGTCCTTTATTCAATATGAATTCCCTTGGTTTAAGGTGGACTCCAGGGGTTCTTTGTTTAAATACATTTTTTGTTTGTTTTTTGGTGAACAACACTCTCCAAAGGATAACTCATTAAGTTATTGGTGAATAATGCTTTATTTATTATTGCAGTCTATTATTTTTAACTAGAGGCCTGGTGCACAAAAATCATGCGTGGGGGGGGGGGTGAGGGGGGATCCTCAGCCCAGCCTATACCCTCTCCAATCCAGGACCCCTCAGGGGCTGTCCAAATGCTGGTTTAGGCCAGAACACAGGGATCAGACCTAAACCAGCAGCTGTACATTCCTCTCACAATCTGGGACTGCTGGCTCCTAACTGCTCACCTGCCTGCCTGCCTGATCACCCATAACTGCCTCTTCCTGCCAGCCTGGTCACCCTCAACTGCCCCTCCTTGCTGCCTGGTCGCCCCCAACTGCTCCCACCCATGAGCCTAGTTGCCCCTTACTTCCTCCCCTACTCACCTGGTCACCCCCAAATGCCCCCCTCTGCCGGCCTGGTCACCCTTAACTGCCCCCCCTGCTGTCCTGGTCGCCCCTTATTGCCCCAACTAACAGCATGGTCGCCCCCAACTGTCTCCCTGCCAGCCTGGTCACCCTCAACTGCCCCCCGCCACCTGGTCACCCCCACCCTCCCCCCCCCACCCCCC
>NW_006288970.1:0-631 GCF_000327345.1 Myotis davidii | reverse complement strand
TGGAAAACTCTTTCTTCCAGCACTTCCTCTTCCTCTTTGAAATGTATATGAATCTTATACAACTCTAGAGTCTTTCTTAATGACCTAAAAGCCATGCCTTTGAAATGCAGTCATCAGGAAAGATCAGGGCTGCATCTCCCAGGCTCTGTGGGAGGACAGAATCCTAACCTTGCTCAGGTAAAGCCTCAATATAAGGGACTAATTTGGGTGAGGGGGTGTCTGTCAAACTTAAACGTCCATTATATGATAAAGTAGTTTTTCCAAATGTGTATGTTTAAAAATTCACAAATTAGTTTACCTGTTTTTAATTATTACACACATTTTGGTAATTACAATTAAGTATGTATGAAAAATCTAATTTCACGGAAAGGTTTTCTATTATGTATTACAGGAATTTTAAATTTACGCAGTCACCACAAGTAAACAAACGCACACCAGTGCGGTCCGGCTTAGCACTCTTGGGAACATCAGCCAGCATAAACGCTAAAGCTGCGGCAGAAAGTCACGCCCGGCAACAACAGAACCAATGGCCACGTGCCACACAATGTGCTCATGTGTTAATCAATCCCCGGTCACCAAACATTGTGCGTGAGCCATGAGTGACTCTTGAATTTAAATATGTAGACTATAG
>NW_006288969.1:0-4237 GCF_000327345.1 Myotis davidii | reverse complement strand
CCCATTTGCATGGAGTCTGCATATAAGGGTGCAAATGGGACCCTGGGCTGTATGCCTGACCTTGTCATCCTAGGGGCGACCCCAGATGGGAAAGGACTCAAGGATGCTGCCCACAGGGGGACCCGTCCTGACCCCCCTCCCTCCCTCCTTTCCTGAGACCCGTCACCCTGACCCATTCCTTTGGGGGGAGCTTCCAGGATTGAGGGTCCTCCTTCCTTGCGGTTTTGATGAGGACCCATGGGTGCTCCCGCAGAGGCACGTGGATGGAGCTTCCTCTCGCTCTCCTTCACCCGCCGTGGGCCATGTTCTCTTTCTGGGGTTTGGGAATAAGAATGTTCATTGGGTGATGCTTTTTATTTTGAAGCTGAAAGATTCTCCTTGTTCTTTTCCTGAATCAGATCCTGCACAAAACTCGAATCTGTACATGTGAGGAGGCAGGAGAGGCTGGGCTGGGCGCTGTGGCCGCAGCCTCCATCTCTAACCTTCTGCCACTCTCACAAGCACACAGCTGCCTCCCGAAGGCACAGATTTCCTTCAACTTCCCTGCTGTTCATGTGAAAAAGCCCTGTTTCCCAGCCCCTCCTATTTGGGGAATTTCCATCATTTAATAATGGATTCCTGATGGGTGGTACGGGCTGGTGAGCTGAAGGGGATCAATGGGGAAAAGTGGGGTGGGCATATGTGGTGCTGTCAAGAATAAAAAATTATTAACAAGAAACAAATAAAATAATAAAGTAATTTTTTGAAATGGTGTCCTCGCCCTGGTCAGTTTGACTCAATGTATGATGTGTTGGCCTTTGAACCAAAGGGTCTCAGGTTTGATTCTGGTCAAGGGCACATACCTTGGTTCTTGGCTCCTCCCTGGCCCTTGCACTGGTCAGAGCTTGTTCAGGAGGCAACCAATTGACTTGTTTCTCTCACATCAGTGTTTCTCTCTTCCCCTTGGTCCCTTCCACTCTCTTTCTGAAAAGCAATGGAAAAATATCCTTGGGTGAGGTTGACAAAAGATAAAAAAAGGACTATGTTGGCTCTTGGAAGCAAAATCCTGAGCAAAACGTTGAGGCCCCACATGGTCCTTGGGGGCAGGTGAGCACCTTTCTTCTCAGAGGAGAGAAGCCACCTGTGTCCATCCTCCCACAGCCCCAGGTGAGGACAGACGGACACAGGAATCTGGGACTGTGGTCACTTGTTTCTCTGGGAAGGCGGCCACCACCACTTGGAAAGTGCAGTCACACTGGGGAGGGTGGGGCATGGGCAGGTCAAACACCACAAAGCCTTACTTCTCTCTTCCTTTTCAATTTTTATTCTTATTTTAAAAATATTTTGATTGATTTCAGAGAGGAAAGGATGGGAGAGAGAGAGAGAAACATCAGTGATGAGAGAGTATCATTGATTGGTTGCCTCCTGCACGTCTTCCACTGGGAGTCCAGGCAGTAGCCCAGGCAAGTGCCCTGACCAGGGTTCCAACCCTGACCTCTTGGTTCATAGGTCAAAGCTCAAACAATGAGCAAGAACGGGCAGGCGCTGGGGTGACCTCTTACCATTTCTTTTCTTTTCTCTATTTTTTTAAAAAAACATAAGATTCCTTGATTCAGTTGGTCGTGTTCATCATCACCTGAGAATATTTCCCACTTATTTTTAGAGAAAGTGGAAGGGACGGGAGAGGGGGGGAGCCCATAGGGACACATTGAGTAGTTGCCTCTTGCAGACAGGCTGAGCTTGCAGTGGAGGTACATGCCCTTGACAGGAATCAACCCCTAGACCCTTAAGTCCACACGCTGATGGGCTCTGTCCACTGAGCAACATGAGTAGAACCCTCCCTCATGTCTAATTAACACTGTGGAGGACCCCGCACCGCATGCAGGCAGACAGCGTCCTGCCAGGTGGACCCACAGACCTGGGGATGTCTGTGTTGCCGGGATGAGGGGAACTAGGATGGAGAGGCCCCCAGAGGGGCAGACCCGGGTGCCAGGACACAGGGGTGCACAGGGAGCCGGGCTGGAACCTCGCTCCAGAGACTTCAAGACAAAGAACCACCCAGACCCCCTCTTCTGCAGGCGGATGCTGGGTCTCGCTGTGGGGACCCACCTGAGCCAGCTGGTCAGGCCCCGTGAGGCTGAGGGAAACACAAACCTAAATGAGGAAAAAGTCCGTGTTCCCAGGAGCCAGGAAGAGACAGGGACTCCCTCCCTGCAACACTCATGTAGGTTTCAGTGTCAGTTTAAAAGTTCACTGAGGCCTCCCCAGCTTACACCCCAGCGTGTTTTCTGGGGACCTTGGAACCCACTCTGAAGTGTGGAGTTATTAGTCTTTATTTGGGAAAGGATCTGGTTAATATCTTTAAGAGTAGAAATCATTCATCCATCCACTCTGTCCTTGAGCACACGCGTGGCCCCTCCAGGCACCAGGGGATTCAGGGTGAACTCTGGTGACCAGTGGTGCTGCCAAGTTCCTCCTGAGGCCGCACCTCTGTGAACAGCTATGTTTCTGGGGTTGGTTTCCCACAAGAACTCAGTTCTGTTCCCTCATCTGCTGCTTTGCCAGCCCCACACGGGCAGCACCACTGCAGTTATGATAAGTCTCCAAATAGACCCATTTCTATGTATTCATCTGGGATTTTGAAGTAGATTCTTCTGATTTTTCTTCATAGATGAATATGTCACCTGCCAGTAGGGACACCTTGTGTGTGGGCTCACATTTGAATGTCTTTATGCGTTTTTCCTGTCTTATTGCTCTTGTTAACACGTCAAGGACAATGTTGAATAGAAGTGGTAAGAGTGGGCCTTTTGACTCCGTCCCCATCTGAGGGGAATCATGTAACTTCCCACAATCGAGTGTGACATTAGCTCCAGGAGTCCCATGGTCAGAGTGAGGAAGGGCCCCTTTATCCCACGTGCCCTAAGCCTTTTATCATGAATGAAGCTGTGCTATGTACACACTTTTTTGTATCAATTTTAATGACCATGTGACTTCTCTTCTTTACACAGTTTACCTGTTGGATTAAATCAGATGATTTAAAAATATTGAATCAGCTTTGAATTGGTGGGATAATTCCTGCTTTGTCATGATGGAGTATGAGTTTCTTATATTGCTGGTAGGATTGGCTAATCTTCTGTTGAGGATTTTAGTAAATATGTTAACAAGGGATTTCAGTCTGTAGTTTACTCTTTGTCTGTACTGACTGCGCAAAGAATGCCGGTCTCATAAGAATGCATTGGGGAATGTGTTTTTTCTCCTAATTAATTTTCGATATTGGTCATTTGTCTCTTTGCTAGTCTTGTTAGCACTGAGTTAGTTTTATTGATGTTTTCAAAGATTCAGCTGTTGGCATCATTGTTTGTTTTCTATCATTTTTCTGTTTTGATTTCATTAATCTCAGCTCCTCTTTATTTTTCCTTCCTTCTGCTTGATTTTAAGTGATTTTGATCTTCCTTTTGTAATTTCTTTTTTAAAAAAATCTTTTCTGCCCTGACCAGTTTGGCTCAGTGGATAGAGCATCAGACTGTGGACTCAAGGGTCCCATGTTCGATTTTGATCAGGTACATGTACCTTGGTTGCAGGCACATCCCCAGTGGGAAGTGTGCAGGAGGTGACTGATCAATGTTTCTCTCTCATTGATGTCTCTTACTCTCTATCCCTCTCCCTTCCTCTCTGTAAAAAATCAATAAAATATATTAAGAAAATCTTTTCTGTTGAGAGTATTACTGATATCCCCCTTTTTATCCCCATATCAACCTTCTACCTCATTTCTGACCCACCCCTGTCCTTCACCACCCTCCTATCTGTGTCCATAGGTCATGCATATGCATATGAGCTCTTGGTACATCTCTTTCCACTCTCCCCTCCCTCTTCCCTCTGAGTTTCATCAGTCTGTTCCATCTTTCCATGCCTCAGATTCTATTCTATTCATCAATTAATTTTGTTCCTTAGATGCTTTGTGCATTTATTTTGGTTCTAGGATTCAATTGTTGATAGATACTTATGTATTGCCATTATTTTGTTCATATATTTTGTTTTTTATTTTTATTGATTTCAGAGTGGAAGGGGGGATATATATATATCTCCTATCTAATAAAAGACACAAAGGGTAATTAACTGTACCTTTGCTATGCTTCCCATTGGCTAATCAAGGTGATATGCAAATTAACTGCCAACAAAGATGGCGGCCGCCAGCCACGCAGCTGAAGCGAACATGAGGCTTGCTTGCTCCAGTGATGGAGGAAGCCAAGGCTCCCCG
>NW_006288968.1:0-305 GCF_000327345.1 Myotis davidii | reverse complement strand
AAGATTATATAGGTTTCAAATGTACATTTCTATTATACATGGGCTCTCCTATACAATAAAAGAGAAACATGCAAATTAATCATCCCTCTGCTATGCTCAAGCCACGCTCGTAAGCCACGCCCACCAGCCAATCAAGAGTGAGTATGCAAATTAACCCAACTAAGATGGCAGCAGCCACAGAGCTGGAGCAAGCAGGAGGCTTGGGTTGCCCCCGGCAATGGAGGAAGTCAAGCTTCCCGCCTACCCTAGCCAGCACTCGGCTCTGCTCAAGACTAAAAAGTTTCAATTATAGAAGATAAATAAAT
>NW_006288967.1:83440-84992 GCF_000327345.1 Myotis davidii | reverse complement strand
CTGGCACTCTAAGCTCTGAGCCCGCTGGCGGCTAAAAGCAGGTACCAGGGTTTGTTTAGCTTGTAAAATTGCAACATTGTTGCATCCGGAGCTCAGAGCTGGGCTGCGGCAGGCGGGGAACTTTGGCTTCTTCCATCGCCGGGGCAACCAAGCCTGTTCACTTCAGCTGCGTGGCTGCCAGTCGCCATCTTGGTTGGCAGTTAATTTGCATATCTCGCTGATTAGCCAATGGGAAGGGTAGCAAAGTTACAGTTAATTACCATGTTTGTCTATTATTAGATAGGACATAGATGGGTGTTGAATTTTGTTGAATGCTTTTTCTGCATCTGTTGATGTGAGCCTGTGATTTTTGTCTTTCAATTTGGTTTTGTGATGTATCACATTTATTGATTTACGAATATTATACCAGCCTTGCATCCCCAGAATAAAACCCACTTGGTTATGGTGTATGATCTTTTTAATATATTGCTGGATGTGATTTGCTAATATTTTGTTGAGGATTTTAGCATCTATGTTTATCAGAGATATTGGCCTGAAATTCTCTTTCTTTGTAGTGCCTTTATCTGGTTTTGGAATTAAGATAATGCGGGCCTCATAAAAAGACTTTGGAACTGTCCCTTCCCCTTGGATTTTCTGAAATAGTTTGAGGAGTATAGGTGTTAGTTCTTTGAATATTTGGTAAAACTCCCCTGTGAATCCATCTGGTCCTGGGCTTTTGTTACCTGGGAGTTTTTTTATTATTATTATTACTGCTTCTATTTCATCAGTTGTTATTGGTCTATTCAGGTTTTCTGATTCCTCTGGACTTAGTTTTGGGAGATTTTATTTTTCTAGGAATTTGTCCATTTCATCCACATTGTCCAACTTGTTGGCATATAGTTGTCCATAGTATTTTCTTACAATCCTTTGTATATCTGTGGTGTTAGTGGTTACTCCTCTACTTTTGTTTCTATTTTATTTATTTGGGTCCTCACTCTTTATTTCATGATGAGTCTGGCTAATGGTTTATCAATTTTGTTTATCCTTTCAAAGAACCAGCTCTTGGTTTCATTGATATATATATGTTATTTATTTCAGATCTAATTTTTATTATTTCCTTCCTTCCACTTACCCTGGACTTTTCTTGTTGTTCTCTTTCTAGTTCTTTAAGTTGTAGGGTTCAATAATTTATTGCTGATTTTTCTTGTTTTTTGAGGTATGCCTGTAGTGCTATGAATTTCCCTCTCAGTACTGCTTTTCTGTGTCCCAGAGATTTTGGGTTGTTGTGTGTTCATTTTCTTTTGTTTCCAGGAATTGTTTTATTTCTTTCTTGGTCTCTTTGGTAACCCATTCATTGCTTAACACATTGTATGCAGGAAATGTATTTATACGTTTTACGTTGACTGGTAGTAGAGCGCGGGGCATGTATTAATATGTTTTTTATAGACTAGCGGTAGAATGCGGGTAACGTATAAATAAGTAAACTAAAGTTATCGTAATTTTACTGAACATTGCCATTTGCACAAAAAATTAGCAAAAATGGCCCGCGCCACCTGTTAGCACGCGATAAAAC
>NW_006288967.1:76476-80552 GCF_000327345.1 Myotis davidii | reverse complement strand
GATATTTTTCTGTATTTTAATTGTAATTCTAGTTTGTTCCTGAGAGCATGTCCATGTAACATCCATGTACTCTGCCACCATTTTTAATCTCTGTTAAGCGAGTTCTTTAAAGTCTTTGTGGCCTTTGCTAGCTCATGACTCTGCTGATTACTTATTTAAATGGATTTTCCCATTTTATGGGATGGAAATTGGAGAGAAGGCTCTGGAAACCAGAGTCTGGCATTTTTTGAAGAAAAGGTGTTCATTTTGATATATTTTAGGCACTCTAGAGTCCCAAGGTTTATGGAGGGACATTAGCTCATGCTCTCTGATTCAAGAGCCACTGGATTTCTACTGTGGCAAAGAATCTAGAGAACCCGGCTCATCTTGTCCTCTGAAATGAAATATTCACACTACTGACTTCAGTGGAGTTGAAAGAAGGTATTATGGAACTGACATCCCTTGGCTAAGACTGCTCAGTTCCAGAATTTCAATCCTGGGTCCCATGCCCGCCAGTCAGACAGTGTTTATTAGTCCCCATGCTCAGTACCTTTTGAGAAAGTAGAGCAAAGTTGGAGGAATCACAGTAACTGATATCAAACTATAGTATAAAGCTATTATAATCAAAATAGCCAGGTACTGGTATAAGAGCAGACATATGGATCAATGGAACAAAATAGAGCCCAGGGATCAATCAATGCCTATATTGTGAATTTATATTTGACAAAGGAGGCAAGGGTCTGCAATGGGGTAAAGACAGTCTCTTCAATAAGTGGTGTTGGGAGAAGGAAAATACAGCAGCTGAATAGGCAGACCTCTCCTGCACCTCCATCCAGGGCCAGAATGGAAATACAACTAAATTGATGAGCACTCACCAGAATTACCAACTGAGGTCCAGCTGAGGATGTGACATATTTCAAGGAAGGACAAAAATCACCTGGAGACTGGCAGGAAAGTCCAGAGACCAGCTTACCAACTCTCATGGGTGACAGATCAAGAGTGAAGAGGAATCTCTTGACTACAGGAGGGTTAGTTCCCTGAGAAGATCAAGGCCCAGAATCCAGGCTGTGCTCATCCTAGAGCACCAGAACTGAGACCAGTGACCCAGGTAAGATCCAGCTGAGAAAGGCAGCAGGACTTCTTGTTGCCAGGGAGTCTGAAACCCAAGGAAGTTAAAGCTACAATTTTTCTTTATCTGTTTTCTTTTAAAAATCTAGAGGACTTGATTTTTGTTTGCAGCTAATCACCTGAGGCTTCAGTGGAGGTAGGGTGTTATGGACTGAAGGTGCCTGAGGAAAGGCTGGGGGAAACACAGAAAAGAGGTGGCCATTTTTCCTGAGAAAAGCTGGTCCCTTCCAGTAGCCACAGCTCAGAAAAAAAATTAAAAAAACACCACCCAAAGGATGCATCCCACCCCACCCTCAGGAGCCCTTCCTGCCACACCCTCCATCTTGAACTATGCAGAGGAGACAGCAGCAGAGGCCAAGCCTTCAGGTTTGTGCAGTCTCGGAAGCATCAGTCAGTGTCATGTGGGTGGAGCCAACCACCCCACTAATCCAGGAACCTGACTGGTGCTTCCCCTTCAGTGGAGAAACTCTAGGTTTCCAGCTAATCCCATTGGACTGCATACAATGATCTCTGCCCAGCCGAGGGCAGGGAAATATTCTGGATCACTTTCAGAGTAGTAGCTTTGGGACAAGGAAACACAATCATCACTTTCCCTGAAATCTGAATGGTGCCTCCCTATCACAGGAGACCCAGATATCTAGACTCCTGACTCACCCTAACAGCCTTTCAGAAACAGACTTTTGAGTGATGTAGATTGATAGCTGGCTGGCATTTGAAGGCAGTCAGAGGAGGAGCCTGTGGATCCTGGGGAAGTTTCCTGACCTACTACTGGGCCCTGTGCTGCTAACAAGCCTGCCTTAGAGAGCAGCTTTGCCCCTTCCTCATGCAGCCAAGCCCTGTGGGGAAAGACACAAACTGTGGATTACTTGAAGTTTCAAACAGGTTGATGAGAGGCAAAGGAGGACAGTTTCTAACAGTGGTTAGTAGCTAAATACCTCCTGGCAAGTCCAAAAGCACAGACAAAACAGTCAGCTTCAGTCATCAGAAGAGCAGGATCCAAAGGGAGCTCCCAAGAGGCACTAAACTCTACTTAGAGACAAATGCTGCCTTACTACCCCCCTGTATTTCCTTATCTTTCTTCTTTATTGAGTTATTATTTAAGTCTCTCTTTTTTTCTCTCATAGACCTAATTTTGCCCTTCCCTTTTCTTATCCATTTTTTTCTTTCTCCTGCATTCTCTTCTTTTTCCTTTTATTATTTTTGACTACATGCTTTCTCCTCTACTTTCCTTTTTGTAATTATTTTCTTCCTCTTTTATTTTAGAAAATTTCCTTCCCCTTTTCTTCTTATATTCTTACTTTCATCTCTTCCCTTTCATATTCCCTTTTCTTCCCTTTCTTATCCTCATGTTTTCTTTTCTTCTATTATTGTATTTTTTCATACCTAAATACTCTTTTTTCTTTTGTGGTTACTCTTGTTGTTGTAGGGGTCTTGTGTTTGCTTTTATTTTGTTTCCTGTTTTGTTTTGTTGTATTTTGTTTTATTCTGCCAGCACCTACACAACAGCTTGCATGATGAGGTCGGGGTTGAGCCTCACAGTCTGCCAGCCTGAGAGGAGATTCCTCTCATGAATAGGACTATGACATTCAAGACCCAATTACAATAGAGAGCCCATGGAACACACACAAGGATCATTCATAGAGCACCTAGCTCAAGAGATCTAAAAGACTGCCCCACTGGGTCCCACAAAGCGCTTACTACATAAGGCAAACACAGCAATACTGAGAGGCATAACAAAATGCTCTAATACATAGAAACAGATACAAAGGGATGACAAAAACCAGGAGACAAAGAAATAACCTCCAAATGAAATAAAAGGAGGAAACTCCAGAAAGAGAGCTAGCTGAAATGGAGGCAAGCAAGTTATCAGACATAGAATTCAAAGTAATAGTTATAAAGGTGCTCAAGGATCTTCATGGAAATTTCAAGAAACTTAGTGGAACTACAGCAACATGAAATAAGAAATAGAAATCATAAATAATAATCAGTTGGAAATGAAGAAACTTGGAAGACAAGGTAGAAAAAACATCCAATTAAAGCAGCATGAAGAAAAAACAATTTAATATATTTTATTGATTTTTTATAGAAACATCGATGAGAGAGAAACATCGATCAGCTGCCTCCTGCACACACCCTACTGGGGATGTGCCCGCAACCAAGATACATGCCCTTGACCAGAATCGAACCTGGGACCCTTGAGTCTGCAGGCAGATGCTCTATCCACTGAGCCAAACTGGTTAGGGCAAGAAAAAACAATTTAAAAGCAGGACAGTTTAAGGGAAATTTGGGACATGAAACATAATGACTTCCACATCATGGGAGTACTAGAAGGAAAAGAAACTGAGCAAGGAGTAAGGAACCTGTTTAAAGAAGTAATGATAGAAAACTCCCCTAACCTTGCGAAGAAAAAAGTCACACAAGTTCAGAAAGCACAGAGAGTTCCAATCAAGTTAAACCCAAAGAGACCCATTCCAAGGCACATCACAATCACAATGATAAACATTAAAGGCAAAGAAGGAATCTTAAAGGCAGCAAGAGAGAGAGACAGAAAGTTACCTACAAGGGAATACCCATTAGAATGTCAGCTGATTTCTCAATAGAAACACTTTAGGGTGGAAGGGCATGAAGAATTCAAAGTAATGAAAAACAAGGACCTGAGCCCAAGTCTACTCTATCTAGCAAGGCTATCATTTAAAATTGAAGGGGGAAATAGTTTCCTAGCCAAAAAAGGCTAAAGGAATACATTATCACCAAAACTTTATATGGAAGCAAAAAAGAGCCTGAATAGCTACAACAATCTTGAGATAAAAGAACCAAGTTGAAGGGATCACAATAACAGATATCAAGTTATACTACAAAGCCACTGAATCAAAACAGACTGATTACGGCACATGAACGGGCATATAGATCAATGGAACAGAACAAAGACCCCAGAAATTGAACCAAGCTATTACGCTCAATTAATATTT
>NW_006288967.1:75681-76285 GCF_000327345.1 Myotis davidii | reverse complement strand
AAAAATGGAGGTAGGCCACCAACTTAACCATACAAAACAATAAACTCAAAATGGATAAAAGATATAAATGTAAGTCTTGAAACCGTAAAAATTCTAGAAGAAAACGCAGGTAGCAAAATATCAGGCATGTCATGTAGCAGAATTTTCCCAAATACATAACCAAGGGCAAGAGACATAAAGGAAAGATTAAACAAATAAACAAATGGGGCTCCATCAAACTAAAATATTCTACACAGCAAAGGACACTTCTCCAAAGAGGACATACGAATGGCCAAAGATATATGAAAAAAATGCTCAATGTCATGAATCATTGGAGAGATGCAAATTAAAACAACAATGAGGTAACACCTCACATCCTGTCAGAATGACCACCATGAATAAATTAAACAACAAGTGCTGGTGAGGATGTGGAGAAAAAGGAACCCTTATACAATGTTGGTAGGAATACAGACTGGTACAACCAATATGGAAAACAGTGTGGACATTCCTCAAAAAATTAAAAATGGAACAGCCATTTGACCCAGTGACCCCACTTCTAGAAATATATCCTAAGAAGCCTGAACCACCAATCAGAAAGATTTTATGCACTCCTGTGTTCATAGCG
>NW_006288967.1:72489-75552 GCF_000327345.1 Myotis davidii | reverse complement strand
TCTTACCTCCCCCCACTCCCCAGCCTTCCCCAGCCTCCCCACTGTAGTTTGACAGTCTGTTCAATGCTTCTCTGTCTCTGTATCTATTTTTGTTCATTAGTTTATAATGGTCTTTATTATCCATAAATGAGTGAGATCATGTGGTATTTTTTCTTTCATTGACTGGCTTATTTCACTTAGCATAATGCTCTTCAGTTCCATCCATGCTGTTGCAAATGGTAAGAATTCCTTCTTTTTTACAGCAGTATAGTATTTCATTGTATAGATGTTCCACAGTTTTCTAATCCATTCACCTGCTTAGGCATAGCAGCATTATTTACAATAGCTAAGTTCTAGGAAAAGCCAAAGTGCCCATCAGTAGAAAAGTGGATAAAAAAAATAGTGGTAAATTTACACAACAGAATACAAGGCAGTGGTCAAAAAGAAGGAAATCTTACCTTTTCAAACAGCATAGATGGATCTGGAGTCTATTATGCTCAGTGAAATGAGGCAGTCAGCGAAAGGCAAATACAATATGATTTCACTTATATGTGGAAACTAATGAACAACATAAAGTGATGAACAAAATAGAAACATAGGCATGAAAACATGGAACAATCTGAGAGCTGTCATAGGTGAGGGAGGAAGTGAAGGGATTAGCCAACAAAATCCATGGACAAGGAGAACAATATGGTGATGGCCAGATGGAAGGTGGGGGGGCATGGATGCTGGATGGAAAGGAGCAAAGGAAGGGAAATAAGGGATCTCTGTATTAGTGTCAACAATAAAACTAAGAAATTTAAGAAGTAAATTGCTATTCACAGTTATGTCTTCATAGAAATTAAATAAAAGGCTATTACTCTCAGACAGGGTGGAGGATGAGCAAGGTACTTCAGAAGGGAGTAAGAAACTTCTATGTCAGGATGAGGGCAGGAGATTCTGTGAGCCTTCAAAGGAGGCAGCAGTGATGAGCAGGTCAGCAGACCATGATCCAGGGATGGACAGGAGAGCACCCGAGGGAAGGCTGTCAGCATGGGGGAAAATGCTGGGACTACACAGAAATGCTGGCACCAGGAAGAGTTGGCTCTCAACAAACCTCAGACAGCTCCCAAATTATGTTTGATTCTCAATGTCATCTTCCTTCCTTAGGCCTGCTCTTACTGCCTGGGCCTCAGAGTCCTACTACTTGTCATCTGAGTTTATTCATTGTACTGAGAAATGAATTATGAGGTAGAAGGTGGGGCATGGACTGGGGATGGTGGAAATATTATGGACTCTAGATGAATTTGGCAAGGGATGGAGTCTCTATCCTGCCACTTACTAGTCATGTGATCCTGGGAAAATATCAGGCCCTATGAGCATCAGGTTCTTCATGTGTGAAGTACGTGATTTTATTAATTCTTGTCTTGCAAGACTGCAGGAATGTGTGGAGTGTTTGTAAAGCATCTCATACAGTGCCTGGTGTCAATTGGAATGTGATGAATGGCAATTATTTCAAACTAGAGGCCGGGTGCACAAAATTCGTGCATGGCAGAGGGGGTTCCCTCAGCCCAGCCTGTGCCCTCTCTCAATCCGGGACCCCTCCAATAGGGTCCCTAGGCCTGGCCGGTGACCAGGGCCTATTGGGCTTTCCTTCGCCAGGCTGCTGGCAGCTGGCCCAGCCCCTGACTCTGTCACTGCTTGCCATCTGTGCGGCACTGCCCCCCCCACCACCACCACCAATCACCTCCCTCTGCTGGCGACAGGCATGGGGTGCAATCACTTGGCTGGCCTAGGCCTCCTTCTACAGGATGATCGTGGGCGATGGCAGGGACCCCCCCAACCAATTGCATCACACCCGCCTTGGCTGGCCTGGTGCCAGTGCATGTCATATCATGATCATCTGTAAGGTCATCCGGATGGTCGTTCTGCTGTTCAGTTGTTCGGTCGATTTGCATATTATGCTTTCATTATTATAGATATCATTTTTATCCCAGATACTTCCACTCTCTGTCAGCACTGTGATTACTTGTTTGCTATCAAGGTCATATTAGAGAATATGCAGCTAAGTAGGGCATAGAACACACAATTGGCCAAACAGGATGTTCCACAAATAAAACTCAGCAAATTTTCCCAATGCATGGATGTATGCTCAAATTCATCTGTGGGGAGCCTTCCCAGCTGGACATTTCCACAAATAAAACTCAGCAAATTTTCCCAATTCATGGATATATGCTCAAATTCATGTGTGGGGAGCCTTCCCAGCTGGACACAACACAAAGCTTCTAGAAAGAGAGTCTAGGAACAACTATTTCCCTCCGTCCAAGCTGCTCTTTTATCCAAACAAATGTTCACCTCCACCCAAAATCTACCCCTTGATAATGATTGGCCAGATCACACTCAAGACTATCATCATTCAAACCTAATTATGCTGTGGGTTGTGGCTCTTCCAAGCCATCATGTTACTCATGGTCCCATATCTGTATTTCTGTAGAAATCTGTGCAGATGATGGGCATAACATGCCTAGTGCTCATACTGTCCAATGACACTGAGACTGCATGCAGGAAACCACCCTTCCTAACCAGGTGGAGATTTTGCTCTGGTTTATCCATGATCCCAAAGGAACTTGTCAGGACAATTTTCCACTTCACACTTCCCTCTCACACCCAAGACACACAATGTGCCATTGCCACCCCCAGCTTCCTTACAATCAACCCCCGCAGAGGGAATCAGTTTCCTAAAGTTCCAAATACCCTGGCTTAGGCCATGCACATTTGACTGCTGTCTCCTGGAGGCGAACTGACTCTCCCCTTCTGTTACTTGTTTTGTAGGATTTAGGGGACACCTCACCACCTTCTTTATGTGACTTGGGCTACTACACTATCATCCTGTGGGTGGGTGTGCCCTGCTTATGTTGGTGTCCCCACTACTAACACAGGGCCTTCCAGAGGACATAGGCTCTGTGAATGTCTGGGGATTAAATGAACCACGGAGGAGAGGTTGTCTTTATTCAGATGAAATCCCTCCACTTCCTTGACTGAAGCAAGCAATTCCAAGGATCCTTATATAGTTTATTTCAGAGAAAGACAGAGAAGGGATAAGAA
>NW_006288967.1:68945-71924 GCF_000327345.1 Myotis davidii | reverse complement strand
CAATGCTCCTTCCCATCATGCACCCCTAAAATATTCAGTGCTTCCCAGACTTTCTCCTCAGGGGCACAATCATCCGCCACAGCAATCACTCTCAGAACTGTGACCAGGAGACCAGTGTTGGGATATCTATGCCCATCGCTCACCATCCCATCATAGGTGAGCCCCAAGGTAGTTACCAGGACATAGATGTGGGCACTGGAGTCCACTTCTTTCACATCAACGCCAAAGACCAGCTGCATGAACTCAGCGGCTTCGCTGAAGATCTCAGGGAAGTGGTCCTGGTGCTCTTTGATGACACTACTCAGCATTTCTGCCTTTGTGGTTGGCTCCTTTGCACGATACTTCAGAAGCAGGAACTCCACCATTTCCATCGTCTTCGAATGCAGTGCTTTGCGGAGCAAGGAATCGGCATCATCTTCAGGGCTCCCCCTCAGTGTTTCGACCCTCCTCATCTTGGCTGCTGGACCTCCCATCTTCAGACTGGCTCCCTGAAAAGGCTGCCATGGCATGGGGGAGGGGAAGGCACCCTGAGGACTCTGGGGAGGATTGATGTCTCAGCAGCAGACACCTCCTCTAGGCTGTCTAAAAGCAGGACTGAGTGGGAGGAAGATAGAGAGTAGGAGAGAGAGGGGGCCGACTCCTCCTCCCTCCTCCCCCTTCCCTCCCCCTCCCCCTCCTCCTCCTGCATAGCCCAGAACAGCTGCACCTCCACCAGGCTCTGATTCTCCCTTCAGTCCTGATGGTCTTCCTCAGGCTTGCAGGGCTCACTCATATGATGACCAGGCATGATGACTCATGCTGGGAAAGTGACCGAGTGTGGATAGAAGGTGGACAATGAGGACCCATGTGGCTGGGGGAGAGGGAGAGTGTGAGGGGCCTCAGCAGAGAAAAGCACCCTAGGCAGTTCTGACAAAAGTGACTTATGGGTCTCCCCTTTAGGCGCGCTCACAGGTCTCACAGAGATCACTCCTGATTAGCCTGTCCAGTAAGAACCTGAAGTCAGAAGTGACATGACTGCTCAGGGTACAGAAGGCACAGCCCCAAGATTATGTAGTTGATGGTGGGGTGTGGTGATATCTGACCTGGGTTGGGGAGCCCCTAGGGACATAATGGTGAGCACCTCACTTTAACTCCTGGCACTGACTGGCCTTCTGCTACTCTGAGACCTGTGAATATGTAGTGTACACCAAGGCCTTCACATCCTGAAACCCAGAGGCCGTGGTAGAGGGTATGAAGGGGCACTTCAGCATGCACATGGCAAGCACAGCCCTGGAACTATCAAGCTGACAGGAGGGGCAATGGGACTCTGTGAGGTCCCCTCTATTGTGGGTGGGAGGTTCCTCCTTGCACATGTAGGATCCTCACCTTTCCCTTGCCAGGGCCTGGCCCCTCACTGCCTTCTGCTGGCCTGAGGTCAAACTCTCAGAACAAGACCACACACACCTGACACTTCAGTGAAGAAACTGAGGGGGTCCCACATGTGGTCGCTCTCCCATAGGATCAAGAAGGGGTGACTGAAGATTTGGGTCCATCTATCCTGGGTTAAGGCTCTGATCATTTCTCACCATGACACACTGCAGGGTTTCAGACCACGCTCTCTGCTGACTGAGCCCAATCTACTTAGACTTAGAATTCACCTCCCTGAGGTACAGGAGTAGGAAGTGAGCTGAGGTAATCCAGGCACTATTCTGAGTTTCCCATTGCTGACAGAGGAGGCAGGGTAGGTCTGGGTTCACATGTGCTCTGCTTCCCTTCAAGGCTCACCTTGATTCCTTGCAGGAACTGGGACTCCTCTATCTGCTCCACCCACCTGACACCAGGGCCTGGGCCCATCCGTTCTGGGTACAGAGTTCCCTTAGTCTGGCCTCAGGATACTTGCCTTTCTTCCTGGCCTGGCCTGGATCTGAATCCAGCTGAACCAATTTCACCCTGAACAACTGTCCTCAGTGAGAAAAGCTCAGGAGGGGCAGGCATGTGGAAAGGGAGAGCATGTCACACCCAGGTACCCCTGCCTGGGGAATCTGGATGCTGAGGACAGGACACTCCCTGATGCTGAGGGATATCTTCTTTCCTCGGGGAGCACATAGCTGCAGTTTCCCACAAGAAAGCATTCACACCTTTATGACCTTTCTACAACCTCAGCTCCTCTTTGCATGAACTGAAGCCATTCCCTCTGACCAAGGCCCTGTCCTTCCCGAGGGCCCTCAGACAAACCTGTGAAGGAACCACCTCTGCTGACCCATGCCAGGCCTTTCCCAGGGCTGACAGCAGCACAGACTGGGTTCAGGGCACCCATTGTCCGGAGTGTGGTATCCTTCTTCCTCCCCGAGCTACCCAGGTTTACATGTGGAGTGCCTGGGACCTTTCCCTTCTGCTGAACTGAGCATGAATACTGCAGGCCATGTCCACCAGAAGGACCTCTCTGTGACCTCCAAGGTGGACTTCAAGACACGCCACATTGCCCTAGCTCAGTGGTCGGCAAACTGCGGCTCGCAAGCCACATGTAGTTCTTTGGCCCCTTGAGTGTGGCTCTTCCTAAGCCTTAGGAGCACTCTAATTAAGTTAATAACAATGTACCTACCTATATAGTTTAAGTTTAAAAAATTTGTCTCTCAAAAGAAATTTCAATCGTTGTACTGTTGATATTTGGCTCTTTTCACTAATGAGTTTGCCGACCACTTCCCTAGCTGGTTTTTCTCAGTGGATGGACCATCAGCCTGCTGACTAAAGGGTTCTGGGTTTGATTCCGTTCAAGTGCACATGCCTGGGTTGCGGGCTTGATCCCCAGTAGGGAGTGTACAAAAGGCAGCTGATACAATGATTCTCTCATCATTGATGTTTCTATCCCTCTCTCCCTCTCCCTTCCTCTCTAAAATAAAAATGTTTTTTTAAAAAAAGACACACCACATTGCATATCATGCCCCAGTGACCCAGTTGCACAAGCAGGGCCCAAGCCAGTTGGTCCCTGTTTTTGTTGTG
>NW_006288967.1:65137-66711 GCF_000327345.1 Myotis davidii | reverse complement strand
AATCTGCCTCTGGGCAGTGCTTTTGCATCCCTTCTGTGGACCTGAGGGAGGCCTTACATGATTTATCAAGTTTCCAGTCTCCCTCTGACCTGCATGCAGAAGTCAGGAGACACCTCACAGGGTCATCTGACATGGGCTCCTCCATGGCTTGTAGCAGGGGAGGCCCTTTATGGGGTCCCGTATATTGTGGGGTCCTGGGTCCCGTCTGTTCTCCCTCAGAGGACTTGTGGCTCTGCTCCTTACACCAAACCCCAGAGTCTCTCACACCTGATGCAGGAGTCACCCCATCCCGCCCTGTAGTACCCCGCCCACTGGTCTTCCCAGGACTGAGGATTCTGGGGTCCAGGGCCCCAATCTCCCTCAGGGTCCTCAACTTGACAGCAGCAGGATCTGGGGTCCTCCCTGTGCTGCCTGAAGCCCTGCTCCTTCTACCAAACCCCCCGTGTCTCTCAGACCCAATGCAGAAATCACAAAGCAGAATGCGTGAGAGCACCCCTCCCTCACCCCAGGAGGCTTGCCTGACAGACACTGTTCTGGGGTCCAGGTCCCCCAATATCCCTCAGGGTCCTCAACTTGACAGCAGCAGGACCTGGGGTCCCCCCTGTGCTGCCTGAAGCCCTGCTCCTTCTAACAAAGCGCCCGTGGCTCTCAGACCCTATGCAGAAATCACAAAGCACAATGCGTGAGCTCACCCCTCACCCACCCCAGGAGGCCTGCCCGATGGACACTGTTCTGGTGTCCAGGCCCCCAGTCTCCCTCAAGGTCCCCACACTGGCTCCTGGCAGGTCCTGGACGCCCCCCCTGCCGACCTAAGACGCTGCCGTGACACGGAGCCGCCCCAGGGTCTCAGACCCGGAGGACCCGGAAGTCAGGCCTCACCGCTCGTGGTCACCCCACGCCTTGGGGCTCCTGGGACTGACTGCTCTGGCCCAGAGTCACCTTGTCCCCCCACGGCCTCACCATGAGGCCTGCAGGTTCTGGGACCCTCCCTCTGTGAACCGGTGGCTGGACCCCGACACGGAGGCCTTCCCCGCCCCCCATACCCCAGAAGAGGTCTGTGGGCCTCACTTCCCAGGGCTCCCGGTAGGGGCTGAACTAGCTCCAGGGACCTCCATCTGGTCCTCACCCTGATTCTGGGCAGAGCCTGGGCTCGCCGGTGCCGACCTGAGGTGGCTCCCCTCAGCGCCTGTGCCGTCTACCGACCCGAAGCCAGCCTCCCAAAGATGGCGCTCAGCTCCCCAAGGCTTCTCAGGCGGAAGTCAATGAGTCAGTGACATCACTTCCGGAAACCAATTGTGGGGTCATCCAGGCCTGCTGACCTGGGCGGAGTTCCGCTCCTTTGTGCCCAGGCCCCCCTTCTGGTCCCTACCTGGGCTGGATGGCCTGGGCCCCCACCCTGTGCTGACCTGGGTCAGTGCCCCTGAGGCCAAGTGTAGGCCTCCCCAGGTCCCTCTGGGTCCTAGAGTCCGGGGGGTGGGCGGGAGTGCGCAGCCGGACAGCCCTGCCTGAGGGACCCGGATCTGACAGGAGCACCAGAGCTGTGTCCCGGGGGGGGGCCTCTGTGTGGGCGGCTG
>NW_006288967.1:62456-64942 GCF_000327345.1 Myotis davidii | reverse complement strand
TGCTGTTCTGGGGTCCAGGCCCCCAGGCTCCCTCAGGTTCCCCACACTGACTCCTGGCAGGTCCCGGACCCCCTCGGCCGACCTGAGACGCCGCCATGACACTGAGCCGCCCAAGGGTCTCAGACCCGGAGGACCCGGAAGTCAGGGCTCGCAGCTCGTGGTCACCCCGCACTTTGGGTCCCTCAGGACTGACTGCTCTCAGCCCAGAGACACCTTGTCCCCCACCACCACCATGGCCTCACCATGAGGCCTGCAGGTCCTGGGACCCTCCCTCTGTGAACCGGGAGGCCGGACCCCCACACGGAGGCCCTCACCCCGAGACCCCAGGGGAGGCCTGTGGGCCTCACTCCCCAGTGCTCCCAGTAGGGGCTGAACTAGCTCCCGGGGACCTCCGTCTAGTCCTCACCCTGATTCCAAGCAGAGCCTGGGCCCGCTGGTGCGGACCTGAGGTGGCTCCCCTCAGCGCCTGTCCTGCCACGCCTCCCCCGTTCTCAGAGGAGGTGGGGGAGGGGGGCAGGAAGTAGTTCCCAGTAAGAGGCCCCACCAAGGACTCCTAGTGCTGACAGGAGGGCCTCCCTGGTCCTGGGGCCTCCGTGGTCCGTCAGGGTCATACCTGGACTCTGTAGCACTGGGCTCCTGCCCTCTACTGACCGAAGCCGGCCTCCCAAAGATGGCGCTCTCCTCTCTCAGAATTCCTGGGCGGAAGTCAGTGGGGGGAACTTCCGGACTGGCTCTCTGGGGTCCTTGGGGCCTGAGAGCAGGGGCAGAGAGCGGATCTAGGGGCCTGGAAGTCCTGTCCCTGTTTCCTCCTCCATCTGACAACACCAGGGCCCCCGCCCTCTGCGGACTTCAGTCTGTGTCCCTCAGACCTAGGCTCTAACTCCCTGGATTTCCCAGGCAGGTGGAGGCATATGCTCGGCCGAGAGCCCCACCCAGGGTCCCTAGAGCTGACAGGAGCACCTGGAGATAGATGCTGTAGTGCCCTCGGTTCTGAAGCCAGTGGACCCCAAAGTCCTCACTCAGGAGGGCCTCACAACCCTTGCAGAGACCCTGCAGTACCAGGACCAATGCAGGAGGGAGCACTGTTGCACCCAGGCTGTAGGGGAGGGGTAGAGAAACCCCCCTTACTATGGGGTGTCTTCACCAGCTCAGATGATCCTGTGGAAACTGTGGGTTCTAAAAGTTAGCTGTTACTAAAGATGCTGAGCAGCATCAGGGATTTGGGGAGGTGTGGGTTTGTGGTTGTCTGTCTACAGGTCCCTTGTCCACTGCAGGTGTTTTCACTTTCATTCCTCATTCTCAGTAATACATTCTACATCGCTATCTAGTTTGTGTATATTATTTACCTGCATATAACATAAATGTAGATTACATGTGCTTATATACCCACATATGTATGTACCTGTACCTAAATTCGTATATATATATGCATGCTTATGTCATATGTATTTATATGTGTATCTATATATATAACAGCCTAAGTGACTGAATGACTGAACTAACTAATGACCAGTCGACCGGTTACTATGATGTGCACTGACCACCAGGGGGCAGATGCTCAATGCAGGAGCTGCCCCCTGGTGGTCAGTGTGCTCCCACAATGGGAGCGCTGCTCAGCTGACCAGTGGGCGCCAGATGCAGGGCTCACAGCTGGCAAGCACCACTGTGAGCCTTTCTGGATCGGGACTGACTGAGTGCAAGCCCATGGCAGGCACAGCAGGACCGGGATGAGCAGGAGTGGCAGGCAGCGTTGGACTGCCAGTTTCAGCCCGATCCCCACAGGTCATGCTGGGGGACCCCACTGGTGCAAGAATCCGTGCACCGGGCCTATAGTTTCTATATAATAGTAGAGACCTGGTGCACAAATACATGCATGAGGAGAGGAGGAAGGATTGCAGGAGGTTGGCTGGCTTGGGGAGGGACTGCAGGAGGTTGGCCGCCAGCCCCAAGGAGGGAGCTGGCCCTCAACCCCCCTGGGAAAGGGGCCATGTCCATCACCACCAACCCCCAGTTCCCCATCCCAGCCAGGGCCTGAAGGCCCCAGCGAGGTCAGGAGAGGGGGAGATGGTCACCAGGCCAGGCATGGAAGGAACAGATGCCTGAAGCCAATGCCACCCTCAGTGCCCCACCACCTCATGGCTCCCCCCGCCCTCCTCCTTCCCTCACTGCCACACTGCCACCACAGTAGATGGGTGGCCCCCGGGGAAGGGAGAGGACAGGAGCAAGACAAACCCTTGTGTTCAGGGCTTGCTTTCAATAGATCACAGTGAGGGAGCTGCTCTGCTATGTACAAAACCCTGACACAGAAGCAGGTCTCTAGGAATGGTTTAGCACCAGGGGCCAATGGGGGCTAGCCAGCCAGGGGGAGGGGCCATGGGAGGTTGATTGTGGAATGCACTGACCACCAGGGGGCAGGTCCTGCATGGAGCGTCTGTCCCTTGGTGGTCAGTGCATGTCATAGCAACTGGTTCACTGGTTGTTCCAGT
>NW_006288967.1:58479-61919 GCF_000327345.1 Myotis davidii | reverse complement strand
CCACAGAGCAGGGCCGATCAGGGGGTTGGGGCGCCGCCACTGTCACACTCAGGGCAGGGCCAATGGGGAGGTTATGGCTCTACCCCGTCACACACAGAACAGGGCCCGTGGGGTGCGGAAGGAAGGGGGTTGGGGGCCCACCCCCTGTCACACACAGAGCTGCAGGGCGATCAGGGGGTTTGGGCGCTGCCCCCTGTCACGCTGATCCCGGTGCCAGGAGGCCTCACGACTCCACTGAACCCGGTGCTGGGAGGCATATTACCCTTTTACTATATAGAATAGAGGCCTGGTGCACGGGTGGGGGTTGGCAGGTTTGCCCTGACGGGTGTCCTGGATCAGAGTGGGGGTCCCCACTGGGGTGCCTGGCCAGTCTGGGTGAGGGGCTGAGGGCTGTTTTCAGTCTGGGACTGAAGCTCCTAACCACTCCTTTTTTCTTTCTTTTTTCTTTTTTATTCTGGGCCAGCTTTAGCTCTGAGGCCTCAGCTGCTGAAAACAGGTTTCTGGCCTTTATTTACCATCTGTATTTGATACAATGTTGCGGTCCGGCTGGCTGAAGCCCATATAGTTACTTAGAGTTGCAGCTGAGAGGCCGGCAAGTCAGGCGGGGAACGTTGGAGGCCTCCGTCACTGAAGCAAGCAAGCCTCCCTGTTTGCATCAGCTTCCTGGCTGCCAGCCACCTTCTTGGCTGCCAGTTAATTTGCATATCTCTCTGATTAGCCAATGGAAAGGGTAGCGGTCGTACGCCAATTACCATGTTTCTCTTTTATTAGTGTAGATACTATGTAAGGTATTTTATGCAAAGATGCCTACTCTTAATGTACATGATTCATTATGTTACTCACTATTCTAATTCTAGCCTGTTCTTTATAAAATATTAAGATAGTAATTTTTGAAAAGCCAGCACTAACCCACCAAGATGGTTTCAGGTAATTATTAGCATAGTCTCTGGATAATATACCTCAACTGCCCCAGCTTTTCCAAGGCAGTGGTACTCCCCCAAGGTTACTGGCATTTGTGGTCTGAATGTTCCAGATTTGTGCCAAGATATAGAGCATAAGTTTAAAATCTTTCTTCCTACCTTCCCTGTCATCTGTGTCATACAGCCTACAGCCCCTCCCAACTTCCCTACTTCCCCATACTCCCACCCTAGACATAAGTGCCAACTCATCACAATTTTCAATCTCCCTTAGGGCCTGCTCAAATTTTATTGTTCAGATATTGTGGTTCATATTGTATTTGTTTTAAGACTTAATTTTTTTACACTTTTATGACAGAATTGGCCCTGTGTCTTCACTGAGCAGCAAGGTAATTTCAAACAAGGGCTTTGCCATGCATTATAGACTGTGCATGCAGGATGCCACAGCTCATACTGGGTGGAAGAGAGGGATAGCAGAGCTCAGACAAGGTGGTGTTTACTCCAAAGGGATTTGTGTCCTGGATGTCAATGGGAAAACATTCCAGAAATCTGGTATCTAAGTGTTTTTTATTGTAGCTATATCACCTTTGATTTCTTCCTGTTTTTTGCATAGGTTGTTGTTTTTCTTGTCCATCTGGTTTATGAACTGTACAATTACTCTGAATTATTTTTCTGTCATGTTGCATGCTTCTGTTTCACTTATTTCTTTTCTTGTCAATTCCTCTTTTTCTTTCTTCTGGGGATTGTTTTGTTGTCTCCCCATTCTAACTATCACTAGAAGGTTCAAATGCTGAGTTGTAGAGGCCTGGGCCATGTGCAGTGGGAGCTTCACAACACCTGAGTGTCACTGAAGAGCTCCAACACCAAGACGTGTGGCTGCCTTGGGCTGGTGGGAGCCAAGCTCGCCCAGGATCAGAGTCACTGGCGCTCAGTGTGGTCTCGTGCACGCACCTAGAATCAGGGACCCTGCCTGCACCATGCTGAAAAAGAGACCATGCTGGCGTGTGCCCAAAATTAGAGTTCCATAGCATGTGCCAAGAGTCTCCCTGTGCCCATGCCGAGAATAGAGTATCAGAATCTCTGTTTCTTGGTGCACCCTCACGCCGAGAATTAGGGTCACTGGGTGCGCATGCACTGAGAATTGGAGTCACTAGATCTTAGTGTGTGTTCACTGGGAATCAGGGATCCCACGTGTGTGCAATGAGAAACAGAGTCAAGTCACTGGTGTTCAGTGCTGCTTCTCTCATGGAGAATCAGGGTCCCCAGTCTGCTTCGGGGACCGGGTTGCACAGCCACCCTGTGTCAGCGGGACGTCCACTCCTGCACTCCGGGAAACAGACTTCCATGTGAGCTTGCCCAAAATCAGTCAGGTGGAAAAGCCACCCTGTGTGGCTGTGGGGTCTGGTCGTGCGATTGCATGCTGCGGGAGACAACCTCCCAGTGTCTGTGTGCCCAACCTCAAACTCAGGTAGCGCAGCTGCCCTGTGTGGGCAGGAGGCCTGCTTGCGTGGAGCGGATTTAGCAGTTCCTATGCCACTGCAGCAGGCCTGCGTGGAGGGGGATGTGCTCTGTGGCTCAGAAATCTGCGGCTGGGATGTCTGGATTCTTGGTGTCTGTGGGTCTTCAGCTGTGGTCACAGGTCTTTGTCCCTAGTGGCTGTAGGGTCCCGATTTGTGGTGGTGAGGCTAGAATCCTAATCTCAAGCAGTTTTGTTTTTCAAGATGGCGTGGTCTCTGTGCCCACATTGGCCACCCCCGGAATGTCCTGTCATTATTTCTTCAAATAGATTTTCTAATCCTTGCTTCTCTTCTTGTCCTTCTGGCACCCCTTTTATACATATGTTACTTCATTTCATGTTGTCCCCAAACCCCCTTAGACTCTCCTCATGCTGTCTAAGTTTTTTCTCCAATTGCTGTTCAGCTTGGATGTGTTTTTCTGCCCTGTCTTCTAACTTGCTAATTCAGTCCTCACCTTCTTCTATTCTACTATTGAAACCTTCCATTGTGTTTTTTATTGTAGCTATAACATTCTTCATCCTTGACCGGAATCGAATCCAGGACCTTTCAGTCCGCAGGCTGACGCTCTGTCCACTGAGCCAAACCGGTTTCGGCCATTCTTCATTTTCTCTTAATTCTTACATAGGTTGTTGATTTTCTCATGCAGCTGGTTTACAAACTGTATGATCCTTACTCTGAATTCTTTTTCTGACATTGCATGCTGCTATTTCATTTAATTCCTTTTCTGGCAATTCCTCCTTTTCTTTCCTTTGGGGGTTGTTTCTTTTTCTCCCCATTTTTGCTTTCACCAAGGGGTCCATGTGCCAAGTCGTGTGGGGCCTGTGTCTGAATCAGTGGGCTTGGCAGGAGGGTCGCTCACTCTAAGACTCACCAGAGGGCCCAGGTGTTGGGTAGCTGGGTAGGGCCTGTGGCTGAAGTGGCAGGATTGGCAGGAGGGGGGCACACTCTGGGGCTCACAAGATCCTGTGGCCAGGGAGTCTGGAGTGCCAGTGTCTGTGGGTCTGCA
>NW_006288967.1:50268-58410 GCF_000327345.1 Myotis davidii | reverse complement strand
CAGATGAGGTAACAGGTCTTTGGCTGGAGTGGCTGTAGGGTCCTGTATGGTGTCTGAGGCCAGTCTGGGTGGTGGTAAGGCTGGGCTCCTAGTCACAAAAGCTCTTCCCTTCAAGATGTGTCATTTCTGTGCCAGAGCCAGCCACCCAGTAGTGCTTGCAGGGGTAGCAGTGTCCCTCCCATCTATTATAGCCTGGTCTGCCAGCCCCCGAGACTCCGGCAGGATCTAACTGTCCCTGACTCACACACACACACACACACACACACACACACACACACACACACACCACGTCCACACTCTCCCATTTTGCTCACTCATTCACTCAGTCACACTTTCTTCCCTCCTTACCATCCTACCAGCTGCCATCTTGACTCTCCCATCTATACTACTTTCAACAATAAAGATAAAAACTTTTAAAAAGTGTAGGGCCTCAGGTCCACAGAACAGAGCATAGAGATGCTTCCCCAAGCCAAGTGGTATTTCAGGGCTTCACATCTGGGCCCATGAAACTCTGGGTTTTATTATAATGAACAGGACCTCGGATATGAAGAGGGAGGATCCAGGGCCTGCCAGAATCAAGATGAGGACCTGGAGGGAGGACTGAGTGGACCCAGGAACCCCCAACTAGAGGCCCCACAAAAGCTCACTCTTGGTTTTAGCCCTGGTAGGCGCCATGAATGCTTTCATAAATAATGGTCACTGACTTTCACCCCGGAAGTCTGAGAGAGGTGAGGGCCACATAAGGGAGGCTGGCTACAGGCCCATAGAGGGAAGAGGCCCAGTCTTTCATAGAATCAAGTTATTGCCCTAAAAGAGGACTGGGGGCTCCCACAGAATCCAGATTTGCCTCTGCTGTCAGCACCCTGAGTCCTGGAGGCTGGGTTGTCTGGCTGAGTACCATTTCCCAGAAACCACCAGCCCCCACCACTTCAGAGAACTCTGGAGCCAAGGACAAGGTCAGAAAGGAGCAAACTGAGGTTTGTAGTCATGGCCCAGTCTTTACCTGGAAACAAGGTGAGGATGAGAGGAAGGGTTAAACACTCCAAGGAATTTTTCAGTCCCCTGCTGGTAGCCTGGCTCTCCCCTGGCTTGGTTGCCTGATGTAATATCCACAGACTTCACTTGAGGTCTATGAGAGGCCTTGATCTGTGAGGACCTGGGTCTGAGAAAAATATGAGGTCAAAGGAGGGAAGTGTCTCACGATCTTCCAGGTGACAATGTGCTGACCTTTTGTGAAACTTGAATGTGCACCGACTTCTCAGAAATGGAAGGATGAAACAAAGTCCAGATGATCCCTGTTCTCAGACCTGAAAGAAGCATGTTGGCTTTAAGTGGCATTCTCTTTTCTATCATGGACAGGAAAGTGGGGAGTCATCAAAGAGGAGAGGTTTTGGTGGGAGAGATCAAGAGTTCCAAGAGGAGGGCCTGGAAGAAGGGCAGGTCCTGGCAAGAGTAAAAGTGAATAATCTACAGGGGTACTTGGCCAATCCAACCAGGATAGAGAGCCCTGTCTCTGCTGCTAGACTTTTGTGATGTTGACAGGGGTAGGGATGATTTGGGGCATGGATATGAAACTGTCTCACTTTGTTCTGTAGTCTCTTAGGGAGGTGAGGACCTTGGTCTGAGAGGACAACATCAGGTCATTTGAGGAAGTACACCTGTTCAACTGAGAGCAGAGTCCTACATCCTGCCAAGAGTCAAGGTGAGGTCCCTAAAGGTGGAAGGAGTATAGCCCAATCTCCAGAACAAAGTGGGTGCCCCCCCAAAAAATCTTGTCTTTGCCTATTGTCAGCCCTGGAAACCATGTTCAGGGCTTTCAGGCTGGGCCTCTTTCCATTTTCACCTCCATGGACCCAGGAATGGCAGGGCCTTGATCTACTGATCTGGACTCAAGCTAGGTGAGGCAGGAAGCCAGGCCCCAGAAGGGACCATGGTGAGGACTGAGGGAACCCTTCATACCAGGACATGTGGAACCCATAGATTATGGCCACACATTGTTGTCCCTTGATGGCAATGATAAGCCCCTATACAGGTGCTTCGAAATATGGGGACCTCTCACTTCTCTTAAGTTTTAGGGATGTGTGTTCTTGTTGTAAGAGTGTGATCTCAGGAAAGCAGGGGGTGGGGTGGGAGAAGCAGGCCTTCAGTGGATCCTTCCCCCATAAAGAGACTTTATACCACCCCACCCTACAGGACCACTGTCAGACCCAGTATCTCTAAATGTGCTAGCTGCACCCTGAGGAGTCTTCTTACTTTCACCTTCAGGATCTTAGGGGAAAAGTTGCCCAGGAGGAGAGACCGCTGTGAGACCTAAGAACACCCTTATAGAGTAGCCCTAACAGTCTCCATTTTCAGAGCCACTGAGGGTGTGTTTCTCAGCTGAGGATACTCACATCCCCCCTCTTCTTTTTTCATCCTCATAGGAGGCTTGAGGATACTTTCCCAATTGATTTTTAGAGAGTGGAAGGGAGGGGGTAGAGAGAGAGAGAAAGAGAGAGAAACATTGATGTGTTAACGACACATTGATTGGTTGCCTACCACAAGCGTCCAGGCCTGGAGCAGAGATTGTAACTGCAACTGAGATATATGCTCTTGACCAGGAATTAAATGCTCTGGTGGGCAGGCTAATCCTCTAACCACTGAACCATCCAGCAAGGGCCTCAGATTCCCTCTCTTTATCCAACTGGTTGTTCCCCATGGCCCATCTCCTGCCCACAGTCTGGTTGACGCCCAACACGAGTCATCATGCCTCTTGGTTAGAAAGGGATCTCTGTAATCTCAAGGAAGACCATCAGGACTCAAGGGAGAATCAAAGCCTGTTTGAAGTGCAGCTGTTTGGGAATGAGGACTTGGTTGTGTCTGTCTCCTTATCTTTGTCCCTCTCTGCCTTGTTCCCACGCAGCCTAGAGAAGGTGTGTGCTGCTGAGACACCAAGTCCTCCCCAGAGCCCTCTGGGTTCCTGACTCTGCCTCTGCCATGGCGGCCCCTGTGTGTAGCCAGTCTGAAGATGAGGGCTTCAGCAGCCAAGATGAACAGGAGACAAGCAGCAGAGAGGACTCTGGAGATGCTGAGTCGTCACTCCATGATGCCCTGTATTTGAAGATGACTGAACTGGTGGAGTTTCTACTCCTGAAGTATCGTGCAAAGCAGCCAACTACTAAGGCAGAAATGCTGAGTAGAGTCATAAGAAAGTATCAGGACCACTTCCCTGAGATCTTCAGCCTAGCCTCTGAATGCATGCAGCTCCTCTTTGGCATTGATGTGAAGGAAGTGGACCCCAGCAACCTCACCTATGTCCTGGTCACCACTTTGGGGCTCACATATGATGGGATGGTGTCCAGTGGGCAATCCATGCCCAACACTGGCCTCCTGGTCATGCTCCTGAGATTGATCCTTGCAGAGGGCGACTGTGCCCCTGAGGAGAATGTCTGGGAAGCACTGCATGTCATGGGGGTGCATGATGGGAAGGAGCATTGGATCTATGGGGAGCCCAGGGAGCTCCTCACCAAAGTTTGGGTGCAGGAAAAGTACCTGGAGTACCGACAGGTGCCCAACAGTGATCCTGCACGCTATGAGTTCCTGTGGGGCCCTAGGGCCCACGCTGAGACCACCAAGTTGAAAGTCCTCAAGTTTTTTCTCAGGGATTATAGAAAGGATCCCAGGTCTGTCCCATCCCTGTTTCAAGAGGCTCTGAGTGATGAGGAAGAGGGAGCCTGAGCCAGGTTTCCCCCAGGCATGTTTCAGGCCCACATCTGACATGATGTGAGGCCAATTCTTCACTGTGTTTGAGAAGAGGGTAGTCAACATTCTAGGTAGTGAGGCCCAGGGAAAGTTGGAGGAATAAGGGCTGTAGTATCTTTGGGTTTAGAAATTTATCCTTGATTTGTGTCGAAATTTTCAAATGTTGTTCCTTTCCATAGACGTTTCATAAGCTTCAGTTTCTAAGTTTGTGAATGACATTGACCATACATTTATTTGTACTATCTAGTTCAAAAGAAAGAGTTTTGCTATTGTGTAACACAAATTAAGACACTTTCCATCCTACTCTGTGATCCCAAACTAGATAATATGGCATTGGAAAAAGATTTCCTTGGAAATGTGAAAGACCTCATCGGTACAAACAATGGGTTCAAGAAACAAAAATAAAAGCAAAAGGTTGTTAATTCTTACTTCTGATCCATTTTTTGTCTGTCTTTCTATGAAACAAACTGTATAAGGATCCTTGGATTTGCTTGGTTCATTCAAGAAAATGGAGGGATTTAATCTGAATAAAGATGGTTTAGTGGTTCATTTAATCCCCAGACTGAGCCTATGTCCTCTGGAAGATCCTGTGTTAGTAGTGGGGACACCAACATAAGCAGGGTACACCCACCCACAGGATGATAGTTTAGGAGCCACAGTCATGTGAGGAAAGTGGTGAGGTGTCCCCTAAGTTCTATAGAACAAGTAATAGAAGGTGAGAGGCAGTGGGGCTCCAGGGGACAGCACTCAAGTGTAAATGGCTTGAGCCAGGACAGTTTGGGGCTTTGGTAAGCTGTGTTTCCCTTGTAGGGGTTGATTGTAAAGAAGCTGGATGGTGGCAGTGGCTAGAGTCTAGACTCTGCAGATGGTGTATCTTGGATGTAAACGTCTGAAATGGAGAATTGCTCTGAATTTCCTTCTGGATCATGTATAAATCAGAGAGAAAAATCCACCCCAGTCAGGAAGGGAAGGGTGTCTTTCCTGTGCTTCTGTCTCATTTCAGAAGAACACAGTGAAGAGATAAGTGTTTTATCGCCATTAACTACAAGGATTTCCTGAGCAATAAGGGTCTTGCTCCCTAAAACAATGTCCCTAAGTTACTGGACATGCACTCTTTTTTTCTGGCCTGGGAAAGCCAGGGCTGACTCCATTGAATTGACAATTTATTACAGTTACCTTCAGTTTACCTCCACCAACTATAAGCAAGTGCTGGATATTAGTGAGATGACATGAAGGAAAATAGGTGGTTTTAATGGAAGGGTTCCTGCAAAGAGGAAAGAAGTTGGTGTTGGACTGGAATTCTGGGGGCTTTGTGTTGATTGCACCCTGTTTTTGAGAGTCCACACCCACAAAGAATAGTCTATCCTTTAGGAGGGAATTTCACCAAGCAGCTGTTTTGGCTCATTTACTATTTAGTTTCTAATTGGGCTCTGAGATCTTTGACCAGAGAAACACATTTTCAAAGGAGAGAGATTGGTAGCATCTGGGGTCAAAACTATACTAGAAATAACTACTGTAAATCCAATATACACCAGTTTCCTTGTTCATGTACACTCAGAAATGTGGAAGGCTGCAGAGACTCACAGATGGATATTGTGATCTTGAACAGGAAGAAAGGAGAAAATCCACAGCCTCATGAGATTTCAGGGGGTATTGCCATGGAAAGTGCAGAAAGGTCCTCTGGAATGAAGAGGGTGAGCTTTCTCTGCTGAGATGTGTAGAATGATTTGAAAATTACATGTGATGGGGGATTTGAAGCACCTTTCACACAGTAATGGGGTCACTGGAAAAAGGTGGAGAATTTCAAGGGAAATGTGACTTTCTGAGAAAGTCCTCCCAGAAATGAAGGAGATTTTGTCACCACAGATTACAGCAACTACATTTTGGAGCTTCTACCATGCAACTGTTGACTGGGAGATGTCAAGTGCTCATCCTCACCTTGTTTTCCTCTTCCCTGAATGATTGGGGACCCTGCATTGCCAGTACTCTTGTACTTAGCAAGGGTTGTGTGATGACCCTTTGCTACTGAATGTTGAGCAGCAGCATTGTTTATCACAGCAATTTCTACAGAAGGCGGCACAGGGTCTGCGGACTCATTCTCAGGCCATGAGAATGCAGACACAGAGCAGTGTTCTAGTTCACCCAGAGACTTAAGCCACGCACATTTTCCCTTGAGAAGTGAGATGCCAGATTGTATGCCTTTAAGGCCCTGGGCAGGAATGGGGATGTTCAAAAGAGGAGCCGGCCCACTGGAAGCTGGCTGCAGGAATTCCTTCATGCCTCCTGCACCCCTAGGCTCCTGAGCTGCTCCAATCTACCCCTCAGTGCTGTGATGAGTGGTGATAAGGAGGCCAGCTGCCAGCTGGCCCTGTTGGCATGGTGCTGTCCTCCTTCTGGGTCCCTGCCTATTGCCCCTATCACCACTGCTGTCCACTGTCTCTCCACCGTGGCCCCAGTCTGCACATCTTGGGGCTTTGCTCTGCCTGTGTCCCCAGTAATGATGTTCATGTGCAGTTATCTTCACATGACAGCCCCAGAAGAGTATCCCCTTTCAGCCAGTATGGTTCAGGCAAAGCTGGCAGGATGTGAGGTACCTTCCAGGTGAGTGCCCTAGTGATTGATAAATAATAATCATTGTCATGTGACCATGTGACTAATCACTGTGACTGCAAGTTATCTTCTATATATATAAAAGGCTAATATGCTAATTGTCCATCTAACCAGTGGCTACGATGCACACTGACCACCAGGGGACAGACACTCAGTGCAAGAGCTGCTGTGATGCTCACTGGCCATTTACAGAGAAATGGCACTGCAGACCTGCCGCCCACAAAGCAACACTCGGCTTCCCCCAAGTGGACACAGTCCCTGCCACCACCCCAGAGCAACACCCCACCAAATTGCAACCAACGCTGCTGAGACCCCATGGTGAAAAATGTGGCCCACAGCCCAGCCCAGCCTGGAAAAGGTGGCTGTGGGAACCGAGTAATGATGTCACGTAGCAACACCCAGCTTCCTCTCCCTAGTGATAACTAACCTTCTTGCAGTTTCTTCAGCCCAGGAACACAACTTGCTTTATAGCCAGGTGCAAACATTGCACACTTTAACCAACTGCCTGTGAAGCATTTTCCTGTGCCTCATCTCATTTGATCCTCATAGAAGTCCTGGAGTAGGTAGATTGGAGACTCGGTGGAATCCTATTTTCTTTTCATTAGCCAGAAAAGGGAGATTTAGAAAGCTTGGAAATTGACCCAACTTAAAAGAAGCAAGAAATGGCAGACCTTGAAAATGACTTCAGGTTTTTGTCACTGCGCAGACTATAGTTAAATAGTACTGCAGGTAAATATTTTACCCTTTGTTCTCCCTGTGTGATCTACAATAATAATCTGCTTCATGTTGATATTTACTGCTGTGTTGCTGGCAGTTATCTGAAAGAGAAGTTGGGGTGCTTCACTGGGCTGGGAAAAGTTTAGCTAAATTAGAAAACAGGTCTAATTAAGCAAGTTTATCTATATATATAAAGCTCTCGCTGGGGCCAATTGCACACGTGTATTTCCATTTGTCACTGTCAATTGTGAATTTGGTTGACACTTCTATTATAGAGAAAGGGCGAATAGCAATATTAAAATATTTCTTCTAATGAATTTCCTTTCAATGTGCATGAATTTGTGCACCAGGCCACCAGTTTTCAAATAATTCCCATGGTTATGCTCAAATGCTTGATTAAACTGATGGTCTTGTTCAGGTGATTATTAGGGGTTGGTGTCTGAGGATGAGGCTGAGGGCAGAGAGGGTGGCAAGGGTGCCTTGTCAATCACCCACAAAACCAGCTTGGACCTTTTGTTCCAAACAGGCAATTTGAGCAGAGGAAGGTAGAAGATGGCAGGGATGGTCAACAGGATGCCCCCTCCCAGGCCCCAGATACCTGAGAGCCAAGTGAGAATTTGGAAAGGACCTGGACAGAGGAGGTCTTTAAGGTCCAGGGATGCAGGCTTGGAAGATGCTCAGCAATCCCAGGAGAGTTGGAACGAGGAACACCCACCAGATTCCATCTGAGTTGCCCTGGACTGGCCTGTGGAAGAACTCAGGGCAGATCCAGCAGGAGATGAGCTGGAACCCTCGGGACATCATGAAATGAGTGTCCTTGGGACAAGTGCCAAGACCAGAACCCTGTGGGGCACTGCAGGATGAAAGAAGAAACACCAAATGCCCATTTCTGGAGGGAACTGATTGGTGTGAGATAGTGCTCACACAAGGAGGCTATGGACCACAGGGCAGGGACAGCTTGAACATCCTGAGAATTTCCCAGGTTCTTCAGGGAGGACCTTTCAGGGTACAGAAACCTGTAATGTAGCCTCTGCAAACACACATCACCCAGTTGTCTGGCAAGTCCTGATGATG
>NW_006288967.1:49321-50212 GCF_000327345.1 Myotis davidii | reverse complement strand
CTGACATTTTTTAGATGCCCTGAGCCTGCCCCATGAGTGGCTGGTGTGATGGGTCTCAGCCATGGTCCTGCTCCCATAAGAAATCACCATTCCCCTGCCAGGACTATAGCCTGCTCTGAACTCTAGCCTCCTGAGCAAGGTGCTGACTTCCTGCCTGGCTCTCACCTGACCTCCTCTGCAGGAACTATGTGTGGCAGCTGTCCTGGGAGAGTAATTGGTGCCAGGTCTTAGCCTGTCTTTGGTCCCTTTGCTGGGATTTGGCAGGCAGAATCAGAGGCAAAGGCATGTTTGCCCAGCACCAGAGAGCCTATCCAAAAGGGCCCCATGGACACCCCCTTGTGGATGCAAGAGAGTATAGTCCCTGTAGGTACTGTGCAGGAGACTGCTGACCTGCCATGTGCCTGACCTTCAGCCTGCCCAGGGGTGTGAGCCACAGGACAACTTTGCTTTCCTTGAAATCACAGCAAATTTGAAGCAGTGTGGTACAAATACTTCTGGAAAATTGGGTATGTGAGGCCTTAGTTAAGTCCTATTATTGTCATACTAGAGGCCCAGTGCACAAAAATTTGTGCACTCGGGGGCGGGGGGGGGGTCCCTCAGCCTGGCCTGTGCCCTCTCACAGTCTGGGACCCCTCGGAAGATAATGACCTGCTGGCTTAGGCCTGCTCCCGGGTGGCAGAGGGCAGGCCTAATCCCTAGTGCAGCCCCCCTGGTTGGGCTCAGCGTAGGGCCGATTGGGGAATTGGGGCGCCACCCCCTGTCATGCACAGAGCAGGGCAATCGGGAGGTTGTGATGCCACGCCCAGTCACGCTCAGGGTAGGGCCGATTGGGGGGTTGGGGCACAGCCCCCTGTCACACTCAAGGCAGGGTTGATGGGGTGGTTGCGGCGC
>NW_006288967.1:39307-48651 GCF_000327345.1 Myotis davidii | reverse complement strand
GGCTCGAGCTCTTAGGCCTCCATTCCTGAAAGCAGGTATCTGGTTTGTTTTGGTTCTAATCGAAACTCTGTATCAACTCCAGCTCTGAGATCCCAGCTCTCTGAAAGCTGGTTTCTGGGGTTTTGTTTAGCTTCTATATTTGTTACAATGTTTCTTAAACTGCAAGCTCAGAGGCCGGCAAGGCAGGTGGGGAACATTGCAGTCCTCCGTCACTGAAGCAAGCAAGCCTCATGTTCAGTTTAAGCTGCCTGGCTGCCGGCCGCCATCTTGGCTGGCAGTTAATTTGCATATCGCCCTGATTAGCCAATGGGAAGGATAGTGGTCGTAAGCTAATTACCATGTTTCTCTTTTATTAGCTAGGATATCCTCATGGACAGGGCTGTATGTTCTCTTTGGCAATTTGGTTTGTCAGAACAAAAGAATACATGGACAATTTGTTGTGTATTCATGTCCAATTCCCTAGGCCAGTGGTCGGCAAACTGCTGCTCAGCAAAGTGTGGCTTGCGAGCCACATGCAGCTCTTTGGCCCCTTAAGTGTGGCTCTTCCACCAAATACCGACTTCTGCGCATGGGTGCATGGTTCTGATTTGGGATTCCTTGGATTACACATTACCCAGAACTGTTTTGACTCTTTACTTCAGTTGGGAATTTGGATCAGGCAAAGGGAATGCTGGTGACTTGGGCACAGCGCTGGCTTACCCAGAGCTGGCCATTATTTTGACAATCTAGTTATAGTTTTAGGCCCTGGTTGGCAAACCACGGGTCGCAAGCCACATGCGGCTCTTTGGCCCCTTGAGTGTGGCTCTTCCGCAAAATACCACGTGTGGGCGCACATGTACAGTGTGATTGAAACTTCGTGGCCACACTCAAGGGGCCAAAGAGCCGCATGTGGCTCGCAAGCCACAGTTTGCCAACCACTGGCCTAGGCTAAACAGTACCCCCTGACGTGGTCATCTCTGAGCCCACTGTGGTCCTTCAGAGCAGAGTGTTCAGCTGTGTGACTCCTTGTAACCTCACCAAAGTAGTATCTGCCATCAAGGTTCTGGGGACACTGACAGCTTGCCTGGTCTCTATGAAACTCTTGAAAGGGCAACAATGCCTATTATTCAAGTGTCTTATCAGACAAACAATTTTACTCCTTATTGCCTTTTTGGGGTGAGTCTGACGGTAATTAAGATGGCACTGGCCACTGTCAAGTACCTCTTTCTAGCTGCATGTGGGTTGCAAGTTCAGCCAGACCCCCCAGTTGCATCTTTACTCCTACATCCTTACTAGCTGGGTGGCTCAGGGCACATTCTACAAGCTTTTCTGTGCCTCAGCATTTTCTCCTGTATTTAAATGTTCACTGGGAACCTCCTAAGGGTTGGATGACTCTGCCTGAAGGATAGGCAGGAGAGGTGGACCCAAAACTCTGGTGCTTCAGCAGTTGAGAAACTTGATTTAGATTACTCATCCTTAAAACAAGCTCATATAATAATACCCATTTCCCAGTGGGTTTGGGAAGCCAAATTACTACTTGTGAAATGTTTTCAAGTTCTCAGAAGAAAGGTGATACATCACAGCAAATATGACAATCATAATTGTGATCTTCTGAAGCTGCCTCAGGGCTAACCTGTATAAAATTGCCATTCATGAAATTTTGGTATTTTAACAACGACTATTATCCATAATACCAGATTAATGTCTAAAGTATTGCTGTGTTCATGGAAAACTCTTAAATAATCCAGAAGGAAATGAGGAAGGTAGACTAAGTCACCTGCTGTGAGCTTGTCCTGCTCTCCAATTCCAAAAGTAAATAGACTCCCTGAGGAAGTAGACAACTGTAAGAGCACCAAACAACAACAGCATTCTTAGGGCACCTAGTGTGTATCATGCAAGTTGTCATAGAATGTTCCCAACAAGTTTAGAAAATCGGTTTTATTATCTCTGCAGAGGAGAAAAATTGAGGCTCAAAGATGTTGCTTGTCCAATGAAGATGAACCTGGGAGTTGAAATAGATGATCTGCAATGGGGAAAGAGGCCAGATATAAGGTGACCAAAAAGTCTAGGCAGGAGCCAAGGAGTCTCTTTATTAGATTAGCAAAGCAAGGATGATTCCCAGATATCCAGTTTGGGCATCCCCCACCCCGACCCGTGAATGTCTGCTGCTAAAGGAGAAGGCAACCTAGTAGGGGTAGGCCTTAGGGAGGGAAGATGACTTTGGTGCAGGGTAACCTGAGTTTGGGTAGGCCAGCATATCCCTTTGAGCTGGTCTGCGCCTTGGGAGGGAAGTTGCGAAGCAGACGTTGGAGTCACTGACACATCCGAGTAGTGAAGCCTGGGATAAGATCGCCAAAATGCAACTTCTCACCTTTGGCCACTTCTTCCCTTTCCCTAGGAGGCTCAGTACTGACTAGCAGAAATGTCCAGAAGGCAGCATGGGTCAAGGCAGGTGTCCTGGAAGACCTCACTGCAGGCCTCCTAAGCGGCCGCTCCCTCCCCGCAAGTCTGCACCTAGTCAGCGTCCTCCATGGGCTCTTTGCCCCTCCCTAGGACTCCGGTCTCCACCAGCCTCTAGACCCCAAAGTCTCCTCAGCCCGCCAGGAAGGGCAAGGGTCAGGGACTGGCATAGCTCAAGAGCCAGGCTCTTCACAGGGTCGACGGGCGGGGCCTAGGGCGCATGCGCGACTGCTGTACGGCATCCCGGAAGGAGGGGCAGGAGGCGGTGGCTCTGGTTTCTCAGGGTGGCAGCGGCAGCAGCGGGGACGCGGCTGGCGCGCGGGCACCATGAACCCGTTGTAAAGCGCAGCCTGCGCGGGGGGGCGGGGGGGGGGTGAGGCGCTGCGGGCTCGGCTCTAGGGAGGCGCACCGGCGCTAAGATGCAGGGAGAGGCAGGGCACCTGCAGCCCCGGGCGCCTGCCTGAGCTTCCCTGCCGGTGCGAGAGACTCTCTGGGAAAACAGTTGGTCTCGGCCCAGGCCCGCTTCCTCCTCCCGCGCCCGGTGCCTTCAGTCCTCTGGCCTGTGGCACAATCTAGATACTCTCCCGGCCAGGAACCCCGGTCTTCTTGGCGTGCCCTCTCTTATTGCTGTCCCAACGTCCCCCTCTCAGTTCCAGCTTTTCGCACCCCTCTGCCTGCCCCCTATTCCCCTCACAAGGGCCATTTCACTTGCCCGCACACCCCTATCCCACAGGGCTTCTCAGCCTTTGAGGTTTCCTTGGAGGTAAGCCCATTCCTCCCTTGTTTGCTTCTTTGTGGGGCAGATATCTGAAACGTTGAATCCTTGGTGTCGGTGCCAGGGTATGGCAATACCTTACATAATCCCTTTGGGGGTGAACCTTACAGTTTTCCATACGGGTTTTCTCATACGTTCACTATAAGTTTATTTGCAGGAAGTAGATATTGCTGTCCTATTTCCCAGTGGGGGAATAACAGTGGACAATATGGAGAGAACACTAGCTAAAGAATCAAGCATCTGTCCTTCCACTTGCCCAAATGTTCTGTAACTGTTCCCTCCCCCAGGCTATGAGCTCCCTAAAGCAGCGACCATCTCCTGATCATCTCACTATCCCTAGCACCTACCATCATGTCTGACAAATAGTAGGCACTTATGAAATATTAGGGAACTAAACTGGGCCATGAGACCTGGATTGGAGACAAGGCCATATGTAACTAGGTGATTCTCTGCTCATATGAAAAATAAGGAGTTGACCTAATTGATCTCTAAAGTCCACTACTCTATGAAGGCTGTACTTATTTCCCTTATTTGCTGGTTGGAAGCCATGCACTCAATAAACCTTTTGTATGCGAGGTCTTATGCCAGGTGCTTCAGATGCTGGGATGTTCCAGCTTGGGGGTGGAGAAGGGCATGTAAGTAGACGGTTTACAGCACTGTGCAGTATTGTACCGTGGAAGCCACTATCTGGGACGCTTGTGGGGAATGAAAGAAAGTCTGAAGTGGGAGGGAGAAAGACATAGATAGTGTTGAGAGTGCAGTCTCCTTAGGGACAGAGACATTTTAAGCTATGAGCCATTGCGATTTCCTAGGTGCTTTTGTTCCTCTTTGAGCACTACTGAGTTCATATTTGGGTCTGGAGTGACAAAGTCCCAGTCACTGTAGTCATGATTTTTTTTGGCCTGAAGGCATTCTAATAGAGGAGCTTGTTGAGAGCAGGTTACTGAAAACAAACTGCAGTGTCTTCCTCTGCTGCTTGTAGGAGTTAGAGCTGGGTTTCAGGATTGGTGCTGGAGTTGGACAGGCCTTGTGTGTTTGCATTGTTTGGTGAGGGTAGTAAGATATGTCAAACCTGAATTGTTTTTTGTCCTTGGACTACTCATTTATCTGTCCATTTTATCTGTATAATGACCATAATCTCTTAGCAGGATAGAGAAGCCAAATTAATGATTGAGTACAAAGTGCTTTACAAATGGAAAGATCCAGGACTATATTTTGTAAGGTGATAGATAATTCAGAAGCCACAATGAACTTTGAGGAGTAATCTAACTGGCTTTCAGAGTTGCCAAAGCAAAATAGTGCTGCACAGATACTATCTTTAGCTATTTTTTCCCTACTAGCATCTTCTCCCTCAAAAAAAAAATTGGTATATGAAAGTTACAATGAACAATTAGGTATCTAAACAGATTTGTAGTAATCATCAGCATATTTATCAACACTTTCATTCTACTTGAAAAGTTTAAAAATCTTTTATAGGGTGTCATTTTCCTGAATCAATGGGAGTGAATGGTGTTACCCCACAGTGGTGACTGCTAAGACAGTGGCCAGGGAATATCAGCAAGTCTGATATATATTTTTTTAGCTGGTGGTGTGTCATGTCTTGTGGGCACATCTAGTTTTTGACATTGTTCTTTAGTCTTGTTCCATGAGGAGTAGGGCCCTCCAGACAGCTAAAAAGCAACCTGAGATGTTTAGAAAAGAGATATCTTGTGCTAGGACCTCAAACTTTATCACCGCTGCCTTGCTCCCTTGCCTCTAATTTAGAACCAGTTCAACATCTCCTTCTTACCCCAGGATTTTGGCACATACTGTAATCTTTGCTGGAGATTTTCCCCTCTTCTCTCTTCTCCTGTCCTCCTGGCCTAGTTAACTCCTATTTATCCTTAAGATCTCAGCTCACTTAAAAGTTCTTCTGACTTCCCCGACCAGGTCCATTGAGTCATCTTTGTACTATCTGTGTAGCATGCTGTATTTCTCCATCGTAGTACTTATTTGTACCCTTATATTTGTGTGTTTATTTGATTAATGCCTGTCTCCCCTACTAAATTATCTCCTACTATAGTCTTCTCCTATAAGCTCCATAGGGCCAGGGCCAGGACTCCATTCATTATAGTACCATGCATACCTGCAATAGTATCTGGCTCAATAAATACCTGTGGAATGAACGAACGAATTACTCTCCAGAGCCTATGAGAGAAGTCTAGAAATGTTTCTTTCAGTCACTGCTTTCGTGGTGGCCTGTGGCCTGGTTCTCTTTCCTCTCATCCTCTTCCCTCCTTTAGAAAGCAGCCATTCCACTGCAGAGACAGGAAAGGTGAGGACACTAAGGAAGGACGTGACTGCCTTTGTTTCTTGGATTATGTGTGTCACAGAAATAGTCACTATCATGGTTTGGTGGTACCAATTCATGGGCCATGGCTCCAGATCTCCTTTCCAACCTTTTGATCTTGGTCAGTTTGAATTCACTACTGTATTGCCAACACTCTGAAAAACTACAGTGATAGAGAATGATTCACAAGTGTCAACACTCAGTTGCATAAGACTGCTGACCCTCTGCCTGTTTCCATCTGGCATAGAACTGGTTGGTCATGAAGTACTTCTTAGTTACACAGGTTAGGACTTGATGAAACAGATTCACTGGACCCACCAAGTCCTTCCTTGCATGCTTGAGGCTTCCTAACAGCTAAGGAGCCTATTCATTGAATTAGCAAACTACTAGAAGTATACAGAATTGGCAAACTCTGACTCCAAGGTGTTCCTGAGAGGTAGAGATCTGGAAGTAGGTGGCATTAAGTTATCACCCTGCCCTCCCCATGAAGCACTGGGATTTCCTGCTGTCTTGGTGGAATCGCTGGCTCAGAGGAGGACCTTTAACCCTGGTAGCCAGGCAGTGCTTGAAGGCTGTGAGGACTCTGCTAGGCATTCTGAGTTGTCTGCAGTAAGCTCCTGACAGAGAGTGGTATATCCTACAGGTATGCTGGATTGAGGAAAAAGCTGAGGAACCCTGCTCTAGGGATTCCTTCCAGTGGGTGTGGAGTACTGAGGAGGTCAGTAGTGTTTAAAAACTTCCATGTGCTGCAACTTATAAAGTTATTCTGGAGTCTAAGTTATCTTGTCTCTTATTTGAAGTCAGGAAAAAATGAAATGTGATTTCTGGTAATTATTAATAAAAGGCAGCTACCTGGCCTTTAACAGTCTGTTTGTAAAGAATTCGTATTTAAAGCATTCATTACTCAAATATCTCCCAAGTTTCTGCTGTGTGCCAAGACATGTGCTCTGTGCTCTAAGTACAAAAAGAAATGGGACATAGTTCCTCTCCATGCTCAAGCCTGAAAGAAGCAGAAATGGAGAGAGAAATTATAGTTCAACACAGGATGAGGCATTCCAGAGACAGGAACCAAATGTGTGAAAACACAAGGGGCAGAGCCACTAATTCTGTCTAGAGCATGCTGGGAAGGTTCCACAGCTCGATCTTGAAGGGTATAATTATAGGGTTTTGTCAGCCCAGAGGGCAGGAAAGGTACAAAGTATGCAAAGGCACGGGTTCATGGGAGGGCATGGTATATTCAGACAGTGGTGAAATGTCAGTGTACTGGGAATACTGCTAGTTACATGTGCCATGTAATTTAAAAATGCTGTACATAGTGTTAACAATTACTTAAAATATTATTCATATATTATTTTTTAAAAGACAGCACTAAGTATATGTCAGTACTGTGAATGAACTACTCACCACCCAGATGTCTGTTTACCTGTCATTCTGTCATCTCAAAGCACCTGTAGTAAGAAAAGTCTCTTGATTATACTGAAGTTATTATTAGTAATAGCAGTGACTTATGGGGCACCTACCATATGCCAGGCACAGTGTCAGTATTTTATATCTATTATCTTGAATCTTTACAACAACCTTGCTAGCTAGATATCAGCCGTATTTTGCAGTCTTAGAGAGCTTGTGACTTCCCTAAAGTCACACAGGCAATAAGGGGCCAAATCAGGATTCTAATACAAGTAGATCTGTTTCTGAAGGTTGTACTCATTCCTGCATGCCATACTAATCTCTAATTTAGTGACAGTCTCCCCCACCCCATGACATAGTATGTCCATTATGCTGAGGAGCCTTCTGTTTATGAGTTGTAACTAATTAAATAAAGGGAACCTTATTCAGAGTTTACACATCCAAATGTGTATCATCCTTCGAAGAAGCTACTTAGGGAAAAGAGAAATATATACAGAATGGGGCAAAAGTAGTTTACAGTTCATATGGGAAATAATACAATAATCCTATATAATAGAAGGCTAATATGCAAATCGACTGAACGGTGGAACGACCAATCCCTATGATGCGCACTGACCACCAGGGGGCAGATGATCAATGCAGGAGCTGCCCCCTGGTGGTCAGTGTACTCCCACACGCAATGGTGGTGTCAGGAGCCTCTCCAGCCTCCGCTGCAGGCAGGCGGTAAGGAGTGAGGGTTCCCAGACTGCGAGAGTCCCAGACTGTGAGAGGGATGTCTGACTGCCAGGAGCTGGCTAAGCCATCAGTTGGACATCCCCCAAGGGTTCCTGGACTGCTAGAGAGTGCAGACTGGGCTGAGGGACCCCCCCCCCTCAGTGCATGAATTTCATGCACTGGGTCTCTAGTTAATAAATGATACAAGAATAAATTTTTTTATGTACTCACAACTGTAAGTCTACTTTTGCCCCACCCTGTACATATATCTATTCCATTGCTTACACTCCTTGTTACATATCTGAAATTTCCTTTGGAGTCAGATTACAAATCATATAAGGAAATGTTTTGTTGTTCTGTAATCATATATAATTTTGAACTCAAATAATGCCACCTAGTTTGATCACACATCGTATTCACTAAACTTGACTATGACTTTTGGTTGTTTCTGAAAATTGAATATCATCTTGGTCAAGTTTTGACAGCAATGAAGATATTCAGAAGAACAGACTGCATGCTCTCAAGTGATTCCAAGAGGCACACTCTAAAGATGGTTTGAGCAAAGAAGTGGAATAGTGCATTGCATCCCAGGGGAACTGTTTAAAGGAGACAAGTCTCATTTGAATGTATAATTTCTGATTTTAAAAATATTTTTCTTATACTTGGCAATTACACACATATTTTTCTTGGCTGTGAGTTCTTTGAAGGACAGGATGTTGAGGCATTCAACAAATGTACTGATGAGTGATGTTAAGTGTAAATAGACATATACCACTGGAGACTTTGTTGTAGGGGAGAAACAGTGGGTTGGAGGAGTTTTAGATGGTTTCCTAGGACTCCAGGGTTAAGCTTGCCAATATTGAGCTTGGGGTTTCTAATTGCCTTGCCTGATTATAGTTCATGTCCATACAAGGTGACCAGAATTTAACATGAAAGCCTTGACTTAAGCTCTGGAGATGAGGTCTTTATAACTGATGATTTGTACTGTGTCCTAATAGGGAGAAAAGTCTCTTGGTTATATTAAGACCTAACAGTGAGAAAAATGATTGCTAAATGAGATTGTTACAACTGTTCTGTTTTATAAAAAACTAGTGGCCCGGTGCATGAAATTCATACACATTAAAAGAAGAGAATTAATGTGAAGAAATATTTTAATATTGCTATTTGCCCTTTTTCTATAATAGAAGAATCAGAGATGAAAGAAAATTAGTAAAATGTATATAAACTCTCCCTCCTGTCAGAGTCTGGGGCATGCTGCGGGGCCTAGAGTCAAGTCCCCGACCATCCATGCACACCTTGAAATCGTGTGAGACCCGGCCAGCCCCACCTCCATCAAGCCTCGCAGGGTGGGGGGTGCAGTCTCAGGTCCCTCATCAAACCTTCCATTGGGCTAGATCCAGCCCCGGCCAGTCACACCCTTGTCAAGCCCCGCCGGGTGGGGGTAACAGCCTCAGGTCCTCTGGCCCAGTGCTGGGGCAGGGGGTGCAGCCTGAGGTCCCCTGTCAAGCCCTGCCAGTCAAGGAGCGTGGCTTGAGGTCCCCATCAAGCCCTGGTGGGCAAGGGGTACGGCCTGAGGTCCACTGTCAAGCCCCACCAGGCAGGGGGCACAGCCTGAGGTCCCCTGGCCTGGAGCTGGGGCCGGGGGGCACGGTCTGAGGTCTCCCGGCCCAGAGTTGGGGT
>NW_006288967.1:25855-39203 GCF_000327345.1 Myotis davidii | reverse complement strand
CCCCGCCGCGCCCCTCTCCCCCCACTCCCATTGGGTGAGATCTAGACCCAGCTGGCCCCACCCCCATCAAGCCCTGCTAGGTGGGAGCACAGCCTCAGGTCCCCCGTCAAGCCCCGCTAGGTGGGGGGCATAGCCTGAGGTCCCCCATCAAGCCCCACCAGACAAGGGGCTCAGCCTGAGGTCCCCTGTCAAGACCTGCTGGGCGGGGGTACAGCCTGAGGTCTCCTGGGCCGGTGCTGGGGCGGGGGGCGCAGTCTGAGGTCACCCGGCCTGGAGCTGGGGCAGGGGTCCCCTGTCAAGACCCACTGGGTGAAAGGTGTGGCCTGAGGTACCCTGTCAAGCCCTGCTGGCGGGGTCACAGCCTGAGGTCCCCTGGCCCAGTGCTGGGGCGGGGGGTGCAGTCTGAGGTTTCCCGACCCAGAGCCAGGGCAGGGGGCATGGCCTGAGGTCCCCGTCAAGTCCAGCCCCCACCCCACCTCACAGCGTCATACCAGTGCTGAATGGGGATGCACACAGGCAGCATGACGTTAGGGCTGGGTGCAGAAGTCCCTGCCCCTGGCCCTGCCCACAGACTAGTTGTGGCTGGGACACTGTAATGGACAAATTAGCATATTACCTCTTCATTATATAGATAGGTGTAGCAACTAAACTAAGTAAAATTGATTATTGGCGCAGGGCTTTCACTTTCCTTATATTAACATATTGATTGATATATGAGCAGCCTGATGAGGAGACAGGCTTAGGCCCAGGTTGTTCCACCCACAGCCACACAGTTTTGTGCAGTCCTGGGCTCCTTATAGTCCTCTTTAAAAGTGATTTGTTTTTATTTGGCTTTTGTGCTTCCTTATATCTATTGGTTAGATGTTCTTAAACATTTTTATCTTAATAAAACCAGTTAAAATTGCCACTAAAAGACATTAAATTTGGTTAGTAAGATTATGCTCAGTGTTTGGGACAGTGTCAGCAGATCGTCAGTTGGGGTCATTGTCTGAAGTGTTAGACATAGAAGCACCCACAGGGATATGTCACCCAGAGCATTCTTGTGTGTGCATGTGTGCCTGTTCTAGTTAAGCCAGCAGCTTTCACTGGAGAAAATGGAAGTGTCTAAAAAGAGTTCAGCTGCATTCTTTTGATTTGCAGAAAACCGATACTAGAATATTTACACTCATAGAGTCATCTCTTTAGTAGGTATATTCCCTCCCTTCTTCTCTCCGTCTCTCAATTCCTTTCCCCTCCCCACAAAGTGGAGAGAGAATCTGAGCCTCAAGCCAGAGCTCCATATAGATTTTAGAGAGGATACTAACTTTGTAGTTTGATCCATGTCAGACTACTAATGATCATATGCTATCATTACTTATTCAGATGAAGAGTGGAATAAATCTATTTTAAAGGTGTAATTGAATAAGTGAAATTTAGGAAATAGTGGTTAATGCCAGAATATCCATTGGAACCTCCATTTTTTGGTTTGTGAAGAACCAAGCAAAGTTTATTTTATACTTGTTCTCTAGTCTGAATGTTTCTTGCAAAGTAACACAGAGTAGTGTTGGCTTTGACCATGATTTTTTCTTAAAATATAAATTTTCTTATCACTGTGTTAATGCTGTATCCTATTTTCTTCTTGCCTGTCAGGTTTGTAATTTCCTATTTAGTATGCAGTATTTTTTTAAAAACTTGGTTCTGGCTGGGTAGCTAAGTTGGCTGGAGAATTGTCCCCATACGCCAGTGTTGCAGGTTTTATCCCTGGTCAGGGCACATACAGGAATCAAGCACTGAATGCATGCATGGGTAGAAAAGCATATCAATGTTTCTATCTCTCTTCCTCTAAAATCAATGGATAAAGATTTTTTAAAGGTGATTGTATTGCTTTTTTCAATCAAATGTGTAGTTTGTTTATTTTTTTCCCCCAAAGAACCAGTTATTGGTGTAACTTAATTCCGTTTTTGTATCTAACTTTCTACTTTTAGTTTTATTATTTTTTGGCTTCTTTGTGTTCCCCCTCACCCCTAAATTTCTTAGAAACTCAGTTCACTAGTTTTTCCTTTGCCTCATTTTTCTTTCTTTTCTTTTTTTGCTTCCATTTACATCTTTTGAGTGGACACATTTTCTCTGAGTTTTGCTTTGGCAGCAGTCCAAGTATTTTGATATTTCAGTTGTGTTTTAGCAGTATTTTAAATACTCTGTGATAATTTTGTATTTCATCCTTGATGTAGTCCTTACTTCAAGAAGGAAACTAACATTCATTGACTATTACCTGCTTGATACCAAACCCTGCAATAAATGCTTTCTGATAGTTATTTAGACCTTCTTAGCACTGCCTGGTAGAGGTTGTATTATCTATCTGCCTTTTGCTCGTGAGAAACCTGAAGTTCAAATGAAGTTGCACAAATAATCTCTTCAACACTACTATACTGCTTAACAGACCCAGATAGTTAGACCATTTTCAGTCTGTTTTTGTCAGCTTATTATGAATTGCATAGAATTTCTGCCTCGCGATCTCTACCAATTACAGTCTAGCTTGCACACTCTTCTATACCTTCTGTCACCCTTCTTACCAGAAAATCTTCAGTGGCTTTCTATTGCCCATTAATAAATTCAAAGGAGTTTACCTTGTTATTTAATTCCCCTACCTTCTTATCTCAGCCTTCCTTTCCCTTATTTCCTCACGTGCCTTTTCTCCTGCCTCCCCAGCACCCTACCCCACAAAATTCACGGAATGTACTCCATGTGTTCCAGTCTCCTGGATACAAAAGACTGTCTCCTACTTTAAAAAAATCTTATCCCTTTGCCTAGAAATCCCTCTCCCCAACCTACTGACCCAATCCCACCTCCTTTCACAGCTCTCCCAGGGAAGTTAAACTTCCATGTCTTTACCATGGCATATATAGTTACTGTTGATCCATAGTCCCCCTCTGCTCCTATTAATCTTTGAGCATCTTCAAGGCAGAGACTGTTTTTTCATCATCTTTGTATATCTCACACATTGTAGGCACTCCAACAGTTTTTTTTTAATTTTAAATTAGATTTGTGTTTATTGTGTATCAGTGCCCCATGATTCTTTATCCCCTTCTGGAAAAATCTGTCTGCATGTAAAAAAAAGCATTTTTTTTGTCCTGCTACTTAATTCTCTCAATAGAACCATGCTATTTTTATCTACTTGAATGTTCATGTCCATAGTTTCTGTAGGAACTTTGTCTACTTTATCTATTTTGATATACTAGTAGTATGTAGAAGCCCGCAATGAGAATATGTCTGCATATTCTAAAATAAAAATTGTCAGGTTAGTTTCATATTCTATGGCAGTGGTTCTCAACCTTCTGGCCCTTTAAATACAGTTCCTCATGTTGTGGCCCAACCATAAAATTATTTTCATTGCTACTTCATAACTGTAATGTTGCTACTGTTATGAATCATAATGTAAATATCTGATATGCAGGATGGTCTTAGGCGACCCCTGTGAAAGGGTCGTTCGACCGCCAAAGGTGTCGCGACACACAGGTTGAGAACCACTGTTCTATGGTCATGTTGTTAGTTTTTTATTACTTAGATTTTCCTTATTAATCATTTTTATATTTTAATTCTTTTTTTGAAATCTGATTTATTAAATTACTGTACTACTAAACTGCTTCTCTTTCCTTACCCAGGCATGATGAACCTTTGTCATCTCTTTTCTTGTTGTTGGTTTGACATTTCACATTGGTTGCAAGTGTGACTCTTAAATGCAACAGATTTAGATTTTATTTTTTAATCCAGCAAGTGACCTTTCTTATTATTGGACTGTGGTAGGCAGAGCAATAACATGCCCCCCCCCCCCAAATATTCCCTCATCATAATCCTTAGAACCTGGAAGTATGATCTGTTACCTGGCAGAGAGAAACTAAGGTAGCAGATGGAATTAAGGTTGCTAATCAGCTTACCTGAAAATAGGGAAATCATTCTGGATCATCTGGTTGGACCTACAATCACAGGTCTTAAATGGAGAAAGGGGAGGCAGAAGAGTAGGTCAGAGTGAGTCAGTGTGAGGAGAACTGGACTCTCCACTGCTGGCTTTGAAACTGGAGCCTAGGGCCATGAGCCAAGGGGCTATGTGGCAGCCTCTACAAGTTGAGACAGGGAAACTCTCTCCTAGAGTCTCAGGAAGGATCACAGCCCTGGTGATGCCTTGATTTTAGCCCAGTGAGACCCATTTCAGATTTTTAATATCCAGAACTGTAAAGATAATAAGTTTGTGCTTTTTAAGGCACTAGGTGGGTGGCAATTTTGTATGGCAGCAATAGAAAACTAATAAAAGGACATTCACCCTATTTCTACTTTCCAGCCCTAGTATTTGAATTGGGAATTATATTTTGTACTACTATTTGTCCTCTTGTAAGTTCATTTGGTATCATTCCTAATTTTTATTTTTCATGTAATAGGCCCAGAACTCTTATTTTTCCTTTAGACCAGTGGTTCTCAACCTTGGCTGCACATTAGAATCACCTGGGAACCTTTTTAAAATCCTGATTTCTGGGCCGAATCCTCCAGATATTCAGTTTCTTTGTCACTAATGTTGTGGCCCCACCCCATAACAAAGAAACAGAATTGCTGGAGGATGAGGCCCCAAAATCAGGATTTTAAAAAGATTCCCAGGTGATTCTAATGTGCAGCCAAGGTTGAGAACCACTGCTTTAGACTATCTCAAAAAATAACAATCACTTTGACAACATCTTACACATTTTGGTACTTATATTTTTATTATTTCCACTATTTTCTTCTATTAAAGAAAACTCTCTTTTAGGAAAGATAATGAATTTAACTTACAGGGTTTATCTCCCCCTAACTCATCTATTTTTTTTTTAAGTCTGAAACTCCTTTAGAAAAGTTTTACCTTTACGTATTATCTAATTTACTTATGAATCCTATGTTTATCATTCTCCTTTCATTTATTGATGTTCTAAATCACTTATTTCTTTTATTTTAATTTCAGGATCTCACAGTGATTTAATCTAAAATATGAAGGGAGAGGTTTGTTTCTATGTAAAGTCAAATAGGGATTTGTGCCCAGAAGGAAAAATAGAATGGAGCCACAGGGAACAAGAGAGTTAATGACATCACCAGCTCTCAACTTCTGTTCTAGTTACTGAATAGAGCACCAGGGCTCCACTTACAGTCAAACCACGGTTGGTTCTCAGTTCTCGAATCTCTCCCATCTCGAATAATTCAGTTCTCGACCAAGTTGTTCATAGGAAAAATGTCTTAGTTTTTTCTAACAAAACTTCAGTTCTGACCTGACAACCCTTTAATGCTGACACATCAGCATGACAAAAAGCGTCTCTCAGGCCACTAACAAAGGAGAGAATGTGAGTCATTTACCATGCTGTGAATATTTTCGTGTTGTTTTCTTTTTTTTTTTTTCCTTTTGTTGCTGGTGAAATGGACAATCGGCACAATTTTAAAACGTAAAGAGGCCATTAAGAGTGCTAATGTTGCTAATGGTATGAAAGAAACAATGTTCACAGACAATTTAAGAGGTGGAAAAACTGTTGTTGATTTGATGAAAAGAAAAGCAATAGGCAGGTGACAGCATTTCTGAGGCAATGATATGTGAAAAAGGAAGATGCTGCACCCAGTGCTGAAAGTGATTTGTTTAAGGCTAGCAGGGGGTGTTTCCATAAATTTAAGAAAAGAAGTGTTTGTTTATAGATTTAATAGTGCATTAGACATCTAATGTATATAAGAAAGGTTAAAATAGGGAGTCAGCTAGAGGTGGGGAATGGATTATTCAATTTACATTATTTCAAATGGGAAAAAATGATTCAGTTTTCTAACAAATAGCTTCTGGGAACAGCCTTCCAGAACAAATTATGTTCCTGAACCGAGGTTCCATTGTATTTCTTTTAAATATTGTTTGTTTTTAAGTTCATTGTTTCTGGTAATGATATGTATTGCTGAATTTGGTTGACAAATGGGTTCTGATTTTCTAGATTTTGAATTCCCCCCTGTACTTTCAGAGAGAAAAAGTCATCTCAACTGGTTATTTCTCTATTTGTGGTGCTCACTCCATTTTTATTAGTTGTGAATCCCCACTTTCTTCTCCAAAGTCTAGGGATGAAGTCGTTCACTTGGCATCTTTCACGGGCAGCTCTTTTTTTCTTTGCAGCAGCTTGTAAAAGCCTCCCTTTATCTTTGAGCATTAATAATCATAAGTAACATACATCTAGTGCAGCAGTTATCAAGCTATTTTCCACAGACACCTGGGGGCCCTTGAGAACCTTTCCAGGGGTCTGCATGTCACAGTTATTTGCATAATAATACCAAGACATTCTTTGCCTCCATCTCTAGGTTGACATTTATACTGATGGTGCAAAAGCAGTGATGGGTAAACTGATGGCACCTGAGCACAAATCACACTGGTGAGAGGAAACTGTACAAGTCCTCTCTGGATTATTCACCATTGTGCTTGCAGTTTTTTAAAAAAGGGCAGCTTTACTTAGGAATGTTCTTGACAAACCAGAAAAAAATACCACTCTCATTCAGTCTTAGCCCTTGCATATACATTGTTTTCGTATTCCATGTGACAAAACAGAAAGAATACATAAAGGCCCTCTGCTGTATACTGATATACAGTAGTTGACTCAAGGAAAAACACTTGTGTACCTAAGTTGCAAGCTGCTATTTTCATGGAACATCATTTTTATCTGGGACTGTAGTTGTTTGTATTAGGGTATTTGACAGAAATTTACTCAAAAATGCAAATGAACCTGTCACTTCAAGGAAAACAACTGATGGTGTTTATCCAAATGGTAAAATTTGAGCTTTCAAGGGAAAATCAGAATATTTGAAATGTTATATCCACCATCATGAGCTTGAGAGTCTCCCAATACATAAAATATTTCTGATAAAGTGGGTTGTGATAATAACTAATATGATTTTTTACTATCATATAGTGAAATATGTCAACATTTGAAAGTTCTTTATTACTCAGTGAACCAGTATTTTCCAGAAGCTCATTGATAGGGTTTCAAATTCCACACTACAGTCAACCTTCAAGAAACTCCTTCAGCTTTGGTATTCTATCAAAGAAGAATATCTACTATTATCTGAAAGAGCTATTAAAATATTTAGTTCTTTTCTAACTACATATCTCTGTGAGGCCAGATTTTTTTTCATATGCTTGAATAAAAACATATTGCAACAGAATGAATGCAGATGTTGATATTAGAATCTAGGAATCTTCTATGAAGCCAGACACTTAAAATATTGCAAAACTATAGAAACAATTTTGGAAAATAGTTTTTAATTAAAATTATTTTACTTGTATTAATATATGAATTTATTAATTTTTAAAACATTCTTTTTGTTATTTTTTGTATTTTTAAATATGTTTTTATTGATTTTTAGAGAGAGAGAGGAAGGGAGAGGAAGAGAGAAAAACATCGACCTGCTGCCTCCAGCACACCTCCCACTAGGGATCAAGCTCGCAACCCGGCATGTGCAGCATGTGCCCTGACCATGGATCGAACTGAGGACCTCTTGGTGCATGGGACTACACTCAACCAACTGATCCAGGGCTATTATTTATTTTTAATTAATGTTTTTTAAACAACAGTTTAAAAATTTGATAGGTATAACACAAAAACAAAGCTGTTTGGGATCCTCATTAATTTTTAAGATTGTAAAGGAATCCTGATACAAAATATTTCGAGAACTACTCATTTAGTGATTTACATAACACACTTTTCATACTCATGATCTTACATTCAAAACCACTTTATAAGGTACATATTATCCAGATATTGTAGAGCAGAATACCACAAATCCAAATCACTGCAGTTTTGCTTCAGAGTTGAGTTTTGTGGGTCTCCTTTCCTTACAACACCCCCTTTTTTCCAAATGACATTCCTTACGGTGTTTTTCATAATACAAAGTATATGTAATACACAGTGCATGAACTGTGCAAAAAGATCAGCAATCATACGTAAAAAAGTATAATGACTGTCCTTAATCTTCCCTGCTGGAGATCGCTATTCATCCACAGTGTATATCTCTCTGGATGCTTTTCCAAAAAATGTTGAATTATCAGTATAAAGTTAGTTGTGTATAGCATTCAATTGAAAATATTTTGGAGCCTGGGCTGAGTGGTTCAATTGGTTGGAGCATCATCAGTACACCAAAAGGATGCAGGTTAAATCCCCAGTCTGCTTGAGCTTAGAGGAGACAACCCATCTATGTTTCTCTCCTTTCTCTCCTCTCTCTCTCTCTCTCTCTCTCTCTCTCTCTCTCTCTCTCTCTCCCCCTCTCTCTTTTGGCGTCAAATAGATCTTCATTTGTATTCCAGCTCTGAGCTGCTAGCTGCTTGAACAAGTTAACATCTAAGCTTTCTTCATCTGTAAAAGGGAAATAGCCAAAGTGTCTCCTTTATAGGGTTGCTGTGAGGCTTAAGTGAGATAATGCATGAGAAACAGCACAGTACCTGACATTCCACAAACATCTAGTAAATGTTAGCTGTTGATGTTGCTTGTGTGTGTAGGTAGATCAATAGGTATGCCAGGTTTATCCAAGTAAATTTTGCATGCAGTAAAACTTATCCATTTTTAGTGCATAGTCCTATGAGTTTTAATAAATCCATTCATTTGTAAAACCACCACCCACAGGTATAGAAGAGTTTTATTGCTGAAAAAACTTCCCCCATGTCCTTTGTAGTCAATCTTTCCCCCAACACAGCTACTGGTAACCACACTGATCTGTGTTGTGTATCTGTATGTTTGCCTTTCCAGAATGTCAAATAAAAGGAGTCATGCGTTATATTGTGTCTTAAGTATGAGTAATTTTGCTTAGCATAGTGCATTTGAGGTTTGTCCATGTTGTTGCATGCATCCCTAGTTTGTTCGTTTTTACTACTGATTAGTGTTCCATTGAATAGATATGCCACAATTGGTTTAACTGTTTACCAGTTTATGGACATTTGGGTTGTTTCGAGTGGCTATTATGAATAAAGCTGCTTTGAACATTTGAATACAAGTCTTTGTGTGCACATTTGTTTTTCTTTTTCTTGAGTAAATACCTAGACATGGGATTTCTGGGTCATAAAGTAGGTATGCGCTTAATTATATAAGAAACTGCAGAAGTGTTTTCTAAAGTGGCTGTACTGTTTTGCATTCCCACCAGCAATATATGAAGGGTTCCAGTTGCTCTGCATCCTTAGAAACAATTGTCATAATTAATCATTTTAATTTTAGCCATTGTGGTGAGTAGGTAGTTTTATCTCATTGTTGTTTTAATTTGCATTTCCTTACTATCTGAAAATATCGAGTATCTTTTCACGTGCTTATATGCCTTTTATGTAACTTTTTGATGGAATGTCTATTATTTTTTTCTGCTATTTTTAATCAGACTTTTTTAGTTATAAAAGTTCTTTACATATGCTGGATATAGGTACTTTGTCAGATATGTTTTCAGAATATGCTCTCCCAGTTTGTGACTTGGTTTGTCATTTTTTAAATTGTGTCTTTTGGAGAGTAAAAGTTTTTAATTTTGAAGAAGTCCAATTTTGTATCCCATCTAAGAAATCTTTACCTAATCCTAGGTGGCGATTATTTTTCCCCCTATGTTTTCTAGACATTTTGTAGTTTTGGTGGTTACATTTAGGTCTGTGATCTATTTCATGTAAATTTTTGTATATGCTGTGAGGTTTAAGGGTCTCTCTAGGTGTATTTTTCCCATCTATCCAGTTGATTCAGTAGTATTTCTTAAAACACAATTCTTTCTCCATTGAGTTGCCCTGGCAAAAGTTAACTGGTCATGTATATATAGGTCTGTTTTGGACTTTATTCTGTTCTCTGTGTAATACCATTGTCTTGATTATTGTAGTTTTATAAGCCTTGAAAGCATGTAGTATAGGTTCTCCAACTTTGTTCTTTCTAACAATTGTTTTGCCCATTCTAGGTTCTTTGCATTTTCATGTAACTTTTAGAATCAGTATGCCAATTTCTAGAAAAGAGACTGCTGGAATTTTTAATGGGATTGCACTGAATCTGTAATTGGATGAGTGGTGCAAGGCAAATAATGGCCCTTAAAGATATCCACTTCTTAATCCATGGAATCTGTGAATACTAGTATTACCTTCTTTGGAAAAAAGGTGGTAATTACCTTATATGCCAAAATGTGATTAAATTAAAGATCTCTTATTGGAAGAGTATCCTGGATTATCCAGGTGGACCATAATGTATTCATAAGTTTCCATATAAGAAGGAGGTAAAAGGAGATGCTATTAGGAGGAGAAGGCAATTTGGTGGGAACAGAGAGATTTGAAAATGCTACACTGCTGGATTTGATAATGGAGGAAGGGGCCCAAGGAGTACAAGTAATGAAGCTTTAGAAACTGGGAAAAGCAAGGAATGGATTCTCCCCTAGTCTCTGGAGGAATCGGGGCCCTTAGTTGTAACTGAGTGAAACCCATTAACCCATTTTAGACCTCCGAACTATAAGAGAATAAATGTGTGTTGTTTTGAGCCATCATGTTGGTGGTAATTTGTTATAGCAAACATAGGAAACTAATACACAGAGGATGTAAATCTTAACAATAATGAAAATTTATATCTATAAACATGGTATATCTCTCCATTTATTTAGATATTTAATTTTTCCTTGGTAGTGTTTGGTAGGTTTCAGTGTACAAGTCCTGCACATATTTTGTTACATTTATCTATAAGTATTTGATATTTTGATGTTGTAAATTTTATGATTAGGATAGTTTTAGATTTATAGGAAAGTTGCAATAAATGACAGTTTAAATGTTTCAGTATTCAATGTCTTATTGCTAGCATATAAAAATGCAATAATATTTCTGGTACATTTACTCTGTATTTTGCAACTTTGCCTAGTTCACTTATTAGATTTAGTAGATGATTTGGGAATTTTTACATATACAGTCGTATTGTTTGCAAATAACAAATGTACTCCTTCCTTTCAAATCTTTATTCCTTTTATTTCTTTTTACTTGTGTTATCATTGTGGTAGGACATCTAGTACAATATTGAATAGATGTATTGAAGTGGACACAATTGCCTGTTTACAATCTTAGGGGGGAAGTATTATCTTTCACTATTAAGTATTCGGGTTTTTTAAATAGATATTCTTCTACTCCTAATTTGTTTAGAGCTTTTAAGTTGAATGGGTAGTGAATTATGTCAAATGCTTTTTCTAGGGCTATTGATATAATCGTATTTTTTTTTCTTTTTCATTCTATTAATACTACACATTTTATTAATTGATCTCAAATGTTGAGTCAAGCTTGCAATCCTGGCAGCAACCACACTTGATCATAATGCCATATATATATATATATAGATGTGTGTGTGTGTGTAAATTGACCACCCCTCCACTACTCTCACCAGCCAATCAGGAGTGAGTATGCAAATTAAACCGACAAAGATGGCAGGTTGATTTGCATACACAGGCACTAGGCTGAATGGGTCCCGGGAACATCCTCAGGACCCAGGCCACTCTGAGCCTGTAGGCCCCCATGGAGGCCCTGAGCGGGCAGGGTCCCAGAACGCCCTGGCCAGGAGTGGCCTACGGGCACCGGTGCCAAGCGGCCAACGTCCTGGGACAAGTGGCTGGGGGGCCAAGTGGGCTGGGTACCGGGACAAGGGGCGCAAAGTGAGCCTGGAGCATGTTACTGTTGCAGTGGAGGATGGAGGGAAAGCAAAGATGAGAGACATAAGTAAAATCAGAGTGTCTAGGAAAAATTAAAGGGAAGATATCCTAAAACTTCCAGGAAATCTCCACCAGTGAAGCAAAGAAAAAAAAAGCCTCTATTATTCTGTGAGCAACAAACCAAACTGAGTTGGGGTCTCAGACAATTCGCTCATATGATTGAAAAGACAGACAGAAACTCCCAGATTGGAGAGAGCTCCCCTGAGGGCTCCCAGATTGGAGAGGGTGCAGGTCAGGCTAAGGGACCCCCATACCCCATCCCAGTGCACAAATGCCGTGCACTGACCCTTTAGTATGTGTGTATATGGATTCAATTTGCTAATTTTAAAGGTTTTTGCATCTGTGTTCATGACGGATACTGGTTTGTAATTTTCTTTCTTGGCCAGGTTTTGGTATCAGGGTAATGCTGGCCTCATAAAATAAATTGTGAAATGTTTCTTCCTTATCTATTTTTGCAAGAGTTAGTTAAAAAATGGTGCTATTTCTTCCTTATGTGTTTGGTAGATTTTGTCAGAGCCTGACATTTTCTTTGTTAGAAGAATTTTAACTATAATTTTAGTTATTTTAATAGTTATAGGGATATTAAAATATCTATTTCTTCTTGTGTGAACTTTGATAATGTCTTTCTTTCAAGAAATTTACTTGTATAAAGTTGTTCATAATATCCCCTTCTAACCTCTATAATGTTTGTAGGATTTGTAGTGATGTTTCTGCTTTCATTCCTGATACTGGTAATTTGTGTATACTATTTTTTCTTAGTCACTCTGGGTATAGGTTTACCAATTTTCTTGATTTTTTAAAAGAGCCAGCTTTTAGTTTCATCAGTTTTTCTCTAATGACTTTTTACTGTATTTTATTAATTTCTGTGCTTATATTTATCATTTCTTTCCTTCTGTTTTCTTCTTTTAAATTTCCTTCTCTTCCTAGTTTCTTAAAATGAATCTTAGATTTTTTACTTGATATCTTTTCTAATGTAAGCATTCAATGCTACAAATTTTTTTTTAAATGTTGCTTTAGATGTCTCTTACAAATTTTGGTACATTGTATTTTCACTTTCATTTAGTCCAGAATTTTTCAGATTTTCTTTGTGTTTTTTTCTTTCACCTATGAATTATTAGAAGAGGGTTGTTTAATTTACAAGTTTTATGAAAATATTCCATATCTTATATTGATTTTTTAGTTTAACTTTATTGTGTTTAGATGTTTACTTTGTCTTATTTCAATCCTTTTAATTTCATAGAGGCTTGTTTTATCGCCCAGAATTCAGTCTGTCTTGGTGAATGTTCTATGTATACTTGAAAGGAATTTGTATTCTGCTGGTATTGGAAGGAATGCCTTATCAATACAAATTAGATGAGATTGATAGTGTTATTACCGTATTGTATAGCCTTAATAATTTTCTGTGTGTTTTATCAGTTGAGAGAGAAGTATTAATTTCCAATAATTGTGGGTACTTCTATTCTCCTTAATATTTTAAATATTAATATTTTCTACATGTATTTTGAAGTTTTGTTATTAGGTACATAAATACTTACAGTTGTTAGATCCTCTTTGAAAAATTGACCTCTTTATCATTATGCACTGTCCCTGTTTGTCTCTGGTACTTTTTCTTGTTAAGAAATATGCCTTGTCCTATGTTGTGGTAGGTAGAATG
>NW_006288967.1:20184-25752 GCF_000327345.1 Myotis davidii | reverse complement strand
GGATATCCATGCCCTAAGCCTTGGAACCTATGAATATGTTGTTACATGGAAAAGGGGATTTTGCAGATGTATTTAGTTTTGCAATATTAGTTTATATTGCTTCCAGAACAAATTACCACAGATTTAGTGTCTTAAAACTATAAAAACTACAGATACAGCATGGCTCTGTTGGATATTCTGCTTATAGCCCTTCTGACACCTTGATTTAGACCTTGTAAAATCAAGAAATGGGAGAACTTCACTCTTATTTATATCAGCCAATAGTGAAATTGGTTTTGTTTATATCTTTTCGCTTAAAGTCACAGAACCTATCAACATTAACTGAGGACTTACTATATTCCTTTCTGGAGTCTCTGGGGATTGATCTGTTTCCAGACTCATTCAAATTATCAGAATTTAGTTCTTTGTGGTTGAAGGGCTAAAGAACCTATTTCCTTGCTACCTGTCAACCAGGATTTATTCTCAGCTTCTAGAGTCTGCCTGCATTCCTTGGCTCATGAACCTCTTACTCTGACTTCAAAGCTAGCAAAGGCAGGTCAAGTCCTTCTCATACTTGAAATCTCTGACTTCACCTTTCTGCCTCATCTCTCTGATTTACTTATATGCAGCCTTTTGCTCTTAAATGCACATATAATTGCATTGGACCCACTTGGATAATCTAGAATAATCTCCCTATTTTAAGGTGAACTGATGACCTGATTAGTAACCATACTTCCACCTGCAAAGTTACTTCATTGTATACCTAGATTTGTGTTTGATTGACTAACCAGAGGACAGGAATCTTGAGGAACATCTTTAGAATTCTCTGCCTACCACAGTTACAGACTTTATGATAGGAATAGTACCATGGATTATTCAGGTTGACCCAGTCTAGTTACATGAGCTCTTAAAAGCAAAGAACTTTCTTAAGAAGCAGGAGCAATATGGCAGGAAATGTCAGAATAATTCCAAGCATGAGAAAGATTATTTAAAAAATATTCTTATTGATTTCAGAGAGAAAGGGATAGGGGCAGAGGGATAGAAAAATCAATGATGAGAGAGAATCATTGATTGGCTGCCTCCTGCATACCTCACACTGGGGATTGAGCCAGCAACCTGGGTAAGTGCCCTGACCAGGAATTGAACCGTGACCTCCTGGTTCATAGGTTGATGCTCACCTACTGAGCCATGCTGGCCTGACAAGCATGAGAAAGATTTGATATGCTGCTGGCTTTAAGATGTAAAGGCCTATGTACAGGAATCAGAGGGAGAGAGACCTCTAGAATACAAGAGTGGCCCCCACCTGACAACTAGCAAAGAACCTTGGATCTCAGTACTACACCCACAAGAAACCAGATTGCCAACAACCTGAATGAAGGAGATCCTTCCTAGAGTCCTCTGATAAGAGCCCAGCCAACAGGCATCTTGGTTTCAGCCTTATGAGACTCTGAGCAGAGAAACCAATGAAGCCTGTCTGGACTTCTGACGTACACAACTGTGAGATAATAAAATCGTATTATTTAAGCTTCTAAGTTTGTGGTAATTTGTTACAGCAGCAATAGAAGACTAAAACAGATATTAATGTTGTTCACTCTAACTTTCTTTTGGTTAGTGTTTGCTTGGTATAACTTTTTCTGTGTTTTTTATTTATTTATTTATTTTTAGTCTATATGTGACTTTATAGATAAAGTGTGTTTCTTATTGATAGCATACAGTTGTCTTGCTTTTTAAATCCAATTTGACAGTCTTTGACTTTTAATTGGTATTTACATCATTTACATTTAATGTAATTGCTCATTGGGTTGGGTTTTAATTACTACTTTCTGCTACAGCCTAGAAACTGCCTCCAGACAGTAAGCTGGGACAATAATAGAGTTTGTTTATCTTCTTTGTTTTCTTTCTTTCCTTCTGCCATCAAGGTCCTTCACTGTCTGTTGTCCAGTATCTGAAAACTGTTTTTTCTTATATTTTGCTTTGTTTCTTGTTTAAGGTAGGAAGGAAAACCCCATACCTCTTATTACATAAAAAATAGAAGTCCTCAACAATGTAATTTCTAATTAATATTTTAAGGATATACTCCTCAGGAAGTTCCTTTTATATGGAAAAGGAGAGAAAAAGAGAGAAATTTATTCAGTCATTAGAAGTATAATACATGTACTAAAATGTTACTGTATATGAACATGACAGAAGGCAGCCTTTTAAAATTTATTTTTAAATTAAGTGAAACCTTTATTCTTGAAAGTATTACATATGCCCCCTTTTTCCTTCATTGACCCTTTCTAGCCTGCCCTTGCCCCTGACCCCAGACCTTCACCACCCTATATGTCCATGGGTTATGCATTTATGAGATGGTAGCCTTTTTAAAAATAGAATCAAAGAATTAGTCTTTGACAGAACTTGTCCATTCCTAAACATGTCATTCTTTCCCAGTCTCTGTGTCTTGGTAGGGCTAGTTCCTTTGTCTTGGAATGCTTCCTAATTTCACATTCTGTCCTGCCTGGCAGCTTTCCACGTATCCTCAGGAACCAGTTCCAGCCCAGCATCATCACCCCTGCTTCCCAGTGCCCATATTTTTTCTTGTGGGCTCCCATCACACCCTGCTCCATAGCACCATTATGGCACATATCATGCTGTATTACAATTATACGTTTCTGTATGGACTTCCTCTTACAGGAAGCCCTGGAAATCAGGGAACTGATTTTAGTCTTCTTTATATTTTTCTTATCTCTTAACATAGTATGTCTTCTACATAGAACTTTTCAATAAATGATTGTTGAATTAGTGATTCTTTTCATGTGCTAAAAATACTGCTGTTATTATTCCCCATTTTAGTATCACATATTTTTAAATGTGAATCATCTTTAATAATTTTACTTTTCTCCTAGTAAATTCCTCATCTATGCATGTCTGCTGCTATTCTCTGTGCTACTGGCCCTTCGTCTGGATGGCATCATTCAGTGGAGTTACTGGGCTGTCTTTGCACCAATATGGCTGTGGAAGTTAATGGTCATTGTTGGAGCCTCCGTTGGAACTGGAGTCTGGGCACGAAATCCCCAGTATCGGTAATACTGCTTTATAAAACCCATCGGTCTCTATCCTGAGGGAGCAATATTTTGTTTTTCACTTTGAATAAAGACTATTTTATTTTCTACCTATTCAATGTTTTATTAGAACTATTACACAAGCACACTGAGTTCTAGTCTTAAGTTTTTAAAAATTAAGGTATTCAACATGCATTTTTCTTGCAAAAGCAGCGTTATTTTGGGTGGTTCATTTCCTAGCTAGCCTACAAAAGTCTATGTGATCTAAAGTTCACGCCAAATATAGAACTGTTATAGCCATGCTAGACTAGGAAGTATGAAACCACCATATTTGTAGGAGCAGTTCTACAAACCGAAGTTCTAGCTCTGATCATCAGGGATATAACCTTCTCCAATTCAGTCATGGAACTGGGGCTCTCCTTGTTCAATCTCTTAGTCCAGAGGTTTTAGGACTGTAATCAATGTAGTGGAGGTAGTTTGGCCAGGAAACAGTGAGTCCCTGGAGAGATGAGGCCCAGATTCTGTGCAGGAGAGCAGAACCTTTGGGGGCTGGGCAGGTGTGTGACCTTTACCTTCAGGTCTTCTGTGCCTTTCTTCTTGGATGGCTCAGCTGATTCAAGTGCCTGGACTTGACTCACTCCAACGTGTAGCCTGCTGGGGCCTGTTAGAGTCTCTCTTTTCTCCTTTGTAGATACTGGAACTTCAGAAAGGATAAAAAGGGGGAATTGGGAGGAGGGCTATTCTGAACCTCACCAGGATGGTGTGAAGTGAAGGAATGCCCTGTAGGGGAAGAACACATGCAGCTGCTAGTGTGAGAAAAGTGTAGACATTGTGACATCTCAACTTATTTAATTCTTGGTTATTGACATTAAAATAAGATTTAGATTAAAATAAGATTAGATTATATTGACATTAAAATAAGATTTAGAAAGAACATAAACATAGCCACACAAAGAGCCTTGGTAGATGGGGGACATTCAAGTGTAGTTGTTTTAATGTTATTGGGGTCGGGTTTTTTTTCCAGATTATTTGTGTGGCTGCAATTTTTTTCCTAACAAGATACTTTCCAATATCTATATTTACTACTACAAAAATAAAAAGTTAAATCACCAAACATGTTGGGTTCCACTAATTGATATTTAGAAACTATTTGAGCTTTTCCATCTTCATTCAATTTAATATTTTTAGAGGAAGGAAATGAATTGTATGTGTGTAGTTTAATGTACTCAGTATACAGATGTGGTTGTTCTATTGTCAACAATAGTCAAGGAAACATTGTTGGGTCTCATAGAAATAACTTTATTTTCTCTGTGTCCTAAACTCAGTTGTATTTATCATCATCAAGATACTTCATAAATGTTCATCCATATTTTGAATGAAACATTGTAGGCCTTCCAAATGTATTATGAAGCATTTTCCTGATTAGTGGCCTTATTATTTTTCTGTTGTTCATCTGGTAAGTTCATGCATGATATTTAGACAGCTAATTAAACTGATTTTGTTTAAGAACAGTTTTAACTCTTTTGCTCTTCTCTCTTTCATCTGCAGGTGTTAATTCATCCTATTGGAATAGAAAGGAAAATAAAAAGGCATTAATACTTTTTACTTGCATTTTAAAATAGCACCTAACCATAGTTAATGTATTTTCTTGAAATATAACCCACATTTGTTCATAAAGCTAGAGTTGTTTTTATAGCATTGCATGAAATGTGATGTACATGATTTTTAATTCATTAGAAATGAGAATCATAAAATTTAAGGAATATTTGTCAGTTTTTAGCAATAGACGCAATCAGCTTGAATAATCTTGCAAGTAGTTTAAAATTATGAATAAAAGTGTTTTGTGCCTTGTCAGGGAAATAATAACTGTGCTGTTACTTCTGATAATATCCTTATATAGTTAAAACTTTAAGTCTGGTTTGGTTATAATGTTTATTTCTTATGCAGCAATTCTATTTTTGAAAGATCGACTATTAAATATCAAGTTTAAGTTAGCTTTCTGCCTGATATTTCCTTTGCTTTTTGTCAGATTTACAAATACAACTTACATTATCAACATAAGTTGGTATTTCCCCTGGAATACTTGCTTATTATGGAGACTCTGAACTGAGGGTGTTTTTCTTCTTCTTCTGTCCCTTTTTAGAGCAGAAGGAGAAACATGTGTGGAATTTAAAGCCATGCTAATTGCAGTGGGCATCCACTTACTCCTGTTGATGTTTGAAGTGCTGGTCTGTGACAGGATCGAGCGAGGCAGCCATTTCTGGCTTCTGGTCTTCATGCCGCTGTTCTTTGTTTCCCCGGTGTCTGTTGCAGCTTGTGTTTGGGGCTTTCGACATGACAGGTCACTGGAGGTAAGATTTCTTATATTTAAGAATGATTAGTTATTGTAATGTAAATTGATCACAGTATATTAGGAAACAAAAGATCAGGGAAATAATCACATTGTATTTTCTTGAATTAAAACACTGATTTTTCACCCAGGTCATTAGCTTTCATCCAGCTTTGCCTATCTACCTGTTTCAGTCAGGCTTCTCATGAGAAACAAAAC
>NW_006288967.1:0-19002 GCF_000327345.1 Myotis davidii | reverse complement strand
GCCAGCAGCTGCAGGTGGGGAACCGTGGCTTCCTCCATCACTGGAGCAAGCAAGCCTCCTGTTCGCTTCAGCTGCCTGGCTGCCAGCCACCATCTTGGTTGGAAGTTAATTTGCATATCTCACTGATTAGCCAATGGGAAGGGTAGCAAAGTTATGGTTAATTACCATGTTTCTCTATTATTAGATAGGAAGATTTATTTTAAGGACTCATTCAGGGCAGGATCAGGATCACATTTCAGTTCATATTAACCAAAGTGCATAGAAGCTGTGGGTCCGAAGTCCTATACAGATTGGTTCAGGGGAGAATTGGACACTATGGACACTTTGTTTTGAGCTTTGTGGGTAAAAAGTGGAAGAAGGAGATGGCAGTTGGGTTGGAAGGAGGCTGGAGAGTGGCTTACTTAGGATGTGTGAACCTGGAGAAGAAGGTGCCTATGGAGAGGGAGAGTGATGGAATGTGGGTCTGTGACAAATAGAGGTAACAGGACCCTAATCACCAGGAAGAGCTTGATCTTGAACATGGAGAGTGATTCCTCTGGTGCTGGGTGGACTATGGAGGCAGGGTATCCCTGAAGGTCGACTTTTACCCTCCACTTACTTCCCCAAGATGGACCAATCCAGCCACTTCTCTTCACTTCCCCCTGTGGCTGCTTGCCATCAGTATTAAAATTTCAGGAGGGTGAATGATTAAGAAAAAAATGTCTAAAAAGACTCCTGAGGAAACAGTTATTTGAGCAAGGTTGAGAAGCTCTAAGTGAAATCTTCCTTTCTTCCCTGCAACCTGTTACCTGGCCATCTCTGTATGGCACCCCTCCCTACCCCCTGTTCCCCAGGAGTCATTGGAGACCTTTGTCTGTTCTCTCTCTTCCCTGACTGTCCAGTTCATCCTCTCTCCTGGGTCAGGCCAGTCATGCTTGTGCTTCATCACTTCTCCCCTTCATGTTCCTCTAAGCATTTGCTCCTGATCTTATCCATAAGCTCTCTGGTAACTTTGGTCTCTCATCTGAATGAGAAAACAAAATGACAGCAGCAAAACCTTCTCAGTCCTCTGGCTATTGTGCTTTTTCCTTCCATTTGCAAAAAGGCTCCCTGAAACAATTCTGTTCTAACCTTGCACTCCCTACTCAGCTCCTGCATACCCTAAAACTGGCACTGAACACCCTCTGGTCAAATCCTCACTTCTTTTTTTTTCTGGCCACCATCCACTCTGCAGCTCCAGACATTCCTGGTCCTTTGATCATTTGGCCACCTCCATTGCTGTTTTTTAGTGTTCTAGTCTTGGGTATTTTCTGTCCTCACTGTGTATACTTCGTCTGAATAGCATGTGTTGACTTCTTATTTCCACTGCCACTTATGTGCTGTCAGATCCTAAATTCATATTTCTAAACTCAGATTTCTCCTCTAGCTTCAGACTCCATATCCAGCTTCACCCAAATATGTATTCTCTATATTGGTTAAAGGCACCATTCCTACCCAGTAATACTACCTTTCTACGTTATGCCTCTCTCGCTTTGCACATTTTTCTATTACCAGAGCAAACAAAGTAGAACCAAGCTTTAAAAACCCCTTGCAAAAGATTACATTAAATAAAATCATTGAGCTAAAATATTCCAGATATTGTCTATTTGGTTCAGTATTTCTCAGTGGTAGATAGGGTATGCAGTTGGCCTTCTGGATAGGAAATGTTTTGTTGAACAGGAATGTCCTATGCATTGCAGGACCTCTTCCCCTAGTCCTTGTGACATTCAGTAGTACCCCTACACAGGCCTTGCCCCTTCCCGAGGGAACAGCTGTCGCCTAGGTTGAAAAGCACCAAGTTGTTTAGAGGCTGAGAAGGAAGTTTAAGAAAACTAAAAATTTGTTACTTTGTTTCTTAAAAGTAAAAGCATATATGAGGGCTAGGAATGCATTGAGCATAAAACAGTGTTTTCCTAATGAAGAGTTAGTTATAGAAAGTCAGTTGTTCATATAGTCACACTCTTGGCATTTCTGCTACAAGAAAAAACATGATTTGGAGAGTTGATCTCCCCCTTGGTTCTTGAGTCCCAGAAGGAGGAGTACCTACATTTGCTAAGGATTGTTTGGGAATAGGCTCACACGGAGATGTGAAGTAAGAGTTAGGATTGGCCCTATGTATGTAGGGGAGGAGATGGTATTTTCTAAGCAGAGGGAATAACAAAACATATAAAGGCAGAGGCAGGAGAAAGTCTATTATGTTGAGTGAATTATGGTAGCTCCAATATGACCAGAGCACAGTGTTGTAAGCTGCAAAGTTTTTGGAGATGGATAGTGGTAATATTTGCAAAACAATATAAATGCAAAGATGGCAAGTTTTATGTTGTATGTATTTTACCTCAAGAAAAAATATATGCCTGGAACACAAAGTGGAAAGGAAGACACTGTGGTAGTTGGGGGGAAAGGGAGGCTGCATAAAGGGATTAGGCTGAGTAGGGGCCAGATCTTCAGTCCTCAGAGCATGTGCTGAGCTACCCCAGGTTCCATAGTGAACTCACAGGGCACTATGAGGTAGTGGACATTTTTGAGGGAAAACCAGTGATAGCTGATATCTGAGGGGACACCATAAGAACTACTTAGCTCCAAGTAGTTTATGGTTTTAGTCACATTACATTTCTTTTGATAACATCACAAAAGAAGCTGGATTGTTGGCTGTTTCTGTGATGAAAGGTATTAGTGTGCAAAAATTGTTATGGAGAAGAGGTAACAAGGGTGGACATTGTTGAGAAATCGTTCAGCACCCAACAGGCACACCTATCCCATTAGCAATTAGTTGTGTTTATTTAAGAATGATTTCGATTTATGTGAGGTTTTTTTAAAGTATATAGTCACCTTTATTATCATTCATAAATACATTAGAAATGGACCTTAAAAATGGCATGTAGGTTCTTATTGGCTTCTGCCTTCTTTTCATAAGCTATGCAATTAGAAAGCCAGCTTTGAGGATGAAAAAGGCTAAGTACCATTTCAATTTTTTTTGCCTTAAACATTCTGAAAAGTTCCCTGGTCCTTCAAGGTCCAGGGACCATACTGTCTTAATAGACCTACCCATGCTCAGTGCCTTCTGTAATTACTTATAAATTTCAATGAGCCACCTGGCCAATGGAACATTCTATTAGTCTACCAGTTAATATAGACCTGAAGCTATGACTGGGAATTTACATTTCTGTCCTGTTACATTTTTTTTTATTCCAAAGGGCAGTTACTTATCTTCCAAAAATAGCTATCACTTTAGAGGACCTAAAAAGCATTATCAGCTGCCAAAAAGGTGAGGTGGCTCCTCTTCTTTTCCCAAATAAAGTTATTTGGAATCTTGACTGAAAGCAAAAACCAGATACGCAAAGCAAAGGTCTTCCCCTGAAAAGCTATGTGAGATTTTTTTAATGGCTACTTAGTATACAGATACTAATTTTAGATCTAATTACTTAAATAAATGGAACTATTAGGTACTTTTTTTTGGTCCAGAGCCTACAAAAGAATTTCTGAGTCACTAAATGTCCTATGAACTGAAAACTTTTGAGAAGCTCTGGCCCAAATCCAATTGCCTATATGATATTACTTCGGTAGACACTGGTGAGCCACTGAAGAACAGTGAGCACTGCAGGCAGAAGGCAGAGAGTCTGGATGGGGACCAGCGGACCTTCAGGACTGAAGGCTGGGAAGCTTGTCAGAGGGCTGTTGGACTGCTTTGGAAGGTTAGGGATGAGGAGGGCCTAACTAGGCAATAGCAGTTGGGATGGAGAGCAGGCAGGGGATTCAAGAAAAGTCTGGATAGTAGAGAAGACAGGATGTGGTGACTGAAGAGAAGAATCTGGGAAAAGAAATGTAGGGCGCTTTCTAGCATCATGCTTTGGGTAATTAGGCCACTGTGATACCTTACAGTGAGATGGGAGGCTATCAAAAGGGGTGGGACAAGGTAAAGGGCTAAAGATCTGGGGAACAATGAACTCAGTTTGGGACTGGCTTCATCTGAGGTGCCTCAAGGAGAGCTGGGTCCATGCCACAGTGTGAGGACTAGATTGAAAACAGAGATTACAGGACCCACCAATTGGAGGTAATGCAAACCAGGGGTGTGGATGACATTTCTCCCCAATCTCTAGGGCAGAGCAAGTGAGTGAAAACATGTGTTTGTGTCTATGTCTCTAGTGGAGAGAGAAGACCAAGTTAAAGGCTCTGGGAAGCATCACCATTTAAGGAGAGGAAAAAAGACTGAAAAGAACTGTCATAGTACAAAGAGGTGGGCAAGACTGTGCACTGAGACCTTAGAAGGAGGAAAGGGTGGTCAGCAACATCAGATGCTGCAGAGACGATCAATAAGATTTGAACTGAAGTGGTCTGATGCTGCAGAGATTATTGGCCACCTTGATGAAAGCGGTTTTTGGGTGGTCATTGGGGTGGAGGCCAGATCACAGTGTGTAGAGCTTGGATTGGCAGGGGAGGTCATGGGACTTAAGTATCCCTGATGTCTCATAAAACTTGATGGTCATGGGAAGAGAAAGCTAGAACTAGGAGTATATAATGGATCAAGGGAAGGGTGAGTTCCTTTGGTCTTTGGGTCCTTTTGTGTGTAATGGAAATTAGTTGAACTTGTTTCTGTGTTTCTGGGAAAGATCAACGGAATGGGCAGATGCAATAAAGCAGTGGTTCTCAACCTTCTGGCCCTTTAAATACAGTTCCTCATGTTGTGACCCAACCATAAAATTATTTTCGTTGCTACTTCATAGCTGTAATGTTGCTACTGTTATGAATCGTAATGTAAATATCTGATATGCAGGATGGTCTTAGGCGACCCCTGTGAAAGGCTCGTTCGACCGCCTAAGGGGTTGCGACCCACAGTTTGAGAACCGCTGCAGTAAAGTATTTATAATTGATGTCTTAATGTGACAGGTGCTCAAGGAGCCAGAAAGAAAGGGTTAGATGCAGGACTGAGTCCTGGGTACAAGAAGGAAATAGGAAATACAGGGGTGGTTAGGAATAGAGGTGTTTGTGGATATGGGCAGGGAGGAAGCTTAGGAAGTCCCATAGATTTCCTTTATACTCAGGGATTCTGGAAACAAGGAGCATAATGGGCAGGGCAGTCTCTAAGCAGAGAGTTCAAGGCAGGAAGCCAGGGGCAGGTTTCTCCTAGTCATAGCACTGTGTGCTCTTATGTGCCAGAAATCTCCCAGTCCCAGTGCAACTTAATAAAATATTTACTATATTGTAATTTGCATTGCCTTTTAATATGTTAGCCAAATAATTGCAGTATTTACTTTGTTTAACTGATTCTTCTCTTGACTTTTAGTTAGAAATCCTGTGTTCTGTCAACATTCTCCAGTTTATATTCATTGCCTTAAGACTGGACAAGATCATCCACTGGCCCTGGCTTGTATGTAACATTTTAAAGCTTTAAATAAACTTTTTTATTATAAAAATAATTTGTGTTCATTGTAGAAAACTTATAAAGGACAGATAAGCATACATAATAGAATAATAATAATTCATAATCTGGGAGATAAGATGTTTAGAGTATTTTTTTTCTTGTTTTGTGGTTTATTGTTTCATAATGATAGTTGAGAGCATACCACATGTATAATTTTGTATCTTACTTTTTTGTCTTAATGTATCATAAACATTTTCCCATGTCAATAAAAGGTCTTTAAAACCATAACTGTTAAAGTTTAATTGATGGAAAATATTCTTCAAATGCATTTACCAAACCATCCCCTTATTTCTGACTATTGAGGTTGTTACCAGTGTTTCAGCATTATAAATCATGTTACAGCATATATTTTTGTGCATAAAATTTTTGCCTAATTTATTCATTGTTTTCGTATGAAAGACTCCAGAAACAGTATTAGTAGACCAGAGGGTAGGAACTTTTAGAGATTTTGAAATAAAAACTGAACTGCCAATTTGCTTTTCCAAAAAGCTGTGCCAATTTATACTCCTGCCAAGGGTGAGGTCTAAGTCATGCTTGTAACTGTGGCTTCAACTAATGTGTGTTTGGTTAATATTAACTGCATAGATCGATAGAAGGACTGATGAATGGATGGATACATTCACACATGCATATACACACACACACACACACACACACACACACACACAGACATGGCAAGCTATAAATTAGAGAATATACTATGGTTTCTATTATTAATGCATAGAAAGAAAATGAGAATAAAGGTAGAGGAGCCTGGGGATTAAGTCCACAACCTAGGCATGTGCCCTTGACTAGAATCGAACCCAGGACACTTCAGTCCACACGCCAACACTCTATCCACTGAGCCAAACCAGCTAGGGCTTGTTGTGTAGTTTTGCACATAAGACATTTTCATTTTTTTTGAGGGCGGGCACAGAGCTTATTTATTTATTGTTTTAATTTAAGCATCCACCCCTACCCCCCAGCACATGCCCTCACCCCCCCCAAGATATTTTCTTAATTCACATGGTTTACCTTTAAAAGAAAAACCAAAAGAAAAAAAAATAGAGAAACTATTCATTTGGCAACAGGGAAGAAAATAAGGGAACATATGTTGCCTTCACATTGATTAAAGACAAGGCTCATCATTTCTGCCCAAAGTCTTTGATAAAATATTCACAATAGAAAATATTGTCCAGGCACCCATCCTACATCTTTAGGGTACTGTATCTAGACAACAGTAATTGGGTTTTAGACTTTCTGTTGTGATATGGAGGAAACAAATTTTAGTAAGACCAAAATCTAAGTGTTAGGTAAATCAGAAGAAAAAAAAAAGAATAGGAGTTGTGAATGTTTTCTGTAGGTGAACAGAAGAATTTTTCTAGGCCCGATCCTGTGCAGGTCCCAGCAGATGAAGTAGTCCGCTTGCACATTTACCACAATGATCAAGGGAGACCAAATGAGGCTGTTAGGACCACTAATATTTCACCCACAGGGAACATGCCACTAAGTAAGAGTCTGATCACAGGGAAGAGACTGTGCATAGAATTTACAGTAAAACCTATGGTCAGGAACTCCACTCAGGAGGACTAAAAAATCATACAACAACTCAGGTCATTGTTCTAAAAAATTAAATGTAAACCCAAAGAACTGTTAGAAGAAAACATAGGAAAAAAAATCTTTGGGACTTGGAGTTAGGTGAAGAGTTCCTGGAAATAACACCAATAACATGGCCCATAAAAGAAGCTTGAAAGAGAAATGAAATTAATGAAAAGACAAGCCACAGGCTAAGAGAAAATATTTGCAAAGCACAGGTCTGACCAAGAATTTGTATCCAAAATTTCTAAAGAACTATTAAAACTTAAAAAAATAAAAACCGCCGAAACCGGTTTAGCTCAGTGGATAGAGCATCGGCCTGCTGACTGAAAGGTCCCAGGTTCGATTCCGGTCAAGGGCATGTACCTGGGTTGCGCGCACTTCCCCAGTGGGGGATGTGCAGGAGGCAGCTGATCAATGTTTCTCTCTCATCGATGTTTCTAACTCTCTATCTCTCTCCCTTCCTCTCTGTAAAAAATCAATAAAATCTGTTTAAAAAAAAAACAACCTAATTTAAAAATTTACAAAACACTTGTACAGAACATTCACAAAAAAGATATGCATATACTGAATGAGCATGTGGAAAGGACACTGTTGCCTATTAGGAAAAGGTAATAAAAACCAGGATGAGATACCACAACACACACATATCAGAATGGCAAAGGCAACACAATTATCAAGTGCAGAGAGACATGGCCACTCACACATTACTGGGGGGGAATGCCTAATTGTATAAGCACTCTGGAAAAACGGTTTGACAACTTCTTATGAAGTTAAACATGGAGTTACCATGTGACTCAGCAGTGCCAACCCTGGGTATTTCCCCCAGGGAAGTGAAAATATATAGCCACACAAAAACCCATGCACAAGTGTTTATAGCAGCTATATTTGGGATAAACAAAAGTAGGAAAATACCCAAATCTTCCATGAGTGACTGGATGAACAGACTGTGGTATATCCATCCAGTGGAACACAACTCAGCAATGAAAAGGAACGACCTGTTGATACACTCAACAACTTGGATGAATTTCAAAGACATTCCACTGATTGAAAGAAGGGAATCTCAGAGTATGACATGCTATATGCTAATCTGTAGCATGTTTTTGAAAAGAAAAAAGTAGTGATAGATAACAGTTCGGTGGTTGCCAGGGTTTATGGGTAGGGTAAGGAGGTGACACAGTGAGGGGACAGCATGAGGGAGTTTTGTGGGGTCAAGGAGCTATCCTGTATTCTACATGTGCATGCATGAAAAGTCATAGAATGTACACCAAAGAAAACAAGTTTACTGTTTGATAACACAAGATAGAGGGCTAACAGACATGTCCAAGGGGCAGTACAGGCAGAGGAGAGATCATGAAGCGCCCCCCACCCCGAACTTAGCCTGTGGGCTTATATGGGCATTAAACAAGGTCTTTGTGGTATGGCAGCAACAGACACAGAACCCATGTGGAAGAGGAGACAGGGACCAAGTAGCAGAGTCCTCCCAGCATCAGTGTGCAATTTGGCAGAGGACCTGTGCACCCTGGGCAGCTGAAGCTTCTAGGGCACACATTCCCCAGTCTTTGGCTAAAGTACCTCTGGCAGGATAGAGAAATGTCCTATGAAGAGGGCACATTAGGGTAAGATGAGGTGCGTGTGCATGAGGATGATGTTGGCAGAGCAGGTACAGACTGAGTTAGTTCATACCTTAGGAAAAGCAGCTGCAAAGCTCTTCACTCCAAGAGTAATCCACGGTGGAACACTTCAGGGCAGGTGGCAGGTCCCACAGTGAGCACCCTGTGTGTCCTGACAGCATTTCTAGCATGTAAGGCAGTCCTTGTTCATGCTTGCACTATCTTCACCACAGTAATCCAGCAAGGGGTTGACTATGCCTTCCCTCAGATTCTAGGGAAGAAACTAGAATACTATAAAGACATTTTTTCTCTCCTTCTCTCAGGTTGTGTGTGTACCCCTGTGGATTCTCATGTCCTTTCTGTGCCTGGTGGTTCTCTATTATATTGTGTGGTCTGTCCTGTTCCTGCGATCCATGGATGTGATTGCAGAACAGCGCAGGACACACATAACAATGGCACTGAGCTGGATGACCATTGTTGTGCCTCTTCTTACATTTGAGGTAAGCTTTCAACAGCAGAATTTCTGAGGTTCTGAGACCATCCTTTCCTATGACAGCACCCTGTGTACCTATAAGTGCAACCCACTCTTTCTGTATATCACCATGAGCTAACTCTTGGAGAGTACACCGAGAGAATGACAGTAAAATCAGAAAGTTGTTTCTTTGAGAAGGGCTAGGGACTGACATAAATGTACCTTTCTAGGTATGATGCATTTGTATGGACCGATTTGTCTACTTCTAGAAAGAAAGTTGGATGCTGTATTTCATGTATGATTCTGTAGAAAGTTATAGGATGGGCACCGTTGACTCCTCAAAGCCAGCACCAGGAGGAAGTCCCCATAATAATGCTGTTGTTGGATACTTCCTCACTAGACTGGATGGATTTTGTTTTTCACAGTTGGATACTTCCTCACTAGACTGTATGGATTTCGTTTTCCACAAAGTAGAGAGCTTCTATGGTCTCTCATAGAGCTGACTTTCCACTTACGAGACCTGGTGAGGGAGGAGCATTATGGCTTCAGACATTGTCCATTTTCATATGCTGTATCCAAGAACCTCAGCTCTTTTTCTTTCTTTAGATCCTGCTGGTTCACAAACTGGACGGCCACAATGCATTCTCCTGTATCCCAATATTTGTCCCCCTTTGGCTTTCCTTGATTACTCTGATGGCAACCACATTTGGACAGAAGGGAGGAAACCACTGTATGTACTCAGTATTTCAGAAATCCTTTGTGTGTGTGTGTGTGTGTGTGAGAGAGAGAGAGAGAGAGAGAGAATGAATGAGCCTGAGGGTACCAATTAAGGAGCTTGCATGGGAAAGCTAGGGCTGAGGAAAATCTGGAATCTTCCAAGGGAAAGGCATGCTGTCAACCTTGCTTTCCCTGCCCTGTACTACAGCCTCCCTAGCAGTACACTTCATTTTGAGGTAGGACTAACCCTGGCAGGTGGCCTGTTTGATTCCATTCCATCCACTGCAGCATTAGAATCAAAGTACCTCCTTCTCAGGGGATCCTAGGATTAGAGGAAAATCCACATTGCCCATTGGCTCCCAGGACTCCTCCTAGGTTCTATTTCCTCCTCGCTTTCCCCAATGTTATTCCTGACATTACCAGATCTTGTCAGTGGTGCCCTGCTAGCTCTCTTTCCTCTTCACTATGTGTGTGATCTATGGAAAGAGTCCCTTCTTCACTAGACTGAAAATTCCTTTGCATGTAGTCCCTGAACATGCCCTTCTAGAAGCCAATGAGAGAGGGTGTTGTGCCCCAGGAGAGCCAGCACTACTCTGATGGTCCTGTGGTAAACAGACAAGAAGAGTGGACCTCAAAGAAGCAGGTTTGAGGTAGCCTCATGAGCTCAGGCTGCTTCTTGGCCTGGACCGACATATACCTGCTCTTCTCCTGGATTCCAGAGGATGACAGAAATACTTTCCTTGGATGTCACTCTTTGTCATACATTAGTTTATCCTGGGTAGGGAAGATTAGAGGATGTCTACAGAGTCTTGACTCCACAGGTATTTGAGACTCATAGCAGTGGTTCTCAACTTTCCTAATGCTGCAACCCTTTAATACAATTCCTCATGTTGTGGTGACCCCAATTTCATTGTTACAAGTTGAACATAATTAAAGCATAATGATTAATCACAAAAACAACATGTAATTATATATGTGTTTTCCGATGGTCTTAGGCAACCCCTGTGAAAGGGTCGTTCAACCCCCAAAAGGGTCGCGATCCACAGGTTGAGAACCACTGCACTAGAGTAAGAACTCAAACTGGAGCACCCCTCAGAATCATTGAGAGGGCCTGTGCAAGCAGACTGTCCCAACTTATGATTCTGATTCAGTCTGGGCTGGGCCAAAATTGTATCCCTACCAAGACCCCAGGGACACTATCACAGCTGGTCTGGGAGCCCCACTTGGAAAACCATGAAGCTCAGATCTGACTTCTTGTCCTTAGTGGGTATTTAGATTTGCTCAATCTTCATTTCTAAGACATCAGAATGAACTCATTCAGGATGGAAAAGTAATTTGAAATTCAGTGTAGGCAAGTATTTGAAAAATTGCATTCTTCTTTTTCAGGGTGGTTTGGTATTCGCAAGGATTTCTGTCAGTTTCTCCTTGAAATCTTCCCATTTTTGAGAGAATATGGAAACATTTCCTATGATATTCATCATGAAGATAATGAGGAAACCGAGGAAACCCCAGTTCCTGAACCTCCTAAAATTGCTCCTCTGTTTCGAAAGAAGACCAGGGTAGTTATTACCCAAAGCCCTGGGAAATACATCCTCCCACCTCCCAAATTAAACATTGAAATGCCAGATTAGACACCACTTCCTGGGGTAGAACACAAGCGCACTGGGACGCATGCGCTCCTCTACCTTCCTCTGCCTCTTTGTTCATCCCCCAGAACTGGTAATGGAGCTGGGGCTCCAGGTACTTCCATCCCATGCCTTGTTTGCACTCAATTCCTGCCAGTGACTCACCACAATGGGACACACAGGTGGCAGGTGACTGGAACATGTGGTGTGGTTTGGGGTGTGTCAATGGATGTGGATGCCATGGAGGGAGCATCTATGAGATGGAGAGATGAAGCTGATTCTGACCAATTGGCGATGGCTGATGAGGCCAGAGAAGTAACATCTACAGAGCTGGTTTTCAAAGTGCTAAAATTCCTATCAAAAGTGTTATTTGAAAATGTATTTTTAAACCCAGCCAGCCTCTCTGCTTAACTCAGATTCCCCTGTTGTGGCGTAGTCAGTAGGAACTGTAAATAAGCCTCTCTGGTACCATGTGTGTATCCACACAATCATTACTGTTCGTGTTCCTGCTGTGGAAGTAGTTTCTCTTTGGGCATGCTGACAGCAATTTTTAATGGCCCTATCAGTGAGCCCTTTCTAATTAATGGAGTGACTCCGTGCTTGTATAGTATTTATACAAATATTTTAGCATTGTAATATCCCGTGTTAAATCCTAGTTCTGTACAGTATATTCTGTTAAAGTATTTTTTTACAAGCTTGTACTGGAGACATACATCTTCTGTTGCAGAAGTAGAAGTAGGTGGCCCACCTGTCCCACCCACTGTGGTGCCACCCCTTAACAGGACATCACCATTTCCCCTTGAATTTCTGCACATACATAGTAGCTGCTACTGCCAGAACAGCCAAAATAAAGCAAGAAATGATCTGTGCTTTTCTAACAGTCTGGGAATATTGGCTTGCCAGAAAACTATCAAGCATGACTTAAAACTGGAACATTGGACAAAGTTGCTGAGACTAGGAACTACCAGTAGAATTGTGTATATGAGAAGATCTGAGGCTTTCTGTCTGCCTTCAACAAGAACACTTCTGGTGGGGCTTATGCTTTTAACTAGGAAAGCAGTTGCTCCAAGGGCTGATGGTAAAGCCACGAGTCAAAGCAGATCCTATAGGCAGCAGCCTTCTGCCTGGGAAAAAGTAGGGCACTTCTTAAAAGGAGGGTAAAGGGAGCACTGGAATTCTCATCCAGGAAAAGTGTGGAGGGTTTAAGGTGAGCATCTGCTAACTTGTATAAACTGGGCTCTACTGGTGTCTACCACATACATGACTCCAGCTGCTTCCTGGCCTCCAGCCAAGCTGTTCTGTCTTGGGGGAAGGGAAACATTTGGAATCATGTAGACTTTCCCGCTTGGTGTGTAACAAATGTAGATCAGCCCACTATTTTTGCTCCCTTTAGCTGTTCAATAAACTGGTTCCTCATTTTCTATGCACTCTTATGGCTCTTGCTTAAAATATGGTCTAGGACACTGAAATTGTTCTGATCCAGAGGAAAGGAAACTGCTAGCTGCCACAAGTGGCTGAGACATATGGTGGTGGGTGAACATCCCTAATGAATCTTCTGGTACAGTGTGAACTCAGTTCTGCAATTGTTACAGCTCAAGAGCCTTACAAAAGTGTACTGTGGTTCTAAGACAATCTTAAAGCTGAAATTGGCTATTTGGTGGTCCCAAGGCATTGCCTGGTCACATCAGTGGCTGAGTATTGCTTATTAAATATAATGGTCTGTGATTTCTGTCTAGCTCACTCTAGCTGCCTGTGCAGTTTAATGAGCATTTAAATCAGGTGGCTTTTCAGCCTGTGCTTCACATCAACCACCAAGAAAGTCCACCATTTGCTGGTGTCGTATTATTTCCTGCAGGAGCCAAAGGCCATGGATTTGTTTTGAAAGCTCAGTAGATTTCAGATTATTTATTAGACAAAACACAGTAGCTATGATTTAAGTATCAGGTACTTTGCTACCTAATGTACATCCATTGAATCCTCAGGACCCCATGAAGCAGGTGCAACTACTATTATCCCCACAAGTACCTGGAGCCTCAGAGAGGTCAAGTAACAGGCCCAGAGTCATGCAACTAGGAAATGTTAAGTCCAGATGCCAGTGTTCCCCAGCCAATAGTAGTATCTCCATGACATCCCTCTTGCCCTCTGCATACTGTATGTTCAGACTATACCCAAAGACTCATTAGGCATGGTGACTCTCCCCTCTATTCCTTGGCCACCTAAGTCCTTAGCATAATCTGAACAGAGCTTGGTTGGGGCCGGGGTGAAGTCCTCTTGATCCCCACCTGGACTCAGCAAGACCTGGGCCTGCGCTCTCTGCTATCTGAGTCTGTGTCGCTCAGACCTAGGCTCTACCTCCCCAGATTTCCCAGGCAGGTAGAGGCATATGCTCAGCCTGAGAGCCCCACCCAGGGTCCCTAGAGCTGACAGGAACACCAGGAGATGGATGCTGTAGTGCCCTCTGTTCTGAAGCCAGTGGACCCCAAAGTCCTCACTCAGGAGAGCCTCACAACCCTTACAGAGATCACTGCAGTTCCAGGACAGATGCTGGACAGGGCGCCGCTGGGCCCAGGATGTGTCAAGGGAAGGGAAAGATTACTATGATTAAGGATTAAAAAGTGAAATCAGCCCTAGCTGGTTTGACTCAGTGGATAGAGTGTCAGCCTGTGGACTGAAGGGTCCCAGGTTTGATTTCAGTCAAGGGCACATGCCCGGGTTGTGGGCTTGATCCCCAGTAGGGGGGCGGGGTGTGCGGGAGGCAGCTGATGAATGATTCTGTCTTATCATTGATGTTTCTATCTCTCTCTCCCTCTCCCTTTCTGAAATCAATAAAAATATATTTAGGAAAAAAAAGTGAAATCACCTGCATTGGACAAGGAATATGTAGACAGACAACCACAATCCCACAACACCTCCCCAAATACCTGCTTTGCTTAGCATCTTCAGTAGTAGCTGACCTTTAGAACCCAAAGTGATAGTTGAGCTGGTGAAGAAACCCCATGAGAAGGGGAGCAATTATACAAATATACTGTTAGATTCAAGTTAACGAGTTCCCAAATAAATAGAGCAGTATACCACATACATCGAAGGAGAACAGAATATTGCAAAGATAGCAATCATCCTTTCTTTTTTAAATTTTTTTTACAGGTTTATAGATCTATTGCCTTAAGTTTAGGGCCAAAATGACTGACAATCTTGGGCTTCTGTATTCTGTTCCCAAAATCAACACTAGCAAACTATAGAAAGGAGAATGAAATTTAAAAATATACATATCGGGGGGGGGGGGAAACCAAAGAGACAAAAGAAGAGAAGAAAAAATAAAATATACATATAAAAAATGTAATCTAAACAATAAAACAGAAGAAACTCCTGGGGAAGACTGGAGAATGTGGTGAGCTATTACTTGTGTTTGGGGTGGAGGTAGTGCGAAGTTGGGAGGGTCTCTAGCCTGCATAGATGCAGATGACTGGATGGGAAGTAGGAAAAGTGTAAACTTCTACCTCTACTTCATTGTGGAAATCAGAGGCAACATATCAGGCCACAGATGCCACTAACTCTCAGGTAATACCAGCACAGTATGAGTAAATGGGAGGAAGAAGCCAATAGGGCTTCAGTGTCTGTATTAATAACCACCTGAAATCACCTTAGTGGGTGAGGACAGAACTTTTCAAACTAATCCTATATAATAAAGAGCTAATATGCTAACTACACTGAACAGTAGAGCGACCATGTGGACGACCTTCCCTTTCAGACAAAGCCCAGGCACCCGGCGGAGGCTACAAAGGGCTTCAAGGGTGAGCCCCTTGTACAAATTTCATGCATTGAGCCTCTAGTCATTTTAATAAAAGATGTAGACGGTACTAGAAATAGAGTGTCAAGATAAGAATAAATCAGGCAGAGTAAGGATGGGTATGAATGCATTCCTGAAACTTGGCGAGATGTAAAATTTATTTATAACTCCAATTGAGGATTTGAAAAAACAAAATCAGTCACCTGGACTATAAAACATTACATAACCTCAAAAGAGCAGAACCCCTTTCCACCTTCATTTTCTGCTGCTCATCATTTTCCATGTAGAAAACAAATCTATTAAAACAAAATGTTTCAAAAGTCTGGTTGCCTAGTAAACAAATACTATGAGAAAGGGGGCTTCTCCTCTGATGGTCCCCAGGGAACATGACTCTGCAGCGCCCCCTCTGGGAACCGTGATGTGACCACAGTGTCCAAGCCAGGGCTGTGAGGACCCTCCAATAAGGACTGAGGGATCCAGCAGCCCACACAGAGGGCCCACCCTGGGACCCAGCTCTGGTGCTCCTGTCAGATCTGGGCACCTCAGGCAGGGCTGTCCTGCTGCACACTCCCGCCCACCTCCCAGACTCTAGGACCCAGAGGGACCTGGGGAGGCCGACAATAGGCCTGAGGGGCACAGACCCAGGTCAGCACAGGGTGGTGGCCCAGGCCATCCAGCCCAGGTAGGGACCAGAAGGGGAGGGCTGGGCACAAAGGAGCAGAACTCCGCCCCTGTCAGCAGGCCTGGGTGACCCCACAATTGGTTTCCAGAAGTGATGTCACTGACTCATTGACATCCACCTGAGAATTCTGAGGGAGCTGAGCGCCATCTTTGGGAGGCCGGCTTCGGGGTCGGTAGACGGCACAGGCGCTGAGGGGAGCCTCCTCAGGTCGGCGGGGCCCAGGCTCTGCCTGGGATCAGGGTGAGGACCAGACGGAGGTACCCGGGGAGCTAGTTCAGCCCCTGCCGGGACCCTGGGGAGTGAGGGCCTGTGGGTCTCAGGGTGTGGGCCTCGGGGTGTGGGGCTCCGTGTGAGGGTCCGGCCTCCCGGTTCACAGAGGGAGGGTCCCAGGACCTGCAGGTCTCACGGTGAGGCCGTGGGGGGGACAAGGTGACTCTGGGCCAGAGCAGTCAGTCCCGGGAGTACCAAGGCGCGGGGTGACTTTGAGCGATGAGGACTAACTTCCGGGTTCTCCGGGTCTGATCCCTCGGGCGGTTCAGTGTCAGGGCGGCGTCTCAGGTCGGCCGAGGGGGTCCGGGACCTGCCCGGAGTCAGTGTGGGGACCCTGAGGGAGGCTGGGGGCCTGGACCCCAGAACAGTGTCCATCAGGCAGGCCTCCTGGGGTGGGGGAGGGGTGATCTCACACATTGTGCTTTGTGATTTCTGCACTGGGTCTGAGAGACACTGGGGGATTTGCTAGAAGGAGCAGGGCTTCAGGCAGCACAGGGGGGACCCCAGATCCTACTGCTGTCAAGTTGAGGACCCTGAGGGAATTGGGGGCTCTGGACCCCAGAGCAGTGTCCATAGGGCAGGCCTCCTGCAATGGGGGAGGGGTGATCTCAGGCATTGTGCTTTGTGATTTCTATATTAGGTCTGAGAGACACGCGAGGTTTGGTAGGAGCAAGACTTTAGGCAGCAGTAGTGGGGACCTCAGATACTGCTGCTGTCAAGTTGAGGACCCTGAAGGAGATTGGGGTCCCTGGACCCCAGAATCATCAGTCCTGGGAGGACCAGTGGGCCGGGTTCTACAAGGCAGGGTGGGGTTACTTTTTCATCAGGTGTGAGAGACTGGGATTTGGTGTAAGGAGCAGAGCCACAGGTCTGCTGAAGGAGAACAAATGGGACCCAGGACCCCACAATATAAGGGACCCCATAAAGGGCCTCCCCTGCTACAAGCCATAGGAGACCCCATGTCAGATGACCACTTGAGGTGTCTACTGACTTCCGCATGCACGTCTGAGATACGCTGGGGCTCACTGTAAGGAGCACAGCCACAGGATGATGGAGGGCACCCTGGACCTCACAACCAGGGGACCCCATAAACCCTACCCTGCTATCAGCCTTGGGATGTTTCCTGGTAAAAGACCAAGTGCTGAGTTTCCTGACTACTGTATCTAGGACTGAGTGAGACTCAGGACTTTGTAAAAAGAGTAGGGAATCACACTTTTAGGAACATTTCCTAAGAAACCGGAAATACCAATGAGAAAGAATGTATGCACCCCTATGTTCATAGCACAATTTACAATAGCTAAGATATGGAAGCAGCCCAGGTGCCCATCAATGACCTTATGAAAAAGCCATGGTACATGTATGCCATGGAATACTATGCAGCAGTATAAAAGGAAGGGTCTCTTACCCTTTGAGACAGCATGGAGGGAACTGGAGAGTATTGTGCTAAGTGAAATAAGCCAGTCAGAGGAAGATAAATATCCCATGATCACACTCATATGTGGAATCGAAGTTACAAAGTAAATTGATGAACCAAATAGATACAGACACATGCAAGCATGGGACAGATTGGGGAATCTCAGAGGGAAGGTGGGGAGGGTGGGAAGTAATCAACCAAGAACCTTGTATGCGTATATGCAAGGCCCATGAACACAGACAATTGGGTGGTGTGGGCGGGGGAAGGGGACAGTGGTGGGGTGGAGGGGGGTCACATGTAATATATAATAATAAAAGCATTATATGCTAATTAGACTGGACACCCTTCCGGACGTCCTTCAGTAGGAAGCCAGGGATGTGAGGGAAGCCCAGGTCTCAGGTGCCAGAGGGAAGCTGGTGCCAGCAGCCAGGGGAAGGAAGGCCTACTCTTGCATAAATTTGGTGCATCGGGCCTCTAGTTCTTTTAATAATGAAGAATTATTATAAAATTAAAAAAATAAAAATAAAAAAATGATATGGTGAATCAAGTCCACAGAGGGGAGGGGAGAAGTACTGCCTGACTCAAGTGGCATTTAATGCCTTCAAATCAGGGTATGAGGCACTGTGGGGTTTTGTACCACAATCCAGCCCCTGGGAGGCAGAGGAAGAACTCAGGACCTGCCAGAGTAATGATGGGGGGCCCTGTGTGAGGACTGAGGGGACCCAGGACTCCCAGTGTAGAGGCTGCACAACTCCGCACCTTGCTCTCGGCCTTGGAAGGCCACACGGCTGGTGACCGCATGGGGTGTCTCCTGACTTCAGCATTCAGATATGAGGGAGACTGAAAACTTGATAAAAATTATAGGGCCTCCGTCAGATCCACGGAAAGGATGCAGAAGCACTGCCCACAGTCAAGGTGCTTTTCCTGAATTTGCATCTCAGTCTGACAGGCTCTCAGTGTAAGGAGCAGGGTCTCAGGTGGGCAGAGGAAAGAGTCAAGGTGAGGACCCCCAGGGAGGACTAGGGGAATCCAGGAACCCTAACCGGAGGGGAGTCCACAGAAGTCTGCCCTGCTCAAAGTGTTGGGAGGCCCTATGGTGGATGACCATGCAGAGAGGAACCGCAGAAGCCCAGACCTGATGTCCGCCCTGGCAGTTCAGGGGAATGACATACGTGGCAGAGGGGAGGACCCGGGTCTTGCCTGGAGTCAAGGTGAACATGCAAAGGGAAGACTGAGGGACCAGGGACCCAACAAAACAAATGCCCCACATTACCCCTACTGTGAACCCTTAGAGGCCCCTGGCCCATGACCACATGCTCTCTTCCTGACTTGGGCCTCTCAGGCTGACATGAGGTTCCAGCTCAGGCCAGGAATCAAGGTGAGGATCCTGCAGGAAGACAAGCGGACTCC
>NW_006288966.1:1631-3396 GCF_000327345.1 Myotis davidii | reverse complement strand
CCCTGCCCAGCCCTGTCGTGACCTCAGGAGGGACAGTGACCCTCCAGTGTGTCTCATGGGAGGGATTTGACAGGTTCATTCTGACTAAGGAAGGAGATCACAGGCTCTCCTGGACCGTGGACTCACAGACACAGACAAGTGGGCAGTCCTGGGCCCTGTTCCCAGTGGGCCCTGTGACCCCCACACATAGGTGGAGGTTCAGATGCTATGGCTGTTATAGGAACAGACCCAACGTGTGGACACTCCCCAGTGATGTCCTGGAGCTCTTGGTTCCAGGTAAGTCCCATATTGTCTCATCAAAGGATTGAGGCACTGGATACATAATTGGCATCTGTGCTGTGAGTGTAGCCCCATGGGAGATGGTGAGATGGGTAAAGGGGTACCTGGGCCAGAGACACGGAGAGAGACAGTGAGACCTGTGGGCCAGGACAGGAGAAAGTGTTTATAGGAGGAGCAGTCCCTGTAATTCAAATGTGGTTTTTTCAGGTGAGTCTGGCAAGCCCTCCCTCCTGAGCCATCAGGGCCCGATCGTGGCCTCTGGACAGAGCCTGACCCTCCAGTGTCGCTCTGATATCGGCTATGAGAGATTCGCTCTGCAGAAGGAGCGGGGACGGGACCTCCGTGAGAGCCTTGTCCTGCAGCCCCAGGCTGGGCTCTCTCAGGCCCACTTCCCCCTGGACACTGTGAGCAGCTCCCATGGGGGCCGGTACAGATGCTACGGTGGATACAACCTCTCCTCTGAGTGGTCGGCTCCCAGTGACCCCCTGGACATCCTGGTGGCAGGTGAGGAAGGAGTTAGTGGGTTCAGTCTGGGACCCAGACTCCACACAGGCCCTTCTGGGGCCTCAAAGGGTGAGGCCAGAATGAACATGCAAGTCCCAGGGAGGGAGAGAGTTAGAGAGTCAGGAGGTGGAGGGGAGAGGAGGAGACTCAGAGGAACAGGGACCGACAGAGTGGAGGGTCCTCAGAGAGAGGCCTGGTGACTCTCAGGTCAGATCAAGGTGGGCAGACAGCCCTCACGCTCCCTCCCTCTCTCTAGGACACCTGCCTGACACACCCGCCCTCTTGGTGCAGCCAAGCCCTGGGGTGGCCTCAGGAGAGAACGTGACCCTGCTGTGTCAGTCCCAAAGCTGGAGGGACACGTTCCTTCTGTCCAAGGAGGGGGCAGCTGATCCCCCCCTGCGTCTGAGATCAAAGCACCGAGCTGGGCAGTACCAGGCGGAGTTCTCCATGAGCCTTGTGACCTCTGCACATGGGGGAACCTACAGGTGCTACAGCTCACAAAGCTCCTCCCCCTTCCTGACATCACTCCCCAGTGACCCCCTCGTGCTCCTGGTCTCAGGTGAGGGCCCCTGACCCTGTCTGCTGAGCTGTCAGCTCAGGGTCCTGTCCCCAGCAGAATTGTGGACTGAAAGGGAGTGAGTTGCTCTTAGAATGGTCACCCCTAGGAGATCTTTTCCTTAGAGGCCTCCCAACCTGTCCACTCTCTTCTCCTCTCCTGGATACTGAAGCAGTGGGAGGGTCTCAGGGGCCACAGCTCAGATGGAAGAGGGTGTCTGTGTGATATCGGTCCAGGCTCAGCCCACGCCTCTCACCCTCTTCCTGTCCTCATTTCCAGGACCCTCTGGAGGCCCCAGGCCCCCACCCACAGGGCCCATCTCCACAGCTGGTGAGCCCTGGGGAGCTCTGCTCAGAGGGAGCAAAGTCCACCCAGCAAGTCCTGAGAGTCTGTCAGGGGATCGAGTGACCCAGATCCTCAAGAACC
>NW_006288966.1:0-1160 GCF_000327345.1 Myotis davidii | reverse complement strand
TCTCCCCTCTGTCTCAGTGATGGTGACAATGTACAGGGAGGGATGGGCAGGACAATGGTTGGACACCCAGTCCTACCCCTCAGCTCAGGCTCAGCTCAGAGGAGGGAACAGGGTGGATCAGCCATGGCTCAGCTCCAGGCTATGCTGCTCCTGCTGTGGGGCTGGGCGGTCCCTTCTCTCCTCTGAGTGTCGGGTTCCTGTCTGCTCCTCCCTGGTCCCATCCTGCTCACAGGCTGCTGGGAGATGAGGTGACAGAAGGGCCTCACAGAGCTCAGGAGGGCATGGCCTCCAGCCCAGCCTGACCTTCCCAAGAGGGCTTCAGGGCCCGCCAGGTTGAGATGGAACCCAGAGAGACTCAGAGTCCACACCACACCCTGCCCCTCCTTATCCCTGCTGTGCTGGGGCCAGGGAATGAGGAAGGACCTCAGCTCCAGATGAGACGTGGACAGACCCCTGCAGGGGAGGAGCCCAGAGCAGGAAGCTGGTGTCCCCCTGGGGGGCAGGCTGAGGACAGCACAGGGAACTCACAGTCTTGGATTCCAGTCCCGGCCCTGCCCCATCCAGGCTGGGTGATCTGGGGCACGTGATCAATCTCTCTGAGCCTCAGTGTGTGGGTGGTGGGGTCATTCATCCCTGGCGCATGAGGTGAGAGGACAGTAGTGACAGACCCCAGCAGGAGACTCACACACAGTAGGTGCTCATTAAATGGCATCCTTGGCTCATTCATGAAGTTATGAGGGGGAGATAGGATGCCAGGTCTTTCAGGTCTCATTCCTTCCCAGGAGTCATCCTCAAACTCTCCAGTTTGGCTGAGCCAGGGCCTATCGTCACCAAGGGGAACCCCGTGACCATCTGGTGTGAGGGGTCTCTTTGTTTCAATTTGTCTTGTTTCATTATGGTTTCTTAGGAATGCTCTTTTTCTGACGGACACAGATATCCCCACATTACCTTTTCTCTATGACTTACAACCACATGACACACATTACAAAGGCTTCTTGGTAGCAACCATTTCGCTGTTAACCCAACAGAATAATGTTCATCGCCCACCTGCATTTTCTGCATTGTGGGAGCTGGGATTTAGAATTATTGCATGCATCTTTGTGATGAGGAGAGGTCCATAATTTATGTCAAAATGGGGTAACAGACGGACATAATTTCCT
>NW_006288965.1:0-650 GCF_000327345.1 Myotis davidii | reverse complement strand
TTAGCATAATGCTCTCCATGTCCATGCAAGCTGCTGTGAATGGTAAGCGTTCTTTCTTTTTTACATCAGCATAGTATTCCAGTATGTAGATGTACCACAGGTTTTTTCCACTCAGCTGCTGTTGGACACTTATGCTGATGGGAATTTAGGCTGTTTCCTAATCTTAGCTATTGTGCTGCTATGAACACAGGGATGCATATATCCTTTCTGATTGGTGTTTCTGCTTTCTTGGGCTATATTCCAGAAGTGGAATTACTGGGTCAAATGGGAGTTTCATTTTTAATTTTTCAAAGACGCTCCATACTGTTTTCCACAATGCCTGCTTCAGTCTACGTTCCCACCAGCAATGCACAAGGGTTCCCTTGTTTCCACATAATCACCAGCATTTGTCCTTTCTTGATTTGTGGATGATAGCCATTCTGACAAGTGTGAGACGGTATCCCATTGTGTTTTGAAAAAATATATTTTTATTGATTTCATAGAGAGAGAGAAAAAACATCAATGATGAGAGAATCATTGATTAGCTGCCTCCTACATTCCCCTATTGGGGATCAATGCCCCAAACTGGGCATGTGCCCTTGACCAGAATCGAAGCCGGGACTTTTTAGTCCTCAGGGCAACACTCTATCCACTGACTAAACCGGCCAGGG
>NW_006288964.1:41609-52666 GCF_000327345.1 Myotis davidii | reverse complement strand
TTCTAGCTTCTTGCATATGTTATTGATTTTTTTTCGTCCACCTGGTTTATGCACTCTAGGACCCTTACTCTGAATTCTTTTTCTGTCATATTTCATGTCTCTGTATCACTAGCTGCTTTTCTGGCGAGTCCTCCTTTTCTTTTCTTTGGGGGTTTCTTTGTCTACCCATGTTTGATCTCACTAACATATCTAGATGTTGAGTCATTCAGTGGCTGCTCCCTGGGTGGCAGTGGCTCCTCGGGCTGTGGTTGCTCCTCAGGCAGTTATTGTAGCAGCTGCTCCTCAGTTGGCAACAGCTCCTCTGGTGGGTGCTGTTCACAGCTATGGTGTCTCTTCTGGCTGGTGGGGGGAGGCTTCATGTACAGCTGCTGTTCGTTAGACAGAGGGCGTGGTGCTCAGGAGGCTGCTGTTGCTTGGATCTGCTGCGTTGATTTAAAGGCACAGAATACAATACAACAAGGCACCACATACCAGGCACTTGCTCTGTTTTGCCTCTTTTTTTCTCTAGTAATTTTCTTCGCTATAAAGTCAACTTTATCTGATATTAATATAACCATTCCAGCTTTCTTTTGATTTGTGTTTGCATGGTATTCCTTCAAACACTTTAAACCTAACTATATAATTAAGTTTTAAGCAAGTTTTGGTAGAGATTGTATAGTTGGGTCATGTTTTGTATACAATTTGATAGTCTTTTAATGGATGTGTTTAAACTATTTATTTTTAATGTAATTATTGATATGTTTAGATGTAAATGTATCACTTTATTATTTTCTGTTTTTCTCACTGCTTCCCCACAACCGCCACTACCTCTGATTCCTCTTTGCAGTCTTATTTTGGGTTACTTGGACTTCTTGGGCTTCTTTCATATTCCATTTTGTTTATTTTGATTTTTATTTTACTTTATTTTATATCTTGTATACATTTTTATTGGTTATTATAGGGGTTACAAAATACAGACTTTAGCTTTTCAATTAGTTGTAATTAATAGTTTTCAACTTTATTTGAATGTAGATATCTTACCACACTGTAGGTCCTTCCTTTAGGCCGGGTTGGGAACTCTATTTCTGCCAAGGGACATTTGGATATTTATAACAGCATCCGCAGGCCATAAAAAACTATCAACTTAAAATTAGCCTGCTATATTTTGTCAAACATTTAATTAACTCACAGGGCCAGATGAAATGATTTGCGGGCCATATATGGCCTGTGAACAGGATGTTCCCCACCCCTGCTTAGGCTATAGTTGGCATAAATGACATACATATACAGTGGGGCCTTGACTTACGAGTGTTCCAACTAACGAGTTTTTCGAGATACGAGCTTTGAGTTGCAAGCTAAAATTCGGGTTATGAGCCAGCTTCAGATACCCCACCGCTAGTTGGTGCAGTGAACGTCACAGTGAACGCCACAACATCAGCCCAGGATCACGTGTCTCACTCGTTCACTTTAAGTTACGAGCTCCGTCACAGAACAAATTAAACTCGTAAGTCAAGGCCCCACCGTTCTGAAAACATTACCAGAAAATATTTGCTTAAAATGATCTAGTGTGTTTAAAAACCATAAGAAAATAATAGTTATTATATTTACCATTTCTGCTGTGCTTTCATTATTCATGATGTTTCGAGTTTTCTGCATCATTTCTCTTCTGTCTGAAAAGCATTCTGTATCAGTCCATTTACATCAAAACTCTTCGCTGAAGAGTCTCTTAGTTTTCCTTCGCCTGAGAGTGTCCTTAATTCACAAGGATATTTTTTACTTGACATAGAAATCTGAGTCAGTGGTTCTTTTCCTTTAGCACTTAAAAAAAATGTTGTTCTTGCCCTGGCCAGTTTTCTCAGTGGTTAGGCATTAGCCTGTTGACCAAAGGGTCATGGGTTTAATTCCCAGTCAAGAGCATTTACCGTGGTTGCAGGTTCCCAGGTCCCGGTGGGGCATGTGTGGGACACAACTAATCGATGTATCTCTCTCACATTGATGCTTCTCTGTCTCTGTCTCTCTCCCTTTAGAAATCCCTCCCCCTCCTCTCTCCTTTTTATTCTCTCTAGAAATCAATGGGAAAATATCCTTGGGTGAGGACTGAAAAAAATGTTCTTGCCCTGACTGGATAGCTCAGCTGGTTGGAGGATCATCCAAATGCACCAAGTTTGCAGGTTCAAGTCCAAGTCAGGGGACATACAGGAAGCAATCAATAAGTGTGTAATGGGTGGGTCTCTCTCTCTCTTTATCAATCAATAAAAAGATTTAAATGTTGTCCTACTCCTTTCTGGACACCATGTTTATAAAACATCAAAATTCATCTGAATTATTCCCCTATAATTAATCATTTTTTTTGAGTTCTGACAGGAGTTTTTCTTTGTCTGTACATTTCAGCAATTTGGTTATGATTTATCTAGATCAGGTTCAATCAGCTTTTTCAATCTATACGTTTGTATCTTTTGCCAAATTTGAGAAGTTTTCTGTCATTATTTCTTCAATTATTATTTTAGCCACATACTCTTTCTTCTCTCATGTTAGAAGTTCTATGACATGAAGTTCTCCCAAAAGTCCCTTGGGCTTTTTTCATTTTTCATAATTATTTTTTCTTTCTATTGTTCAGAATGTATTATTTCTATTTATCTATCTTCAAATTCACTGACCCTTCTTTCTGTCACTTCTATTCTACTATTAAGCCAAATGAGCTTTTTATTTGGGTTATTAAATGTTTAGTTCTAGCCCTGCCAGTGTGGCTCAGTGATTGAGCATCAGACCTATGAACCAGGAGGTCACATTTGATCCCCAGTCAGAACACACGCCCAGATTGTGGGCTTGGTCCCCAGTGGGGCACATACAAGAGGCAAACTATCAATAATTCTCTCTCGTAATTGATGTTTTTATCTCTCCCTCTCTGATATAAATGAAAATATTTTTAAAATTTTTAGTTCTAAAATTTCATTTTATTTCTTCATATTTTCGATATGTTGATAATACTTTATATGTTAACTAGAAACCTAATTCATGAAATTCATGCAAGGGTAGGTCTTGACAGCTCCAGCTGCCAGGGCCCTCGTGGTCCCAGCTGCCTCGCAGCCCCGCCGCCCGCCTGCATCCGCCTTGGCCTGGTGCTGCCCGCATCCACTGCCACACACCCCCTGATCGATTGCCCCACTGGCCAGTGGCCTGGGCCTCCCTCTGCAGGGCGATCAGTGGGGCGATGGCTGGACCCCTGACCAATTGCATCGCACCCATGTTAGCTGGCCTGATGCCAGTGGGTGTCATAGTGTGGTTGTCCGGTTGATCATTCTGCTGTTCAGCCATTCGGTCGATTTGCATATTACACTTTTACTATTACAGATTCCAACATCCATGCCATCCTATCATTGATGTCTATTGATTGTCTTTTCTATATGAGATGAGATTTTTGTGTGCCAATTGACTTTTGTTTTTATCCTGAATGTTTTCAATAATATATCGTGACACTACATCTTTTTTTATATCTGTGGGCTGTGGTTCCCATATTAGTTCAATCTTAATAGTGCTATTTTAGTCTCAGCCTGTGTTACCCATTGGTCACTACACATCTTGGTAGAGATTTACTCAGCATAATTTTTAAAATTTGGTATTCTAATTAGGATTATATCCATGTGTGCAAATGACAGAGTGAACACATGAGCTCACCAACAACTTCCCCAGAATGTTCCAGTTCCCAAAAATTTCTCTTTCAGTCTCCCAGCCAGAAATCACTGACTTTCATGATCATGCCACATCCACGTGTCAGGAAGACAGAGAGAGTGGTACAAAGCAGGCAGGTTTGGCCCTGTCCTTTTGGATACAGGGCTTGACTACACTGAGAAGGTTCACCTTCCTCACCACTTGAGCTCATTGAGGGTTCCCATTATTTTCTATTCTTGCCACCATCCCGCCCAGAAGACTTCCCATGGTCTGGGCCACAAGAGAGCAGAGGGGAAATGGGATTGGGCCTTCTACACTCTCTCAGAACGTTAGGGGTTTTCCCTTTTCCACTCCTCAAACAAGAACTAGCGGGTTTCTCCTTAATCTCATTCTATTTACACTTCACTGCATTTCCAGGCTTTGGATTGCTTTGTGTTCAGGCTAGGGCATACACAAGGGGAAAATGGTAAACTCAACACCAGTTCAGTTGTATTTCAAGTTCTGGTTCTAGTATTCTTCCTGATCCAAGTGCTGATGTGTCTTACCATTATAATACAAACAAAATACAATAATTAACAAATAATACAAGAATAACTGTGTGTTTCACATACTAACAACTGTAAACTTATTTTTGCTAACCTTTGTAGATGTGTTATGATCTAAGAACTCTCTGAGGATAAAGTTGGCATCATGTAAATTCTGGCTTCTCTTTCTAGTCAAAAAGAAAATGTCAAGAGATGTACCCTATGGAAGCTGACCATATGCTGTCTACTTTTAACTTGCTAGAAAAGTGTAATATAATGTCAAAGTCACTGAGTTCGGGAATGAAGCGCAAACTCTCCGTCATGATAGCACTTATAGTAGACTCTGAGGTATTAGAGAAGAAATAAAGAAAAAGGAGGGAGCGGGGTGGGAAGGGCATGCACACATACATGTACTGAAAATGGGTTCCTGCCAGCTGATCCAGGAAACTCAGCTGACAGAAACCTGAGAGTTGAGATGAACCTTATGGGGATGTGGCCAATGATAATTAAAGAGAATTTGCATTATTGGGTGAGCTGTTATAATGTGGTTTGGGATTATTTTTTCTAGTTTTTACCATTATTATTAGTCTTGATTTTGTATCTTAGTTTAAATGTGTTCCCCTCAAGTAGTAAATTATTCCACAAGTACTTTGGCATCAATTATCAATGGTCATGGAGTTGTTCTTCTGGTCTCTAGGTGGTGATGCTTGATGAGCCCACAATTAGCATGGACCCCATCTCACAAAGAGCCACCTGGGACCTCCTTCAGCAGTATAAACAGGACCGCACCATCGTAATGACCACCCACCACATGGATGAAGCTGACATCCTGGGGGACCGCATTGCCATCATGGTGAAGGGAACTCTGCAGTGCTGTGGCTCTTCAGCCTTCCTGAAACAAATCTATGGTCTCTCTCCCTTCGATCATTCTTAAGATATTAGAGTCTTAATCTTCTAACATGATTTTAATTATATTTTGTCTATTACCCAAAAGTACTTCAATGGCTTCTTCTGCTCTATTAATTAGGTCTCAGTTATCCTAATTAGTTTGTAAGACCCTTTGTAATCTGGAGAGTCCATATGCAGGTTGGGACAAAAGTAGGTTTATAGCTGTGAGTATGTGAAACACAGAGTTTATTCTTGTATTATTATTTATTAATTTTGTATTATTTTCCTACAAACAACTATAAATCTACTTTTAGGCTATCCTGTATGTACTTATTAATTGCTCTCCACCGCATATGTTCAGCCTCAGGAACTACTTTTATTAACCTACAAAAAACTGTGCTTATTTCTCCCATGTTGAACCTACTGACAGTTTTCTTTGTCCCTAGAATACAATTGTGCCTCCAAACCAATTTATTTTATTGAGTAATTGGTTGGTTGATGAGGAGAGGAAGTAGAGAAATAGTGACCCTAGTTCCTTATTTGCCAAGTCAGTCTCTAATCCACAAGTATAGCAAATGACAGTTAAAATGTAGTGCAGACTGAAAAAAAACAACATATAAGTGAAATAAAACAACCTTTGACTTTGATAGGAGGTAATACTGATACACCAAGCAGTGAATTGTTGAGGGCTAAAATTAATAGTAATTGGAATCCAAAATTGGAGGGCATAAATGTAAATAAAGATAATTGAGAATGAATTGCTTCATCATTAATTTACTTAGTATTTGAGTTTATTCAACTCACATTAATTATTTCCTCTATATCACAATGGTACTGTGATATCCGCTTTATACATCATATTTAATATTTAAAACAATAGCTCCATATTATGGAAGACAGATGTAGGGCCCAGATATATCAAAAGTGTATCTTAGTCATATTTATATACCCATTTAATTCTTCAAAGTTTTTGATCACCTTACAGATTTGAGTTTTACATCTGAAGTTAGATTTATTCCATCTGTATTGAATGCACCTGGATGGCAAGCCACATAAACATCTAAGCTTTTTATTAAATTTATTGGCATAACATTGGTTAATAACATCATACAGGTATCAAGTAAACAATTACATGGTACATTATTATATATGGCTTTGTGTGTTTGCCACCAAAACTCAAATCTCTTTTCACCAAGTATATGGATATATACTTTTATTCAAATATATGGATATCACCATATATTTGATATCCTTCCCCCCAGTATCCTTTAATACCTCCTCATCTCCTTTCCTCTAGTAACCACTATGGTGTTGTCTGTGCCTATGAGTTTTTTGTTTGTTTGTCTTGTTTGTTCATTTGTTGCTTTTAGTTGCATATTCCACATATGAGGGAAATCTTATGATTGTTGACTTTTTCTATATGACATATTTCTCTTTAGCATCATACTCTAAAGATCAATCAATGTTGTAAAAAATGTCAGTATTTCATCTTTTCTTATGGCTGAGTAGCCTTTCATTGTATATATGTACCACATCTTTATCAAATCATCTATCAGAGGACACTTTGGTTGTCTCTATAGTTTAGCCACTGTGAATAATGTTGCAGTGAACAAAAAGAGTGCATATATATCTTTGCAAATTTTCAAATTTTCAGGTAGGTATCCTGAAGATGGATTGCTGAGTCATAGAGTAAATCTATTCTTAATTTTTTTTTAGAAACCTCTATACTGATTTCCATAGTTGCTGTACCAGTTTACATTCCTAACAGCAATGATTGAGGGTTTCTTTTCTCCACAACCTCTCCAACACTTCTTATTTATCACTAGAGGCCCAATGTATGAAATTCATACAAGAGTAGGCCTTTCCTTCCCCTGGCTGCCAGCACTGGCTTCCCTCTGGCACCCGGGACCCAGGCTTCCCTTTGGCAGCCAGCTGGCACCCAGGACCTGGGCTTCGTCGGGAAGGTTGTCTGGAAGGACGTTCAGTCTAATTGGCACATTATGCTTTTATTATTATAGATATTCCTTATTGATAATAGCCATTCTGACTGGTTTGGTAGTATCTCATTGTAGTTTTGATTTGCATTTCCCTAATAACTAGAGAAGTTGAGCATCTTTTCATATACCTGTTGGCCATTTGTATGTCTTCTTGGGAGAACTGCCTGACAATTTTTTAATTGGATTGTTTGTTTTTTGGTGTTGAGTTACATGAGTTCTTTATATGTATTAGTTATTAACCCCTTGCCAGAGCTCTTATTTGCAAATGGCTTCTTCCATTTTGATGGTTGCCTTTGTTTTGTTGGCAGTTTCTTTTGCTGTGCAGAAGCTTTTTAGTCTGATATAGTCTCATTCACTTACTTTTAACTTTACTTCCATTGCCTTTGGGGTCAAATTGATAAAATCCTTCCTAAGATCAAGATCCATAAGTTTAGTATCTATGTTTTCTTCTATGTAATTTATTATTTCAGGTTTTATATTTAGGTTTTTGATCCATTTTGAGTTAATTTTTGTATGTGGAGACAAACAGAAGTCTAGTTTTAGTCTTTTCATATGGCTTTTCAGTTTTCTAGCACCATTTATTAAAGAGCTTTCTGTTCTCCATTGTATGTGTTTTGTTCCTTTATTAAAAATCACTTGCCCATATACTTTTCTTTTTTCTATTAATCCTCCTGAGGGTATTGTTTTTCCATTGACTTTTAGAGAAAGTGGAAGGGAAGGAGTGGGGAGAGAGAGAAAGAGAAACATCTATGTGAGAGACACATCAAATCGGTTGCCTCCTACACATGCCCCAACCCTGGGCTGGGATTGGGCCTGCAACCCATGTACATGCACTTGACCAGGAATCAAACCTGGATCCTTCTTTCCATGGAATGATGCTTTAACCACTGAGGTAAAACATCCAGGGCTGCCCATATACTCCTGGGTTTACTTCTGGTCTCTCCATTTTATTTCACTGGTCTGTGAGTCTGTTTTTTGCCAATACCATGCTGTTTTGATCATCATTACTTTGTAGTATAATTTGAAGTCAGTGAGTATGGCACCTCTGGCTTCATTCTTTTTTTCACAGGATTGCTTTGGCTATTTGGGGTCTTTTGTGGTTCCATACAAATATGATGATTTTTTTTTGTTCTGTTTCTTTTAAAAATGCCATTGGAATTTTCTAAAATTGATTTGAGAGAGAGAGAGAATTATTGCTCCACTTATTTATGCATTAATTGGTTGATTCTTGTATCAAACATTGGCATTTGAGGACAATTCTCTAATCAATTGAGCTACCCATCCAGGGCCCCATTGGGATTTTGATGGTGATTGCATTAAATCTGTATATTGCTTTGAGTAATTTGTACATTTTAATTATATTGATTTTTTTCAATCCATGAAAATGGGATATCCACTTCTTTGTGTCTTTTTCTGTCGCTTTTAATAAGGCTTTGTGGTTTCCAGTTTATAGGTCCTTCACATCCATTATTGCATTTATTTTTAGGTGTTTTACTCTTTTTATTGCAATTGCAAAGTGAATTTAATTTTTCTAAAACTTCGTTGTTACTATATAGGAATGTAATAAATATTTTTGATTTTTTATTAAATTTAATAGGGTTGCATTGGTTAATAAAATTACATAGGTTTTAAGTGTATAGTTCTGGGCATTATCTGTATATTGCATATGTGCCCACAATCCAAAATCAAATCTCCTTCTATCACCATACACTCAAATGGATTTTTTGTGCATTTATTTTATATGCTACAACTTTACTGTATCTGTTTATTGTTTCTAATAGTATATTAGATGGAGTCTTTAGGGATTTCTATAAAAAGAATTGTGTAATCTGCAAAATGTGACTATTTTATTTCTTCATTCCTACTTTGGATGCCTTTTATTTCTTTTTCTTTTATTTCTGCTTCTTGGATTTGAAGAGCTAGACCTAGCTCTTTCCATAGGTTTTGGAAATTCTTGTCAATTATTTGTGTGAATAGACTATCTGTTCCCTTCTCTCTCACGTATCTCCTCTGGTATACTTAATGTTCTTACATTACTCTTTTTGATGAAGTCAGCTAGTTCTTGTAGAGTTGGGTTTTTGTGTGGTTTTTTTTTTTTTTACTCTCAAGTTTCTCTGTTCTTCCATATGAGTCATTTCTAGATTTCTATTTTCAATGTCACCAATACTTTCCTCTACCTGGTCAGCTCCATTTTCTAAGCTTGCTAGTTCATTCTTTATCTCTTTTATTAACTTCTCAATCTTTAAACAGCTAAACTTTTGATGAATAATTTATTGTCACTTCTAATATTACTTACTAATTTTATGAATTATTGATAAAATAGTATACAATAGTACTACTAGATATTTGGAGACATTCAGTTGCTTCTTACAGATGCTTAAGTTAAAATATGCTTAACCTCAGTTTTAAGAGGGCAAGATAATTGAGAAGCTTATTGTGTCATCATTGATGAGAAGTGAAAAACAATTTGTATATCATTTTGTAAATTAACCAAAAATAGTTTTGGTTCCCGTAGCTAGTAAATAATGGGTGTTGCCCCACTCTCTGGACATCTGTTGCCTCATTTTTAAAATGGAATAGCAGTGTCTTCTCTACTATAAGCCAGGTAAATAAACCAAATTCTCAGCTAAGGTGATCTATTCTTAAGACCTATTATTTATTTATTTTAAATCATTTCTTAAGTCTCCTCAAGAAAAGGGGAGAGGAAGGGAAGGAGAGAGTGGTGGGGGTGCGGGAGAGAGAGACTTGTTAAAGTTTTATTTTTTTAATTTTTAGTTGTTGATTTTTCAGTGGGGAGAGAAGAGAGAGAGAGAGAGAGAGAGAGAGAGAGAGAGAGAGAGAACTTGTTCCACTCATCCATGCACTGATTGGTTAATTCTTGTATGTGCCCTGACCAGGGATCAAATCTGCAACTTTGGTGTATGGGGACAACGCTCTAAGCAACTAAGCTACCTGACTAGGGCCTTTTTAAAAATCTAAATAAGAAGTATAAATGTAAATGCAATGACCATTTAAAATGCATACACTTAAAAGCTATGATTTTTTCTTTTAATTCCAGAAAATAATTTCTCTATATATGTGAAGCACTACCTAAGTGCAAAAGTTTTCTGACTTCTTTAAGATTTCTAATAAAAAAAAATAATTTCTAAAATTAAAAACCTTCTTTCAACATTTCATACTTTCTCTGCTTTATCTTTTCTAACACAATATTTATTTTAACTTATTTATCTTTATTATTATTTCTTCCCTTTGACTAAAAAGAAGCTCTTATGAGGACAGGAATTTTTATCTACTTTTTAAACTACTGTATCCCCAGGGCCTAGTTAATGCCTGATACACAATGGACAACCCATGATTATCAATGAGTATTTATTAAGATTACAGTTTCAGTAGTTCTAAGTAGATGAAAACAGGGGCATTTCTTTACATAACTACTGTATCTGTTTATATATTTAAACTTATATTATAATTTAAAATGTTATTTAAATTGTAGGGGAAATTCCTAGCTATTCAATGTCTTGGTTTCTGGAGCAACATTTGGAAATTTTAAGTTGAGCCTTCCTAGAGTCAAATCAAAATCTTTTGTGACATACCATGTCTCCTTCCTGTGGACCTAGGTAACCTGAACCATGGAAAGCCACAGTTTGTCTTACAAGATGAAAAAGTACAAAACTTCTTCATTTGGTCTTCTAAATGATTTTTCTTTATTTTTATTCTTTATTTATTTATTTATTTTTTAAATTGTTTTATTGCTTAAAGTATTACATATGTCTCCTTTTTTCCCCGCCCTTGACAATCCTCTGGCCTCCTCTACCCCCCCAGTGTCTTATGTCCATTGGTTATGCTTATGTGCATGCATACAAGTCTTTCAGTTGATCTCTTACCCTCCCCTCCTGCCCACCAAACCTCCCCGGCCTTCCCACTGTAGTTTGACAGTCTGTAAAGAGGCTGCTCTGCCTCTGTATCTCTTTTTGTTCATAAGTTTCTAATGGTCTTTCTT
>NW_006288964.1:38510-39654 GCF_000327345.1 Myotis davidii | reverse complement strand
GATATATATTTCTGGAAGTGGGATCACTGGGTCAAATGGGAGTTCCATTTTTAGTTTTTGGAGGAAACTCCATACAGTCTTCCATAGTGGCTGCACCAGTCTGCGTTCCCACCAGCAGTGCATGATTGTTCCTTCTTCTCCACATCCTCTCCAGCAATTGTCGTTTGTTGATTTGTTGATGATAGCCATTCTGACAGATATGAGATGATACCTCATTGTTGATTTGATTTGAAGGTCTCAGATGATTATTGACTTTGAGCATGTTTTCATATGTCCCTAGGCTTTCTGAATGTCCTCTTTTGAAAAGTGTCTATTTAGGTCTTTTGCCCATTTTTTGATTGGATTGTTTATTTTCCTTTTGTTAAGAAATATGAGTTCCCTATAAATGTTGGAGATTAAACCCTTATTGGTGATAACATTGGCAAATATGTTCTCCCATGCAGTGGGCTTTCTTTTACCTCTTGAGTTAAGTTTATTCCTAGGTATCTTAAATAATCCGGTGGGATGGTAAATGGGATTGTTTTTATGATCTCTCTTTCTGAAAGTTCACTATTGGTGTATAGAAATGCCTTAGATTACTTGGGGTTAATTTTGTATCCTGCTACATTGCCAAATTCATGTATTAAGTCTAGTAGATTTTGATGGTGTCTCTAGAGTTTTGTATGCATAATATCATGTCTTCTGCAAATAAGGACACTTTTACTTCCTCTTTTCCAATTTGGATGCTTTTTATTTGTTCTTCTTGCCTAATTGCAATGTCTAACACTTCCAGTACTATCTTCAACAGGAGTGGTGAGAGGGGGCATCCCTGCCTTGTTCCTGTTCTAAGGGTTAATGGTGTTAGTTTTTGGCCATTGAGTATGATGTTGGATGTGGGCCTGTCATATATGGCTTTTATTATGTTGAGGTATAATCATTCTACTCCCGCTTTACTGAGAGTTTTATTAAAAATGGGTGTTGAATTTTGTCAAAAGCCTTTTCTGCATCAATGGATATAACCATGTGGTTTTTTTCTTTCAATTTGTTTATATGATGTATCACGTTTATTGATTTTTGGATATTGTACCATCCTTGCATCCCAGGGATAAATCCTACTTGGTCATGGTTTATGATCTTTCTGATGTACTGCTGGATCTGATTTCCT
>NW_006288964.1:35253-36336 GCF_000327345.1 Myotis davidii | reverse complement strand
CGTATGTTGTTTCCTTTCATGTTGTCTCAAAGCTCCCTTAGGCTCTCCTCCTGTCTTTTAATTTTTTTCTCCAATTGCAGTACATTTTGGGTGTGTTTCGCTTCCTTGTCTTCTAATTCACTAATTCGGTCCTCCGCTTCTCCTAGTCTACTGTTGAGACTTTCAATGGTGTTTTTTATTGCAACTATATCACTCTTCATTTCTTCTTGGTTCTTACATAATTTATTGATTTTTTCATCTGTTTCTTCTTGATTCTTGCATAAATTGTTGATTTTTTCCCTTCATCTGGTTTATGCATTCTAGGACCCTTAATCTGAATTCTTTTTCTGTCATGCTGCATGCCTCTGTTTCACCTAGCTGCTTTTCTGGTGAGTCCTCCTTTTCTTTCCTTTGGAGGTTTCTTTGTCTATCCATGTTTGATCTCACTGACATATCTAGATACTGAGTCATTCATGGGCTGCTCATTGGGAGGCAGTGGCTCCTCAGGCTGTGGCTGCTCCTCGAGCGGTTGTGGTAGCAGCTGCTCCTCAGTTGGCAGCAGCTCCTCTGGTGGGTGCTTTCACAGCAATGGTGGCTCCTGTGGCTGGTGGGGACAGGCTTCATGTACAGCTGCTGTTCCTAAGACAGAGGGTGTGGTGATCATGAGGCTGCTGTTCCTCGGATGGGGGCGGCTACACACACAGCTGCTACTCCTTAAACTTGGGCGGACTGCTCACGTGGCTTCTGATCCTTGGATGGGGGCTGGCTGCACACTGCTGTTGTTCCTCTGATGTGGTGGGCCGCTTGTGGGGCTACTGCTCCTTGGACTTGGACAGGTTGATTGCAAGTCTGCTGCTCCTCATTCAGGGGTGGGCTGCTTGCGAGGCTGCTGCTTTTTGGACGGGGGTGAGCTGCACGCGTGGCTGCTCCTCCTCGGACGGGGGTGGGCTGCTTGCGCGGCTGCTGCTCTTTGGACGGGGGTGAGCTGCACATGTGGCTGCTCCTCCTCCGACAGGGATGTGCCACTCACCTGGCTGCTGCTCGTCGGGCAGGTGCAGGCTGTTGTGGCTCTGCTCCTCGGACCGGTGAGTGCTGCGCAGGGCT
>NW_006288964.1:33191-35180 GCF_000327345.1 Myotis davidii | reverse complement strand
GTGAGTGCTGCGCAGGGCTGCCGCTCCTCAGACATGGGTGGTCTGCTCGTGTGGCTGCTGCTCCCCGGACGGGGGTGGGCTGCTGCTGCTCCTCGAATGGGGACAGGCCGCTTGCAGACCTCCTGCTCCTCAGATTGGGCAGCTGCTCGTGTGGCTGCTGTTGCTAGGATGAGGGCAAGATGTTTGTGCAACTGCTGCTCCTAGGATAGGGGCAGCGTGGGAGGACTGCCCCTCCTCAGACGTAGGTAGATTGCTCATGCAGCTGCTTCTCCTCAGACAGGGAAGCGGGCCACTCACACAGCTGTTGCTCCTTGGACAGGGGCAGGCCACATGAGGCTTCTGCTCTTAGGCTCGAGGCAGGCTGCTCACGGGGCTGATGCTCCCTGGACAATTGCGTGCCACTCACATGTCTGCTGCTCATGTGGTTGAAAAAATAATGTGAAAAAAAGTAGGAAATAAAGGAGCAAACAAAAATAGGAGAACAAAGAAAAAAGCAACAAATAAAAAAAGGAAAAACAAAGAAAAAGGCAAAAAAAGCTAACAAAATACTAATAAAAAATAAAAATTAAAACTTTAAATGTCATTCCTTTGGCTGGCTTAAGTTCGCAGTTTTCTGGAATGTCTGTGATTTATTTTTTCTAAATGATTTTTCTCAGGTGCTACATATCGCATAGTCATGAAGATTGACCCACAGTGTGATGTTGAAAAGCTCTCTGCAGTGATTCGGTCTCATATTCCACATGCCACTTTGGAAGAGTGTACTGGAGCTGAGTTATCATTTATCCTACCCAAAAAGTATATACACAGGTATACATTTAGGGCGCTCAAGGTGGGTGGTTTGGGTGACCAAAACTTATTTTTAATTTTCCAGGTTTAGCAAGTTTAGTAAATAGTATTTTGCTAATGAACCATTTAAGCTGTCATTTGCCAACTATAGTTGAGAAGTTCACAGCTGAAGATTTCTCTCACTAAATAGGGGATTGCTTCATCAATTCAAGTTCATTCAAAGCTTATTTGATGTTTTTCTTTTTTACTTTATTTTTAATTACATTAAGTGACCTTGTTTAATATGATCATATAGGTGTAGGTTTCTGTGTTACAAGATCTATATATTGCACTGTGTGCCCAAAAACCAAAGTTCTGGTTTTTCTTTTGGAGAGAGGTTTGCCACTTATTTTCTACAAGAGGCCCGGTGCACAAAAACTTGTGCAATCAGGCGGGAGGGGGGGGGTGTTCCTCAGTCCGGCCTGTGCCCTCTCACAGTCTGGGACCCCTCAGGGGATGTCTACCTGCTGGTTTAGGCCCACTCCCCAGGGGATTGGGCCTAAGCTGGCAGTCATCCATCCCTCTCCAAGCCTGTGAGCCCTCGGGGGATGTTCACTTGCCAGAGGAGAACAGGCTTAAGCTGCAGTCGGACATCAGTAGTGCTGCTGAGGAGGCAGGAGAGGCTCCCACCACCACCGCTGTACTGGCAGCCGTCATCCTGGCTTGTGACTGAGCAGAGCTCCCCCTGTGGGAGCACACTGACCACCACAGGGCAGCTCCTGCATTGAGCATCTGGCCCCTGGTGGTCAGTACACGTCATAGTGACCAGTCGTTCCACCATTCAGTCAACAGTGGGGGTCCCTCAGCCCAGCCTGTGCACATTTAAAGTCCAGGACCCTTTGGGGGATGTTCACCTGTTGATTTAGGCCCACTCCCCGGGGGATCAGGCTTAAACTTGCAGTCAGACATCCTTCTGGCAGCCAGGGAGCCCTCGGAGGATGTCCGACTAAAGGCTTAGGCCCCCAAGGGAGCTGTGATGAGGAAGCTGAGGTGACAGAGGAGCCATGCTGTCCTGCCCCACCACCCTGGGTCGGGTCGCACATGGGACACCTGGGGGGGCCAGTGGATCGCTGCTGCCCCGCCTGGCCACCCCGGGTTGGTTCACACATGGGACGCCTGCTGCCCCAGGTCGCAGATAGCAGACCCGGATGGTGGCAGGGCCGG
>NW_006288964.1:31395-31919 GCF_000327345.1 Myotis davidii | reverse complement strand
GAGGCCGGCGAGGCAGGTGGGGAACATTGGAGTCCTCCGTCACTGAAGCAAGCAAGCCTCATGTTAGTTTCAAGCTGCCTGGCTGCCGGCTGCCATCTTGGCTGACAGTTAATTTGCATATTGCCCTGATTAGCCAATGGGAAGGGTAGCAGTCGTATGCGAATTACCATGTTTCTCTTTTATTAGTGTAGATAGCTTCCTAGTGTTCACCAGAGTAATTCATGATAAGATGTTCATAGTAAAAAATTTTTTAAAATATATTTTTTTGATTTTTTTACAGAGAGGGTGGGAGAGGGATAGAGAGTTAGAAACATCGACGAGAGAGAAATATCGATCAGCTGCCTCCTGCACACCCCCTACTGAGGATGTGCCTGCAACCAACGTACATGCCCTTGACCAGAATCGAACCTGGGACCCTTCAGTCCGCAGACCGACTCTCTACCCACTGAACCAAACCCGTCAGGGCAAGGGTTCAGTTTTTGATGTAATGCTCTTGTTGTCATCTTGAAATTCTTAATAAACTT
>NW_006288964.1:24081-27276 GCF_000327345.1 Myotis davidii | reverse complement strand
TTAATGGCTCTCCACCCTCCTCTGCTGCCTTCCCCTGAGATTCGTCAGTCTGTTCCATGCTTCTGTGTCTCTGGATCTATTTTGTTCCTCAGATAACGCACATAAGATCATGGGGTATTTATCTTTCTCTGGCTTATTTTGCTTAGCATGATACTCTCCAGGTCCGTCCATGCTGTCTCAAAGGGTAAGAAGTTCTTCTATTTACAACTGCGTAGTATTCCATGGTGTAAATGAACCACCACTCATCTACTGATGGGTCCCTGGGCTGTTTCCAGATCTTAGCTATTGTAAACAACACTGCTATGAATATAGGGGTGCATATATTCTTTCTGATTGGTGTTTTAGGATTATTCTTAGGATATATTCCTAGAAGTGGTATTACTGGGTCAAACAATAGTTCCGGTTTTTTAAGAATATATATTATTTTTAATTGTTTACAGTATTAGAGTTATCTCTCATTCACCTCCTTGACCCACATCTACCCAGCCCCTACCCAACTCCCAGGTCTTCACCACCCTATTCCCTGTGTCCATGGGCTATGAAAATCAGTACAGAAGTTTTTTTGGTTTAATTTCTTCTCATCCTCTCACCCCCAATCTATTCACTGAGCCAAACCAGTTAGGGCTAGTAAACACATTTTATGTATGGTAAGATCCAGGGAAACATTGAGATGAAATAAGAAAGTAGCTTCAATTGCAACTCTTGGAGTAAGAATAATAAGGACAGTTGTTGGGTAATTATAAATCTGGAGGTTCTGAGTAATGCTTTAAAAGAAATTAGAGAAGCTGCTTAAATGTATCACATTTGTCCATCCTATATCATGTGTATACAAATGGCATTATCAGAAAGAATAATAAATACAGCATTTATATAAAGTACAAAATAGGAAATGGAAGGACTTAGAAACAGGTAATATTTTTATCCTGTACTCCCACTAAATACTTTGAACATGGAAGGAAGAAAGAGAAAGAATTTCTGAGAAATGAATAACTAGCCATACACTTTATTGTCAATAGTTTAAATGTGGAGATTCTGGGCCATGGACAGTGGACCTAGTAAGCATAAAAGGAAATCATGAAGTTAGGGGAAAATATATGAACTCAGAATGAAATTAATTTTAAACCAAATGTTGAAAGAGAAAAAAAAACAACCTGAATAAAATGCCCATAGCTTGTTTATTCTCAGAATTATTCACTATAGTAAGAGAAGAATAAAATGACAGAGTTCTTGGTTATTTTCAAGACTTTGATAGCTTAATTAATTGTTTATTTGCTTTGGGCTGGGCACAACTCTAAATGTTTTCCAACTGTGTATTTACATAAAAACGAGGGAGAGACTTAGAATCAATACTTATAACCTTGATGCCTATATTCTAATCTATAAAATATGACTAACAAAATGAACTTGAAATTTGTAAGTTGGTTCTTTGAGAAGACCAGTGAGGTTAGTAAAACTTCAGTCATACCAATCATAAAGAAAAACAGGAAAGACACAAATTACCAACACTATCTCAAGAAGAAATTAATTTGAAAATCTCTATTTATTAAAGACATTCAACTTGTACTTTAAGACATCCCCACAGAGAAAACTCCAGGACCAAATGACTTCACAGATGAATTCTACTAAACATTTAAAGAAGAAAAAGTAGCAATTCTATATAAACTTTTCTAGAAAATGAGAGAAAATGGAACATTTCCCAATTTGTTTTATAAGGCCAGTATTACCCTGGGACTAAAACCAGTCAAAAACATTACAAGAATATTATTAGTATTAAATAATCCTTACCAGAATATATGGACCCTTAAATATAGGTGAATAGGGATTCTGTTGAGAAGATTGAAAAAGGAAGATGGGAATGACCTTAAAATATGTGAAGAGCTATAATTGGAAGAGAGGTTAGATTGAACTGGGGTAAAAGTAGAAGTAAGAGTCGTAGCAAGGTGAGGTTAGATGAAAATGGTGTTCAGCCTTAAATATGGGTGAAATTTAGAAGTTGAAGAGTTTTGAGTCTACCATCTCTGAGGCTAATAACACATAGACTTGATAGTTCCTTACAAGGAATTAGAGGTGTGTTTAAGGAGTGGATGGGTCTCTGGAGACCTTTTCAACCTAAAACAGTGTTCACTTTTTCTGGTAAAACTAGTCATGGAATCTTGATGTAACTGCACTACAATTAGCAATACCTTCATACAATTTACCTATTTGATTAAATCTCTCCAGTGCCCAGCTACTGCTTCACTAACTCTATTTTCTGTCAATTATGATTCATACCTCCTGTACTTTGCAATTTTTTTCACTTGATGTAGGAATCACATGTGAGTAATTTAAATTTTATTAACACTTCTAAAAATAAATTTATAATTTTGGAAGAATAAAAGAATATATATCAAAGACAAAGTTACAGTATAGAGAAATTTGCTAAGGTAAAAATATCTTTTTCATTTGTTTCACAATAAGTATTACAGTGAAGAATAATCTAAACATTTTTCCATGGCTAACTAGAAATTATTATGGAACAAAACAAAACTGAAAATTCATCTTTAAAAAAGCCTAAAACTTGAAAATGGGCAAAGTACTTAGAATAGACATTCCTCCAGAGAAGATGTACAGATTGCCAATAAGAACATGAGATGTTCAACATCACTACTCATTAGGGAAAAGCAAATTAAAAAACAAACAAACACAAAAATAGCAAAAGTTGGTAAGGATGTGGAGAAATTGGAACCCTGTGCATTATCACTGGGATATAAAACAGTGTATCTGCTGTGGAAAACAGTATAGAGATTTCTCAAAAAGTTAAACATAGAATTACTAAATGACCCAGCAATCCCCCTTCTAGGTATATACCCAAAGTAATTGAAAACAAACTCTAACAGATATTTGTACACCAATGCTCATAGCAGCCTTATTCACAAAATCCAAAAGGTGGAAACAACCCAAATGTCCATTGGATTAACGGGTAAGCAACATGTATATCCATACAATGAATATTATTCATTATTAAAAAGGAATAATATTCTGACACATGCTACAACATTGATGAACCTCGAAAGAATTATGCTAAATGAAATAAGCCAGACACAAAAGGACAGATATTGTATAATCCCAACTTATATGTGCATACAGAGCAGGCAAACCCACAGAGACAGAAAGAAGAAGTGAAGCTGAGGGAAGGGGAATAGGGATTATTGTGTA
>NW_006288964.1:14462-20322 GCF_000327345.1 Myotis davidii | reverse complement strand
CCCAAAAGTGGGTTTACTGGGTGAAATGAGAGTTCCATTTTTAACTTTTTGAGGAAATGCCATACTATTCTCCATAGTGGCTGCACCAGGCTGCATTCCCACCAGCACGGCAAGAGGGTTCCTTTTTCTCCACATCCTCACCAGCACTTGTCATTTGTTGATTTGTTGATGATAGTCATTATGACAGGTGTGAGATAGTACCTCTTTTGTTGTTTTGATTTTAATATCTTGGATGATTAGTGACTTTGAGCATGTTTTTGTGTCTCTCAGCCTTCTGTGTGTCCTCTTTTGAGAAGTGTCTAATTAGGTCCTTTGCCCATTTTTTTATTGGATTGTTGTTGTTTTTTTTATTTTTATTTTTATTTTTATTTTTATTTTATTTTTAATTAAATTTTTATTGTTCAGATTAAAACTTGAAAATGGGCAAAGTACTTAGAATAGACATTCCTCCAGAGAAGATGTACAGATTGCCAATAAGAACATGAGATGTTCAACATCACTACTCATTAGGGAAAAGCAAATTAAAAAACAAACAAACACAAAAATAGCAAAAGTTGGTAAGGATGTGGAGAAATTGGAACCCTGTGCATTATCACTGGGATATAAAACAGTGTATCTGCTGTGGAAAACAGTATAGAGATTTCTCAAAAAGTTAAACATAGAATTACTAAATGACCCAGCAATCCCCCTTCTAGGTATATACCCAAAGTAATTGAAAACAAACTCTAACAGATATTTGTACACCAATGCTCATAGCAGCCTTATTCACAAAATCCAAAAGGTGGAAACAACCCAAATGTCCATTGGATTAACGGGTAAGCAACATGTATATCCATACAATGAATATTATTCATTATTAAAAAGGAATAATATTCTGACACATGCTACAACATTGATGAACCTCGAAAGAATTATGCTAAATGAAATAAGCCAGACACAAAAGGACAGATATTGTATAATCCCAACTTATATGTGCATACAGAGCAGGCAAACCCACAGAGACAGAAAGAAGAAGTGAAGCTGAGGGAAGGGGAATAGGGAATTATTGTGTAATGGGTATAGAGTTTTAGTTTGGGGTTGTGAAAAAGTTCTGGAAGTTGGAAGTGATTCACAACATTGTCAATGTGCTTAATGCTACTTCAATTATATACTTAAAATAATGAAATGGTAAATTTAATGTTTCACATCTATTACCTCCGTAAAATTATTTAAGAAAACACTAGGAAAGAATACAATTGGGAATGGAATCCTATATAATAAAAGGGTAATATGCAAATTGACCCTAACAGCAGAACGACTGGGAATAACTGGTCACTATGACACACACTGACCACCAGGGCCAGACGCTCAATGCAGGAGCTGCCCCCTGGTCGGCAGTGCGCTCCTACAGGGGGAGCTCTGCTCAGCCACAAGCCAGGCTGATGGCTGCCAGTACAGTGGTGGTGGTGGGAGCCTCTCCTGCCTCCTCAGCAGCGTTAAGGATGTCTGACTGCAGCTTAGGCCTGTTCCCCACTGGCAAGTGGATATCCCCCGAGGGCTGCCAGGCTGCCAGAGGGATGTCTGACTGCCAGCTTAGGCCCAATCCCCCAGGGAGCGGGCCTAAGCCAGCAGGTGGACATCCCCTGAGGGGGTCCCAGACTGCGAGAGGGCACAGGCCAGGCTGAGGCAACCCCCCCCCCCAAGTGCACAAATTTTTGTGCACGAGGCCTCTAGTTAAGTATAAAATAGAGAAAATGTAAGTGCTCAGGTTTCTTATTAAATTAATTGGAGTGATGTAGATTAATAAAATTATATAGCTTTCAAGTGTATAATTCTATAATACATCATCTTTATCTTGCATGGTGTACCTATCACCCAAAGCCCAGTCTTCTTTCACCCCCATATATCGAACCCACTTTACTGCCCTCCTATTTCCCTTTTTTCTGGTAAACACCATACTGGTGTCTATGTCTATGAGTTTCTGTTTATATATTTATCTTGTTTGCTCACTTGTTGCTTTCAATTTTATATTTCACATATGAGTGAAATCATGTTCTTAACATTTTCTGATTTATTTCCCTTAGCATGATATTCTCAAGATTTCTCTCTCTCTCTCTCAAATGAATAAATAAAAATTGTAAAAAATCCATCCATATTGTCACAGATGCCAGTATTTTATCTTTTCTTATAGCTGAGTAGTATTCCATTATATGTATATATATTTTTTAAATATTTTATTTACTAGAAAATAAAATGTATCTAGACTAGTGCTTTTTTTCTTTCTTCTTGTCTCCAGATTTGAAGCTCTGTTTAATGATCTGAAAGAGAAAAAGAGTGAGCTGGGCATTACCAGCTTTGATGCTTCAGTTACTACCATGGGAGAAGTCTTTCATAAGTGAGTAATAATGACCTTAAAAAATTTTCCACCACTAAAATTATACACCATTTTGAAGGCAAACCTCACCCTATTTGCATTGCAATAAATTAATTACAGTTATGGATTTTTAAAAATATGTTAATATTTATGCTAATGTAGTTCTGTATTTTCAGCTATGAATGTGTAAAGATTTTGAACTTGCGCCTTGATGCATATGTCTTACTCTGTTAGTCAAGAAAAAAAACAAAACAATTAATATTGATGTTATCATAGGAAAAGTTAGAATTGTAATTGGAGTCTGAACTAGAAATGACTTTAAAATTTTGACCTAACCATGTTTCCATAATTAATTTAATTTGTACATTATTTTATTTTATTAACAGTGTTACAGATGTCCCTCAGTTTCTCCCCCGTTACCACCCTCTTCCCAGCACCTAGCCAACTCCAGCCTTCACCATCCTCTGTGTCCGTGGGTGATGCATATATGCATACACGTTCTTTGGTTAATATGGTTCTTTGGTTAGTCTCTTTCCGTCTCACCTCATTCCCTCTAAAATTAGACAGTCTGTTCTGTGTTTCCATGTCTCTGGACCTATTTTGTTCATCAGTTTCTTATGATAATTAGATTCCACTTATAAGTGAGATCATATGATATTTATTTGTCTTTCTCTAACCGGCTTATTTCACTCAGTATAATACTCTCCAGATTCCTCCATGTTGTCTCAACAGATAAGAAATAGTTATTTTTTACAACTGCGTAGTATTCCATGGTGTAAATGAACCACCACTCATCTACTGATGGGTCCCTGGGCTGTTTCCAGATCTTAGCTATTGTAAACAACACTGCTATGAATATTTGTATCCTGCTACATTGCTGAATACATTTATTAGGTCTAGTCGTTTTTTATGGAGTTTGTGGGTTTTTCTATGTACAGTATCATGTCATCTGCAAATAAGGACAGTTTTCCTTCTTCTTTTCCAATTTTGAGTCCTTTTATTATTTCTTGTTCTCTGATTCCTGTGGCTAGTACTTCTAGTACTATATCAAACAGGTATAGTGAAAGTGGGCACCCCTATCTTGATCCCGATCTTAGTGGAAATCAGTTTAGTTTTTGCCCATTGAGTATGATGTTGGCTATAGGTTTGTCATATATGACTTTTATTATGTTGATATATGATCCCTCTCTTCCCACTTTGCTGAGAGTTTTTATCAAGAAAGTGTGTTGGATTTTGTCAAATGCTTTTTCTGCATCATTTGATATGTGATTTTTGTCTCCCAATTTGTTTATGTGATGGGAAAGAATATAAACACCCCTATGTTTATAGCAGCTTTATTTACAGTGGCTAAGATTTAAATAGCCAAACTGCCCATTAGTGGATGAATGGGTAGTTCATTTTTTATGTTTTGAGGAAACTCCATACTGTTTTCCATAATGGCTGCACCAGTCTACATTCCCACCAGCAGTGAACTAGTGTCCCTTTTCTCAACATCCTCTCCAACACTTTTTGTTTGTTGATTTATTGATGGTAGCCATTCTGGAAAGTGTGAAGTGAGGGAAGGGTATTTCACTTAGCATAATGCTCTCTAGGTCCCTCCATGCTGTTGCAAGGATAAGAGGTCCTTATTTTTTACTGCTGCATAGTATTGTTCTTCTTTGAATGCTTGGTAGAACTCCCCAGTTTACCCAGTCGGACCAGAGCTTTTGTTTGCTGGAAGATTTGATCGTTGCTTCAATATCTTCAATTTCTTACGCACTTGGGCTGTTTCCAGATCTTAGCTTCTGTAAATTGTGCTGCTACAAAAATAACGGTGCATACATTCTTTCTGATGGGTGTTTCGAGTTTCTTAGGCTATATTCATGAAAGTAGGATTGCTGGGTCAAATGGCAGTTCCATATTTAATTTCTTAAGGGAAGTCCACAATGTTTTCTATAATGGCTGCACCAGTCTGCATTCCTACCAGAAGTGCACTAGGGCTACTTTTTCTCCACATCCTCGCCAGCACTTGTTGTTTGTTGCTTTATTGATGGTAGCCATCTGGCAGGTGTAAGATCACTTTGTTGTAGTTTTTAATGTGCATCTCTCTCTGATGATTAGTGACACTGAGCATTTTTTTTTCATATGTCTGTTGGCCATCTGTATGTTCTCTTTGGAGAAGTATCTATACCGATTCTTTCCACATTTTTTTTAAAAAGTTTATTTTTATTCCTTATTGTCTTAAGTTTTACATCTAGTGAGTCATTTAGGATTGATGTTTCTTTTTGATTTTTTGTTTAGAAGATTTACCCAGTGTTGTTAGTGGGAGCCATCTGTATGTTCTCTTTGGAGAAGTATCTATACCGATTCTTTCCACATTTTTTTTAAAAAGTTTATTTTTATTCCTTATTGTCTTAAGTTTTACATATGCCTCCTTTTTTCCTCAATTGACACCCCCCCCCAACCTATTATGAAGTGGCCTTCCTTACCTTTTGTTATGGACTTCACTTTGAGGTATAATTTGTCAGATATAAGTATTGCTACCCCAGCATTTTTTTCATTTCCATTAGCCTGAAAACCCTTTCCCATATGTCAGATATACTGGTAAGTATTGCTACCCCAACTTTTTTTTTTATTTCCATTTGTCTGAAAAAAAATTTCCATCCCTTCATTATCAGTCTATGTGAGTCCTTTTTTCGGATGTGGGTCTCTTGTAGACAGCAGATTATATGGGTTATGTTTTCTTATCCATTCAGCTATCCTAGGTCTTTTGATTGGGCATTTAATACATTTACATTTAAAGTTATTATTGATAGATACTTCTTTGTAACCATTTTTTTTACTTTATTTTTTTATTAAATCTTTATTGTTCAGATTATTACATTAGTTACTCTTTTTTCCCAACATAACTCCCCTCCACCCAGTTCTCACCCCACCCTCCACCCTCACTCCCCACCCACTGTCCTCATCCATAGGTGCATGATTTTTGTCCAGTCTCTTCCCGAACCTCCCACACCCCTTTTCCCCCACAAGAATAGTCAGTCCATTTCCTTTCTATGTCCTTGATTCTATTATGATCACCAGATTATTTATTCACTTGATTCTTAGATTCACTTGTTGATAGATGCATGTTTGTTGTTCATAATTTGTATCTTTACCTTTTACTTCTTCTTCCTCTTCTTAAAGAATACCTTTCAGCATTTCATATAATACTGGTTTGGTGGTGATGAACTCCTTTAGCTTTTTCTTATCTGTGAAGCTCTTTATCTGACCTTCAATTCTGAATGATAGCTTTGCTGGATAAAGTAATCTTGGTTGTAGGTTCTTGGCATTCATCACTTTGAATATTTCTTGCCACTCCCTTCTGGCCTGCAAAGTGTCTGTTGAGAAATCAGCTGATAGTCGTATGGGTATTCCCTTGTAGGTAACTGAGTTTCTTTCTCTTGCTGCTTTTAAGATTCTCTCTTTGTCTTTTGCTCTTGGCATTTTAATGATGATGTGTCTTGGTGTGGTCCTCTTTGGATTCCT
>NW_006288964.1:8164-13366 GCF_000327345.1 Myotis davidii | reverse complement strand
ATATTTTTTGTTGTTTTTTAGTTGTAGTTTTAATGTGGCTGTGCACGGCAGCAAGTTCAGGTGTTTACCTATGCTACCATCTTGGTTGTTTCCTATTTCTTATTTTTACAGCAGACCCTTTAGCATTTCTTGCATTGCTGGTTTAGTGGGCCTTTCTTTTTCTGTGAAGCTCCTGATTTCACCCTCAACTTTCATTGATACAGTATTGTATCAATACTTGTTGCACATAGTATTCTTGGATTCCGACCCTTGCTTTGCATGACTTTGTATATTTGATTCCATTCCTTTCTGGCCTTTTGTGTTTGTTGAGAAATCTGTTCATAGTCTGATGGGAGATCTCTTGTAGGTAACTTTCTGTCTCTCTCTGGCAGCCTTTAAGATTCTTACTTTGTTGTTGATGTTTGCCAATTTGATTATAATGTGTCTTGGTGTCGGTCTTTTTGGGTTCATCTCGTTTGGGACTTGAGCTTCTTGGACTTGTGTGAGTTTTTTCTTGCCAATATCAGGGAAGTTTTCTGTCATTTTTTCAAACAAGTTTTCTATTCCTTGCTCAGTTTCCTCTCCTTCTGGTACCCCTATTATGCAAATGTTGCTTTGTTTCATGTTGTCCCAAAGTTCCCTTAGACTCTCCTCCTGGTTTTTAAGTTTTTGTTCTAGTTGCTGCTCCCTTGGGTATTTTTTCCTGCCTTGTCTTCTAGCTCACTGATGCAGTCCTCCACTTCCTCTAGTCTACTGTTGATGCTTTCTATTGTGTTCTTTATTGCAGTGATGTCATTCTTCATTTCTGCTTGGTTCTTCTTCATTTCCTCTTAATTCTTACACATATTGTTGAATTTGTCTTCTATCCTTTTCAGCGCCCTTCTGATCATTGCTCTGAATTCATTCTCTGACAAATTGCTCGCCTCCATTTCGTTTATTTCCTTTTCTAGTGATTCCTCCATTTCTTTTGTATGGGTACTGTTTCTTTGTCTCCCCATGTTCACTTCTCTCAGGGTGTCTGGTTATGGAAATGTTGGTCAAAAGGTACAACCTTTCAGATATAAGATGAGTAAGTTCTAGAGAATACAGGTCTCCACAGTACATTATGGTAACTATATTTAACAATAATTGTAAATTTGAAATTTTCTAAGACAATAGATCACAAGTAATTTTTTTGCCCAAAAGGCAAAAGTAACTCTGTGATGTGATGAATGTGTTAATTAGCTTGACTGTGGTAATGACTTCACAATATATACACATACCAAAACATCATGTTATATACCATAAATACATATATAATTTTTATATGTCAATCATACTTCAATAAAGCTAAAAAATAAAAAAGATAAATAGAAGGAAACAAGATTTTAGATATAAACCCAAATATATTGATAATTATGTAAATGGATGAAATACAATTTGGATGCCACTTTTAAGAGAATGTGTGTATGTTTGTGTATGTTTTTGCCTGTTTATACATTTCTGTGGAAAATATCTCATCAGGATTCTCTCTAGGTAATAAGAATTTTTTTCTCCCACTTATTTATATTATTGGATGGTTTCCTAATGGAAATTTATTGCCATTGAGTACAGTATGAAGAATTAAAAACTTCATATGACAAAGAAAAATATTAAATGATTATTTTAGAAAGTATAATGGTCCTCAAGACTTTTAGTATCAAACAACAGACAACCCTGCGGGGACGTTTTAAAGCAAGGTTTTAATATGCATATGTGATCTTTAAAGGCTACAGAAGTCATCAATCTACTCATTACTGGGACGGTCATAATTCAGAATGATTAATGTTGTATTCCATACAAATGCTAATGGTGAAATTTAAATTACCTTGATAGTTCTATAGCTTAGAAAAAATACATCTTTTAAATCATGTATTTCTTACCAAGTGTTTTATCATTTTAGTGTATTTTTTCCTGTCTCTCAGTATAATATTTTTCTATTATTCTACTTAGTACTTTCCTCCTCAGATTGTAATTACTTGTGTATATCTCTTTATTTTTCTCAAATATCTATACCCAAAGACCCAGCTTTAAACATAGGCAGCAGTAGGAAATGTAAGGACTTAAAAAAAAAAAAACACTAGCCTATGTCCCCATAATTTCATAAAATACATAACATTGTAACCCTCAAAGGAGAGTTACTATCTTTTATGAAAGGTAACTTCTTAAACTTGTATATGTTTAGCTTAAGGCAACATTGAATATATTCAAATGTTTTTTTGCATGATAACACAGTTCCTCAGAATTATCGGAACTCTGCCTTGAATTGCTGTTATCCCTCTACCTGGTTTACTGGGATCCCCCGTTACCATGCTGCCTCAAAACAATATGCCGGCAGTCAGTGAGAACGAGGAAGGAGGGTCCATATTTGGAACTTTCTTTTACATTCCCCAAATAAAAGAGTTTAAGGCTCTTGTCAAAATAAAATGTTTTGTGCTTTTTCTGTGTACTTGTGTGTATGTAGGGCCAATAAACTGGCACATTCCCAAATGGATAGTCTACCCTCCGTATCCTCTTCCTTGGAGGGCCAAAGAAAAAGGCAAGACATGAAGCAGAATAGGATTATGCCCAGAAACTACAGCACAACAGTTTTCTCCAGATTGAGTGAAATTACTACCATTGAATTTAACACTGGGGTGAGCACATTTACTAATAATTTAATCAGTAAGTTTGGTTTGTGTTTGAGATGTACAATTTCAAATCTGAACGTAAAAGATGTTTGAAGTTTAGCCATAGAAGACCCAGACAGATATGGTATCCTGATGCAGGAGAAATGGGTCTAACGAAAAAACAGCTGCTGCTCTCACTATTGATATTTTTCAGAATCACTTTGAAAAGTACTCATTCATTTTCTCATAAATTTTTCCCTTTGTTCATATCTGACAAAAAACTCAAGATTTATGACAGTTGTGATCAGATGATACTGGTTGATCCAATTAGGGGTATTTTTTTTCACTATGAACCATAGTTTGTGTATTAAAACCTAGCAAAGGATAATACTTCCATATAAGTTTTGTAGGGATATTTCCTTTTAAAGTGGAGAAATAGAAGGATGATTTTTTGATATTAAGTAAAAGAAATAAATATAATTTTGTTTTTCTAATCAGAAACACTATATGTATATTAATGAATAAAATCATTAGATTTTTCATGTAGTTAGATCAGAAACCAGATTTTAATTATTTCCCTTATTACCTTACACAAATAAAACTTTTCATACCATCTTGTTGTTTTCTTGGGTCCAATTCAAGTATATATTTCTATTATATGTGTATATCTTCTGCTGTAAAAAATTGAAACATTTATATTAATGGGTTCCAATATGAATATCATTCTTGAGTTACCAACAATTGTACTGCTATTTTTTTTTCTCTTTTCAGTTTCCACTTTACCGCCAGCAATTTTATTGCATGTTTGTAAAGAGAGCACTGTTCAGTTTGCGTAACTGGAAGCTGGTGTTACTACAGATATCAGTAATTGTCGTTGCCACTACATATCTAATAACAACTCAAAACTTACGTTCTGAGATACCCGTCAGAGAAATTGATTTGAGTCAGTATGGTCAAACAATTGTGCCTTACTCAGTTTCAGGGAAATCTGATTTGGCTATGAATTTAATAAAGAACCTTAAGATTTTTCTAGAACTTGCGAACCAACAATTGCATGAAGTGCAAGGTAAGACCCATCTATAATAAAAAAAAAAGTGTAATATGCTAATTAGACCAGACATCCTTCCGAACGACCTTCCAGATGAAATCGGGGCTGCAAGGGAAGCCCGGGTCCCAGGTGCCAGAGGGAAGCCAGTGCTGGCAGCCAGGGAAAGGAAGGCCTACTCTTGCATGAATTTCATGCATCGGGCCTCTAGTAGGAAATAAAGAGACTGCTGCTATATGAAGACATTTGTATCACTTGCAAAAAAGGGGGGATTTAACTGGTATTTAGCTACCCATTTCTTTCTTTTTCTACAAATACCTTAGAGGCAGCTAAATAAGAGGCAAAAAAAAAAAATGTACACTAAAGGCAACTGACCACAAAACTAGTAAGTAATTAATGGAGGTGTTTTGGCACTGGGTGGTCTTTCAGCTAATTGTATCACCATTCAGAGGATGGGTAAAATAGCCAAAATACTATGTTGTGAAATTTAGCATAGATTTTTATTCTAACAAGAATATAAATATGTTTCTCCAAGCTCTCATAGGGTGAAATGTTGGTTTCAAGAAGGGACATTGTCCTTTAATCTAGTATATTAGCCATTCTAAAAACAAGTGGCAGCCCTATCTGGTTTGGCTCAATGGATAGAGCATTGGCCTACAGACAGAAGGGTCCTGGGTTCAATTCTGGCCAGAGGCACATACCCAGGTTTTGGGCTCAGTCCCAGTGGGGGGCATGCAGAAGGAAGCTGATCGATGAGTATCTCTCATTGATGTTTCTCTCTCTCCCTCTTTCTTCTTCTCTGAATCAATGAAAATATTTTTTAAATATATAAAAACAAGTGGCTGAAGACTTAATAGACTGACTCCTCAAACTAAGTTTTTGAAGATAGTATAAGTAACTATCCTTAATTAGTTCAATGTTTATTTTCATAAAAACCATATTGAACACATTTTCTGCATTTTTATTTTTGATGCTAAAAACACTCCTTTTATGTAGCTTACTTGTTATCTATTGTGTAACAAATTTCCCCAAAACTTAATGGATGGAGAATTTGAATTTTTGGTCTGGTGAAATGAACCTCTCTCCAACAAAAGCAACAAAGTACTTAGAAAACATTTTTCCCATTTTTAATCATCTTTATTTTTCAATTATAGTTGACATATAATATTATATTAGTTTCAGTTGTACATCCCAATGATTAGCCATTACACAACTTACTAAGTTATTATCCCAATAAATCTTACACCCACCTGACACTATGAATAGTTATTAGAATACTAATAGCTATATTTCCTATGCTACACTTTACATCCCATGACTACTCTGTAACAACCAACTTGAATTTCTTAATCCCTTCAACTTTTTCACCCAACCCTTCAATCACCCTCTCATCTGGCAATCATCACAATGTTCTCTGCATGAATCTGTGTCTGTTCTGCTTGTTCATTTGTTTTGTTTTTTAGATTAAATTGTTGATAGAAATGTATTTATTAACCTTTTTTAAAATATATTTTATTGATTTCAGAGAGGAAGGAAGAGGGAGAGAGAGAT
>NW_006288964.1:0-7850 GCF_000327345.1 Myotis davidii | reverse complement strand
ATGGGAGAAACATCCATGATGAGAGACAATCATTGATCAGCTGCCTCCTATATGCCCCCCATTGGGGATGGAGCCCACAACCCAGGCATGTGCCCTTGACCGAAATCAAACCTGGCACCTTTCAGTTTGCAAGCTGATGCTCTATCCACTGAGCCAAACCGGCTAGGGCTTTATTGACCTTTTATTATTCATATTTTTATCTTTTGTATTTCTTCTTCTTAAAGAAGACCCTTTAACATCCTATCTAATAAAGAGGGAATATGTTAATTGACCCTCACACCATCGCAAAGATGGAAGTGCCCATGGCCAATAAGGAGGGAATATGCTAATTGACTGTCATGCCCTCAAAGATGGTGTTGCCCACAGTCAATAAGGAGGGAATATGCAAATTGACGGTCACACCCTCAAAGATGGCAGCGCCCAGTCCCCTCAGCCCTGCCGGGGCAGCAGGCATTCCTCGTGCCTGCCTCTGGAGAACCCTAGTCCCCTCAGCCCCCCAGGCACCCAGGGCCAGCCCAAGGCTCAGGCAAGCCTCGGATGGCGGATACCCAGCCACCCAGGGCTGCCTGAGGCTCAGGTAACAAGGGCCAGTTGAGGCTTGCACTGCCAGCAGTGGCAGCAACAGAGGTGTGATAGGGCATCATCGCCTTCCCCAACCATCGGGTTGTCTCCCACCCTGAGAGCTCTGGGACTGTGAGAGGGGGCAGGCCAGGCTGAGGGACCACCCCCCCTCTAGTGCATGAATTTTCATGCACCAGGCCTCTAGTTTCATATAATACTGTTTTGGTGGTGATAAACTCCTTTAGCTTTTTCTTGTCCAGGAAGTCTTTATATGTCCTTCTATTCTAAATGATAGATTTGCTGAGTAATCATAATTGTACATCCTCTTTTAAAATTCTTTATTGTTTAAAGTATTACTTATGTCTCATTTTCCCCCCATTGACCTCTCCCCAGCCACCTACCCCACACACACATACCCCCTTCCTCGTAGAATCTTTGTCCATTGTTTCTGCTTATACTAGAGGCCTGGTGCACAAATTCATGCACCAGTGGGGTCCCTCAGCCTGGCCTGTGGGATCAGGCTGAAACTGGCTCTCTGACATCCCCCGAGGGGTCTCAGGTTGTGAGAGAGTGTAGGCCAGGCTAAGGAACCCCACCAGTGCATGATCAGGGCCAGGGAGGGGCACAGGAGTTTGGCCAGCCAGGGAAGGATCTCAGGAGGGCTCCAGGGTGTGTCCAACCCATCTCACTCAGTCCCAATTGGCCAGACCCTAGCAACAAGCTAACCTACCAGTTGGAGCATCTGCCTCCTGGTGGTCAGTGCACATCATAGCAAGCAGTTGAGTGGCCTTAGCATATCATTAGCATATTACACTTGGATTGGTTAAACGGCCAACCAGACGACTGAACATATTAGGCTTTTATTATATAGGATGCATGCATACAAGTCATTAGGTTTATCTCTTACCCCGTTCCCTGCCTTCCCTCTGAAGTTTAACAGTCTGTTCAATACTTCTCTGTCTCTGAATTTATTTATGTTAATCAGTTTATGTTGCTCATTATATTCCACAAATGAGTGAGATCATGCAGTATTTATCTTTCTCCAACTGGCTTATTTTGCTTAGCTTAATGCTCTTCATGTTCATCCATGCTGTTGTGAATGGTAAGAGTTCTTTCCTTGCATTCTATGACTGAATATTTCTTGCCACTTCCTTCTGGTCTGCAAAGTTTCTGTTGAAAAGTCAGCTGGAAGTCTGGTAGGAATTCCACTGTAGGGAACTAACTGCTTTTCTTTTGGTGCTTATGAGACACCCTCTTTGTCTTTAACCTTCTGCATTTTAATTATGATGTGTCTTGGTTTGCGGCTCTTTGGGTTCATCTTGTTTGGGACTCTCTGCACTTTTTAAACTTGTATGTTTATTTCCTTCACCAAGTTGGCAAAGTTTTCTGTCATTTTTTTTTTCCAAATAGGTTTTCAATTCCTTGTGCTCTCTCTCTCTCTCTCTCCTCCTTCCATAATCCCCATGATACAAATATTGGTATGCTTGAAGTTGTTCCAGAGGTGCCTTACACTATCCTGATTATTTTTTATTCCTTATTCTTTTTGCTGTTCTGATTAGTGTTTTTTCTTTTTTAACTTCCAAATAGATGATTTGAATCTTGGTTTCATCTTCTCTACTATTGATATACTGCAAATTATACTTAATTTCAGTTAGTGTATCCTTCATTCTCCCTGGTTCTTTTTGAGGTTCTCACTAATTCATTGAGCGTCTTATAACCAGTGTTTTGAACCCTGCATCTAGTAGATTGCTTGTCTCCATTCCTTTCAGTTCTCTTAATGAAATTTTCTTATATTCTTTGATTTGGGGCATATTTCTTTGTCTCCTCATTTTGACAGCCTCCTGGGTGTGTGTATATATTAGGTAGGGCTGCTACATCTCCCAGGCTAATGCAGTAGGTGTTCTGTAGGATCTAGTGGTATAGTCTCTTGATCATCCAAGCTGGCCCCCACATTTGGGTCCGTGTAGACCCTCCTATTTTAGTTGAGTCTTCATCTATGTTGGCCCATCAATGGGAGGTAGTTACCCTCAGGCCAATCAGCTAAAAGGACTAAATACAACCACTGACCACCAGCCATTTTATTATTGAAAGTGTTACAGATATCCTCTGTTATTTCCCCATTGACTTCATTAACCCCACTCCCACTCTATTGTGTGTCCAAAGGCTGTGCATATATGCATATAAGTTATTTGGTTAATCTCTTCCTGCTACTCTGAAATTAGTCAGTCTGTTGCAAGATTCAATCTCTCTGGATCTGTTTTATTCATCAGTTTATTTTATTCATTAGACTCCACATATAAGTGAGATCATGTGATACTTGTGTTTTTCTGACAAGCACATTTCACTTAACATAATACTCTCCAGTTCCCTCTATGCTGCCCCAAACGGTAAGAAATCATTCTTTTTTAGAGCTGCATAGTATTCCATTGTATAAATGTACCAGGGATTTTTAATCCACTCATCTGCTCAGGGCACTTCAGCTGTTTTCAGATCTTAGCTATTGTAAATAATGCTGCTATAAACACAGGAATGCATATATTTTTTTCTGACTGGTGTTTCAGGCTTCTTAGGATATATTCCTAGGAGTAGGATTACTAGATCAAATGGCAATTCCATTTTTAATTTTTTCAGGAAACTCCACACTGTTTTCAAATGTTGTTGTACCACGCTGCATTCCCACCAGCAATATACTAGTGTTCCCTTTTCTCCACATCCTTGCCAGTTCTTGTCATTTCTTGATTCCTTCACCAGTACTTGTCATTTCTTGATTTCTTGGTGGTAGCCATTCTGACAGGTATAAGATAATACCTCATTGTCATTTTAATCTGAATCTCTCTAATGATTAGTGATGTTGAGCATTGTTTCTTATGTATCTTGGCCTTTTGTATGCCCTTTTTGGAGAAGTGTCTATTTAGGTCCTCGCCCATTTTTTAATTGGGTTGCTTGTCTCTTTTGTTGATATGTATGAGTACTTTTTATATTTTGGAGATTAACCACATTATCAGATGTGTCATTAGCATAAATGTAATCCCATGCCAGGGTTTCCCTTTTCAATTAGATGCTGGTTTTCTTTTGCTTTGCAGAAGCTTTTTAGTTTGATGCAGTCCATTTGTTTATTTTTTCTTTGTTTCTCTTTCCAAATCCTTAGTTTTGGACTAATTCTGAATTATGGTCTTTATTGGAAGATTGGGTTCCTTTTCACTAAGAAAGCTTCCTCATTTACTGCCTATGTTTTCTTCTAGGATTTTTATGGTTTCACAACTTACATTTGAGTCTTTTACTCATTTTTAGTTTATTCTTATGTAAGGTGTAAGTTGGTAATCTAGTTTAATTCTTTTGCATGTACATATCCAATTATCCCAACACCATTTATTAAAGAGACTATCTTTACTCCATTATATGCCTTGCCTCCATTGTCAAATACTAATTGAACATAATAACTTGGCTCAATTTCTGTGTTTTCTGATCTGGTCCGTTGTTCTCTATGCCTGTTCTTGTACCAGTACTAGGCTATTTTGAGTACAGTGGCTTTATAGTATAACTTGATATCCAGTATTGTGATCCTTCCAAATTTGTTCATCTTTCTCAAGATTGCTGTGGCCATTTTTTAAATTCCTTTATTGATTAAGTTATTACATAGGTGTCCATATCCCTCCTTTGCCCCCGATGCCCCCCACTCATGCCCTCAACCCCTGCTGTCTGTGTCCATTGGTTAGGCTTATATGCATGTATACAAGTCCCTTGGTTGATCTCTCCCACTTACCCCACCATCCCCTACCTTCCCTCTGAGGTTTGACGGTCTGATCAATTCTTCTCTGTCTCTGCATCTGTTTTTGTTCATCAGTTTATGTTGTTCATTATATTCCACAAATGAGTGAGATCATGTGATATTTATCTTTCTCTGACTGGCTTATTTCACTTAGCATAATGTTCTCCAGTTCCATCTTGTTGATGGTAGCCATTCTGACAGGTGTGAGATGGTACCACATTGTTGTTTTGATTGAGCCTGTTTTTATATATCTCTTGGCCTTCCTTCTGTCTTCTTTCGAAAAATACTTACTTAGGTTCCTTGCCCATTTTTTAAATGGGTTTTTTATCTTCCTTTTGTTAAATTGTATGAGTTCCCTGTAAATGTTGGAAATTAAACCATTATCAGAGATAACATTGGCAAATATGTGCTCCCATGCAGTGGACTTTCTTGCTGTTTTGTTGATGGTTTCTTTTGCTGTGCAAAAACTTTTTATTTTGATGTAGTCCCATTTGTTTATTTACTCTTTAGTTTCTATTGCCGTAGAAGCAGTATCGGTGAAGAAATTGCTTTGACATGCCTGAGATTTTGCTGCCTGTGGATTCCTCTACTATTTTTATGGTTTCCTGTCTTATGTTTAAGTCCTTTATCCATTTTGAGTTTATTTTTGTATGTGGTGTAAGTTGGTGGTCTAGTTTCATTTTTTTTTGCATGTATCTGTCCAATTTTCCCAACACCATTTATTGAAGAGACTGTCTTGACTCCATTGTATGTTCATGCCTCCTTTGTCAAATATTAATTGAGCATAGTTGTTTGGGTCGATTTCTGGGTTCTCTATTCTATTCCATTGATTTATATGTCTATTCTCGTGCCCGTACCAGGCTGTTTTGAGAACAGTGGCTTTGTAATACAGCTTGATATCTGGTATTGAGATCCCGCCTACTTTGTTCTTCTTACTCAAGATTGCTGCAGCTATTCAGGGTCTTTTTTTATTCTAGGTGAATTTTTGAAACGTTCATTCTAGGTCTGTGAAATATGCCATTAGTATTTTAATGGGGAGTGCATTGAATCTATAGATTGCTTTGGGTATTCTGGACATTTTAATAATGTTGATTCTACCAATCCATGAATACAGCATGTTCTTCCACCTTTTTATGTCTTCCTCTATCTCTCTTTTCAGTGTCCTGTAGTTTTCCATGTATAGGTCCTTTACCTCCTTAGTTAAGTTTATTCCTAAGTATCTTAATTTTTTTGGTGCAGTGGTAAATGAGAGTGCTTTTTTAGTCTCTCTTTCTGTGAATTCACTATTGGTGTATAGAAAAGTCATAGATATCTTGGCATTAATTTTGTATCCTGCTATATTGCTGAATTCATTTATTAAGTCTAATAATTTCTTGATGGAGTCTTTAGAGTTTTCTATGTACAGTATGTCATCTGCGAATGAGGACAGTTTTACTTCTTTTCAAATTTGGATGCCTTTTATTTCTTCTTCTTGTCTAATCACAATGGCTCGAACTTACAGTACTATGTTGAACAGGAGTGGTGAGTATGGGCATCCCTTTCTTGTTCCTATTCTTACGGGAAATGGTATTAGTTTTTGCCCATTGAGTATGATGTTGGCTGTGGGTGTGTCATATATGGCTTTTATTATGTTGAGGTATGATCCTTCTATTCCCAACTTGCTGATAGCTTTTATCAAGAAAGTGTATTGGATTCTGTCAAATGCTTTTTCTGCATCGATTGATATGACTATGTTATTTTTATCTCTCAATTTGGTTTTGTGATATATCACATTTATTGATTTGTGAATATTGTACCATCCTTGCATCCTTGGGATAAATCCTACTTGGTCGTTGTGTATGATCTTTCTGATGTACTGCTGGATCTGATTTGCTAGAATTGTGTTAAAGATATTGGCATCTATGTTCATGAGGGATATTCGCCTGTAATTCTCTTACATTGTGTTCTCTCTATCTGGTTTTGGTATTATGGTGATGCTGGCTTCATAGAATGAGCCGGGCAGTGTTCCTTCCTCTTGAATTTTTTGGAATATTCTGAGGAAGATAGGTTTCAGTTTTTCCTTAAATGTTTGGTAAAACTCCTCTGTGAAGCCATCTGGCCCCAGGCTTTTGTTTGTTGTAAGCTTTTTTATGACTGCTTCAATATTTCCATAGTTATTGACCTATTGACATTTTTAGATTCTTCCTGATTGAGTTTTGGAAGGTTGTATTTTTCTAGGAATATGTCCGTTTTCTCCATGATATCTAGTTTGTTGGAATAGAGTTGTTCATAGTATTTTTTAAAAAATATGGAACACTTCACGAATTTGCGTGTCATCCTTGCGCAGGGACCATGCTAATCTTCTCTGTATCGTTCCAATTTTAGTATATGTGCTGTCAAAGCGAGCACTGATCCTAAAATTCACATGGAAAGCCAAGGGACCAGAAATAGCCAAAAAAATCTTAAATAAGAAAAACAAAGCTTGAGGGTTCACACTTAATTTCAAAACTTGCTGCAAAGCTCCAGTAATCTACACTGTGTTACTGGTATGAGGCTCTTTCTAATTCTTTAAGTTGTAGTGTTTGATGATTTACTACCATTTTTTTGTTGTTTTTTTGAGATAGAGCTATAAACTTCCCTCTCAGGACTGCTTTCATTGTGTCCCATAGATTTTGGGTTGTTGTGTTTTTGTTGTCATTAGTTTCCAGGATGTTTTTAATTTCTTCTTTGATCTCTTTGGTAACCCAGTCATTGTTTAATAGCATGCTATTCAGCTTTCAAATGTTTGAATTTTTTGGATTGTTTTTATTGTTAGTTTATTTCTAATGTTATGCTATTATGGTCTAAAAAGAAGCTTGATATGATTTCTATCTTCTTGAATTTGGGGAGACTCTGTTTGTGACCCAACATGTGGTCTATTTTTGAAAATGTCCCTTGTGCACTTGAGAAGAACGTATATTCTGTGGCTTTGGGGTGAAATGTTCTGAAGATGTCAATTAAGTGCATTTGATCTAGTGAGTAATTTCGGATTGCTGTTTCTTTGCTGATTTTTGTCTAGAGGATTTATCCAATGATGTCAGTGGTGTATTGAAGTCCCCTACTATGATTGTATTGTTGTTGATCTCTCCCTTGATAATTTCCAGGAGTTTGTGGTGTGTTTTTTTGTTTGTTTTGTTTTTTTTTTGTATGTGGATGCTCCTGCATTGGGTACATTTATGTTTATCAGGGTTATATCATCTTGTTGTATCCATCCCTTTAGTATTATGAAGTGGCCTTCCTTTTCTCTTTTTATGGCCTTCACTTTGAGGTTTATTTTACCAGATATAAGTACTGCTACCCCAGCTTTTTTTTTCATTTCCATTTGCCTGAAAGATATTTTTCCATCCCTTCACATTTATTCTGTGTGAGTCCTTTATTCTGAGGTGGGTCTCTTGTAGATAGCATATATATGATCCATGTTTTTTATCCATTCAGCCAATCAATGTCTTTTGATTGGAGTATTTATTTTTTGAATTGTTTTATTGCTTAAAGTATTACAAAG
>NW_006288963.1:4024-4240 GCF_000327345.1 Myotis davidii | reverse complement strand
AACATCATACACACCCTGAGGGCGCACAGGGCCGGGCAGGTAGGCCCTCCAGAGCGCATGCCCCCCCTGGCACCCTGTCTGCCAAAGGGAGCGTCCAGGGCCACAGCCGTGTCCTGGTCATTGATCAGTGATTCCTGGGTGACCAGTTTCCTCGCTCAGCTGCAGCTCAGACCAGCCATTCTCAGGCAGGGCAGGGAGATGGGGCAGGTATGGACT
>NW_006288963.1:0-2751 GCF_000327345.1 Myotis davidii | reverse complement strand
ACCACACATCACTCTGCCATCTCTGAAATCCTTGAATAGACAGTCAGGTGAGAATTAGTAAAAAATGGTTCCACTGTCTTGAAGTTTTTCATTGGCACCTCCCCGGAAACCTTTCTTCTGGAGCTCTGGGTGCTCCCCTAACGGACCCAGCTGAGCCAGCAGAGGGCCACAACGGCCTGAGGAACCCTCAGGTGCTGACGGCAACAGCACCCTGGGAAAAAGAAACTGCTCCCCGCTGCCCAGCCTCAGCCCCTCAGAACTAGGGCTGGGGGGGAGGGCCGTCTCGGTGGCGGGGGAAGAAAGGGGAAGCGGAACTTCTGGGATATGGGCTCTGACTCCACTTTGCTCTTCAGCCTCCATCCGACTCCTGGCATTGGAGGAAGAAAACCATATCCTCCAGGGCAGAGTCCAGGAGCTCGGGGCACCTCCCTGGCCCTGCAGGAGAGCAGCGTCAAGTGCACGGAGCTGCAGGAGAACTGGCAGTTCTGGAAGGAGGTAATGTTGGGTGATGTCGGGACACATGGCTGAGCTGGGGGCCAGGTGACCAGTGGGGTGACAGGTGTGGGGTTTGCTTTAAAGCCAAGTTCACTTTGTGACCTGACTGTGGGCTGGGTCCTTGGCTCTGCAGATGGATGAGTTGGGGATGCAACTCCAGAAGGAAAAGGCCAGCAGCCAGCACTTGGAGACCCTCAATGAAGGGCTGGAGGAAGACCTCGAGCAATGGTTCAACATCATACACACCCTGAGGGCGCACAGGGCCGGGCAGGTAGGCCCTCCAGAGCGCATGCCCCCCCTGGCACCCTGTCTGCCAAAGGGAGCGTCCAGGGCCAAAGCCGTGTCCTGGTCATTGATCAGTGATTCCTGGGTGACCAGTTTCCTCGCTCAGCTGCAGGTCAGACCAGCCATTCTCAGGCAGGGCAGGGAGATGGGGCAGGTATGGCCTCCCAGGAGTACTGGCTATCTTGTTGATTGACAGGACTGGAGGGAGGAGAAGAGCCAGGCGGACAGGCTGAGGTGAGTGCTGGCCACTGGTGGGATGACTGGGCTGCCCTTCACCTTCTCCCGAGTGAGCTGCTGGGAACTCGAGTTCTCTCTGCCTTTGCTGCTGTCTGCACATCTCCTCCTCTCTGCTCCACATGCTGACTTCATACAGTGGATGCTCGTCTGGTTCATTGCACCAGACTTAAAGCCAAATTTCCCCTTCATTTCAAGTGGTAATAGGTGGGTGCTTCAAACTTCACGGTGAGTGCAGACACTGAATGGCTGGGGGGTAAGGGGGCAAATCCTAGGAGAGTGTGGAAGAGGCAGGAATCCCAACAGTGGGCGTGGCTCTGGGCACAGAGTCCTCAGGCGGCCTGGAGCCAGACTCTGGGCAAAACAGCCTTGTCCTAATGCTCCTAGAACTTTAACTGCATGCATATTTCACATGTATTTGGAGCGCCCATCCCCTGACTTACTTTGAGTGAGTTGAAGGTCTTTTAGGGGTTTTTCCCTAATTCTTTTCTTCAATTACCTTTGACAGGAGTATATGTTCATGGTAGAAAATTCAGAGATTGGAGAAAAGCACAAAAAACAAGGTAAAACTGACTTTCCGGTCAAAATCACCATGGAGAGATGAGTATTTTCTCCCAGCTGCTCAGGGCTCACCTTCTGAGCCATGGATAGAGCAAGAGCTGGCCACCCAGGGCCTCAGCTCTGGTCTGCAGCCTGGGCTCCCATTCAGACCACAGCCCGTGAGGAATGCGGCCCCACTTTTGACCCAGGGCTCCGTGTTCCCTGCTGCCTCTGCTTCTAGGCCTTGGTGGGATCGTCCCACCTTGGCATGGGATGTTGCAGCCCCATTTGTCACTGTCCTTCTCTGCCCCAGGCCCTGGGGACCTAATACCAAAGAGAGGGGCCCCCCACAGAGGCAGCCTTGACCGCACAGGTGCCTCCACTGAACCAGCCACCAAGCTCCAGGCATCCTGACCGAGGGCGCAGTGTTTTGGGGTGATGGTAGGCTGTGAACAGGCCAAGTAGGAGTGGAAATTTTGGTCCTGGACATGTGGCCTTCACAGGGGACATTGGAGGAGGCAGGTAGGGGAAGGGAAGGATCTCCGAGGACACTCCAGCCCTACGCCTGCCTTTCAGTTCTTCCTCTCTTCTCTGGAGGACACTCCCCCAGTTGCCGGGATGACGTGCTAAGTGACCTCTTCAGAAAGACCACCATCTCCCGAAAATCAGAGGCCAGCCAGGCCTACCTGCCAGGAGAGAAGGGGCAGGATGCCCACCAGCTTGGTGCCCCCTCAGGATTACATGCCATACCGCTGAGGGGAAGCTGTCTGTAAAATTTGTGACTCCAGACACTTTCTGCACTTTGGGAAACAATGGGTGTTAGGGATGCTTGAGGAGTTCATTGCTCAGGACTCTCCACACAGCTCGGCACTGGCAGCCGCAGCACAGCGGACAGGAAAGGGGGTGAATCAGCAGAGTCCATGGACTGGCTGTGGGAGAGAGAAAGTTACGCTGGAGAATACAGGAAGTGAGGACATCACTTTAGGACATTAAGCCAGATGTGAAAGCCTTACCTACAGATGCTACAAGTACAAAAACTTCCAGTATCACAACACAGAAGTCTCTGAGCCTCAACAAGGAGCCCCCCTCCTGATAGAAGGCATCATCACATCCTCAAAGTTCATATCCTGCGTTAACAGGGACACTTCAGTTCTTGATCAGCTTCTCTCCTTAAATTTTATTTGCGTCATACTCCCC
>NW_006288962.1:20126-22527 GCF_000327345.1 Myotis davidii | reverse complement strand
GAAGTAGCTAAGAGCAGTCATCACCCCTGTTCATCATAACATCCCATGGTCATTGCTCCACAAGGCTAAAAGAAACTTGTGGGACAAGGCGGGGAGGGGTTGTGGGGGGAGTCTTGTCACTCCCCATCTGGTTAAAGAAATAAAGAGAAAATTTTCAGTTTTTGGAATTATATGAACACATTTTTCTGTATTTGCCTTTTGTCCATTAATATCAGGTAAGCTTCCTTCCAGGCTGAGTTATAGAGGTGTGCTGCAGAACATTTGCCATTATACAGTTCACAAAGAATGTGTTGATAAGAAGAAAAGAAAATTAATCATTCAGAGTTAAAAAAAAATAGTTCTAATTCCAGAGTCCACACTCGACGATTTCTAAATATGAACTACAGCATTTCTAGATGGAGGTATGAGGGCCACTGTGGCAATCCAATGGGGTTTTTGGTTTTTGTTTTCATGTCTGTTGTGATAATATAGACATTCTGAAAATTTTCATGGTGGCCCAAGTCATGGATGATTTACTTGGTTTATATCCACGACATTGGATTCACCTTGAAGATATTCAGGACATAAATAGATCAATTTTCTCAATGGTTACAAAGCAAATGTGAGAAAAATTGGAATGAACGGTGGTACTGTTGTAACCCATATTGGAGGACATGAAAATAATTTAGGATATGTCATGGAATAGGAAACTGTGCAAAAAGGAACTTCCAATTTGATTAGATGGAAATCCCAGTGTTATGGGTTAGCTCAACTAGATAGACCACCGATACAGAATTTAAATTTTAAGAGCCTTTATTAAGCTGACTAGCTGACTGCCAGCCGTGACCTTCCCGTAAGAGCCCACAGCTTGCAGTGCAGACCGAGAGTACAGCAAGACCTTTTATCTGCAACACTACAAAGTATTTTTTTTTAAAGAAAAAAAAACAAACTGCAAATCAGTTCATTAGCTGTTCCTGGTACTGGCAGGGTAAAAAATTTACATAAAATTTATGAGCAGGGTCACACCTGGCTGGGTTCAACCATAACACATTGCTTTTCTAGCATTTTTCTCTCCCATGGTCCCTGCCCCTCAGCCTACTTAGTAATTCTTTTTTTGTCAGGCCCTTGCCCCTAGCACATTCCCTACTGGTCTTATGCCCAAATCAAATCTTTTATTCAGCGTCCTCCTCTAAGATTCTGGAGTATTGGGTGTGTAGGACCATAAGCTTGACAGCTTGGATTCAGTCTTGGATAAAATTGAGGAGACACCTGAACAGGCAAGGTCCGAAAATGAGACCTACTATTAGGAGGAGGAGGGGCCCTGCCACAGCAGATAGGAGGGTTGTGAGCCACGGGGACCAGGAGAACAAATTCTCATAGCAGTTCCCCTCTGCCCTACGGGCCTCTTCTCTGTCCATCAGCCGTTTCCTTAACTGACTTAAACTTTCTCTGATTACCCCGGAGTGATTAGTGTAGAAGCAGCATGCCTCTGCTAATGCTAGGCACAGTCCCCCTTGTTTTAGGAAAAGTAGGTCAAGTCCCCTCCCATTCTGTAAGACTAATTCAGCTAAGGACCCTACTGATTCCTCCAACTGTCCTATGGATTTTTCTATGGTTCTCAGGTCTTGGACAATTTGATTACCCAATTCCTTGTAACTTTGATGTCCTGTCACTAGGGCGGCTGTCCCTACTGCTGTGGATCCTGCAATTCTGAGTCCTATGAGTAGGGGAACCAGAACCGAGGCTCTCTTAATCCGCTGGGGCTCTACAAGGAGGTGCTCCCTTCCTCCTTCCCCTGAGTAATAATACACTTACAGCAGGATATGAGTTAGGATGCAGAGTCCTGGCTCTGAGGACGCAGAGCCCTGGCTCGGGCCCAGTCTGGAGATTTAGGGAGAGTATGCAAGGGGTGATTCCGGTGATGCATGACCACCAAGTACCATTTGGGGCAACCAGGTACCAGGGGTCCCTGACCTTGGTGGCTCGGGAAGTCGGAGTGTCTGGTTTCAATTTTCTGCATAGGGGGAATCAGGGAGAGAGTAATTGGCAATGCGACACACAGCCCAGCTCCAGTAATATCTCCTAAAATTAATCCCCTCCTCCCTTTTCCCTATGCACAGAGTCCTAGGGTTTCTGCATCCGCAGACACGTTGCGGACGTGGGCCGCACTTGCCCCAAATGGAGCTTAAGCTCTGATCCCTACGTAATAGGGGGGCTCGGGGTTGAGGCACAACCAACAGTCTGCAGTAAGGTCGGGCATACTTTTGTTCAGAAGTTGGAACGAGGCTTCCAGCGGCGCGAAAATGTCTGGTCTCAGCGAAGCTCCCCGAGGCGGAGGCCAGGTTACTGCATCCCGGCGACTTGCCTCAGTCTTTGATGATGGTGGTGGCGGGCTCGTCACACCTGGGGCCGGGCTTGGGCT
>NW_006288962.1:7413-19706 GCF_000327345.1 Myotis davidii | reverse complement strand
TGCAATTTCCCCAGTTTTCTCCAAATAGTTTATAGAGATCTGTCCAGATGAAGGGCACCCCAACTCTGACAAAAGAGCCTATAACAGTCCCACCAAAAGTGCGTGTGACCTCCCAAGAGTAATTTTTGGCCAGATGGGGGTTTCCCAGTCCCGGGCAGACAGACGAGGAGAGTCAGGAGAAACGGGTCTCGGTCTTCTGGACCTGCCATCCCTTGACGCTGTTGTTCACCTTCTTAACCTGTGTAGGAGGGATCCAGTGCCTCTTTCCTGCGACTTTGATGGCGGGTGGAGTGCTCAGCACCACCTGGTAGGGTCCATCCCATCTAGGTTCCAGGCTGCCAGGGTCGTGACGCTTCACCCAAACGAGATCTCCCAGAGAGAAGGCAGGCTGTGTTGGACTGGATCTCAGCACGTCCTCCTCCTGTACAGCTCTCACCACCCGTCCTGCCGACGAGGCGCTGCTCTGCAAAGCCTATAAGGACTTAAGCACATTTCCGGTAGATAGTCGGGCAAGCTCTTCCTCCCTTAGGCACGGAAGAAGAGGTGGTGGCCTGCCAAACATAATTTCAAAAGGGGTGAGTCCTTTTATGTATGGAGTGCACCTAGCTCTGAGGAGAGCAAAAGGAAGGAGACTTACCCAGTTTTTGCCAGTCTCTAATTTTAACGTAGTTAATGTTTCCTTTAAGATCTGATTTATCCTCTCTACCTGTCCAGAACTCTGTGGTCTATAAACACAATGAACTTTCCAGGTGACCCTCAGGGCCTTAACTATGGATTGTGTAAATTTGGCAATGAATGCTGGGCCATTATCGGACCCCATGTATAGTGGCAGGCCAAACGGGGGACAATTTCAGTGAGGAGTTTCCTAACTACTACCTGTGCTGTCTCTGCCTTGGTTGGGTATGCGTCAGGCCAGCAAGAGAAGGTAGCAATGAAAACAAGCAGGTACTTATACCCACCTTGTCCTCCTGGTATCTCAGTTAAGTCCACTTCCCAGTGTTCCCCGGGGTTTTGACCTCAGAATCGCTGCCCTGGTGTGGTCACAACAGGAGGCCCTTGGTTCACCTGGGCACACACTTGGGACCTTCTAGCCAAGTCTTGGGATATTTTCTGTACCCCTGAGATATAAAATCCTTCCAGTTCCCCTAGTTTCACAGCTAGCCTCTGCTCCTCTGGCAGATAAGTAGGCTTTTCTGGGAGCCTTCACGCTGGCAAGGCTACAAGAACTTCTAGGGGCCCTACTGGTCTTTTAGCCACGTCCTTGGCGGTTTGGTCTGCAAACTGATTTCCCTGTGCTTCGGGACTATCACCCTTCTGGTGACCCCAGCAATGAATTACTGCTACTTCTTTTGGCCCCCATATGGCTGCCAGGAGGTTAAGTATCTCAGAAGCGTTTTTAATGTCCTTTCCTCCTGAGGTCAGGAGACCTCTTTCCTGATATCGGGCCCCATGCACATGTACAGTGGCGAAAGCATACCAACTGTCCATGAAAATGTTCACTCTTTTTCCTTATCCCCACTGGAGAGCCTGAGTGAGTGCTATGAGTTCTGCCTGTTGGGCTGAGGTCCAATGTCCTAAGGCCTGTGCCCAGAGAACCTCCTTTTGTGTCACCACTGCTGCCCCCGCATACCGGGTACCTTCCTCTACGAAGCTGCTCCCGTCTGTGTAGATGGTCTCATCTGGATTCTGCAGGGGCTGATCCACAAGGTCCTCTCGGAGGGAAGTGAGGTAGTCAGTGTCTCCTCACAGTCATGCAAAGGGGGCTCTGCCTCCTCATCAGGGAGGAGTGTGGCGGGTTCAAGGCAGCCGTTTTCAGGAAGTTGACTCATGGTGGGTCTAGCAGTAACACCTGGTACTGGGTAATGCGGGCGTTGGACATCCATCTCTCTGGGGGGGCTCCTTAATAAGGTCTCAACTACTTGGAAATTTTGGCCAAAAGTTAGCTTTGAGGCTTTCTTTACCAGCAGGGCGGTGGCTCCAATGGCTCTCAAGAAGTTGGGCCATCCTGATGCCACTGGGTCAAGTCTCTTAGAGAGATAAGCTATGGGGCGTTCCCATGGTCACATGGGTTGCCTGAGGACCCCTTTCACCTCCCCTTTGTTCTCAGCTACATATAGCTGGAAGGGTTTGGTTAGGTCTGGCAGGGCGAGTGATGGGGCACTTACCAGGCCTTCTTTCAGTCTCTTATAAGCCTCTTCTTCCTTTTCTGTCCAGACCAGGGCAGCCTCCTTCCCCCCACCGTTGCAGAGTATAGTGGTCTTGCAATTTCTGCAAAACCTAGTATCGATAGCCTGTTTGTGGTTTTGCAATTTCTGCAAAACCTAGGATCCATAGTCTGCAACAACCCACTGCCCCGAGGAACTCCCAGACTTGCCTTTTGGTGGTAGGCCTGGGGATTGACAAAATGGCCTTTATTCTGCTATTGGATAAAGTTCACCTACCCCCTTCTATGTTGTAACCCAAATATGTCACTCAGGTAGTGCATAGCTGAGCTTTCTTGCTGAGACCCGATACCCCAAATGATCTAGGGTGGTCAGCAACTCTTGAGTGGCCTGTCCACAGTCCTGTTCCTCCTCCGTGATCAGTAGGAGGTTGTCTACATATTGGAGCATAGTCACCCATGGATGGTCCTGATGGATCTCCCAGAGGTCTTGGTTTAGGGCCTCATCAAACAGAGTGGGTGAGATCTTAAACCCTTGTGGCAACCTAGTCCAAGTTAACTGTCCAGACTCTCCCTCTTTCGGGTCCACCCATTCGAAGGCAAAAATAGGTTGATTCTACTTTGCCAGGGGAAGGGAGAAAAGGGCATCCTTTAGGTCTAAAAGAGATAGAACCTTCCCACTCTCGCCTTCTGGCTCATTGGATATTGCTGGACTCTGACTGGGGTGGCACTGCTGGTCAGCTGGACTACAATGGGAGGCCGGTGTTTAGCTAGCCCTGGCGGATTGTCCTCCGCCCAAACTCCCGGGATAGCCTGTCTTAATTGTTGGAGATAGGCATCTGCTGAGACTTCCCCAGACTCCTCCTCATGTAGTAAATATTCCTCCTGTAAGGGCAATGTCAGGAGATATATCCCCGCAGTCCCTGGGTCTTGTAACTTGACCTCTGGCCCTGGCCCTTCAAAAGAGATTATGGCCCGTAATTTACTCAGCAAGTCCCAGCCTAGCAAAGAGTAAGGGCACTTTGGCATTACTAGGAATGAGTGAGTCACTGAGCCGTTTCCTAGGTCACTGATCCGACATTTAGTCCATGGGTAGGATTTCACTTTTCCAGTTGCCCCTTTGATGGGGATTTTGGCCTTAGAGACCGGACCCACTGGCTGTTACAGGACAGAGAAGGTGGCTCCTGTGTCCAGAGGAAGTCCACCTTTTGGCCCCCTACTGTCAGAGTTATCCTGGGCTCTTGGGGGCCAGCTGAGCCCTGACAACCCTAATCCACCTCCTCCACCAGCATTGGAGTCAGTTCCCCCACACATTCAGGGCATTCCCTTCTCCAGTGTCCTTCCTTTTTGCAAAGTGCGCACTGATTTTTCCCAAGCTGGGGTCGGACTTCTTTTCTCCTTCAAGTCTTTCCTTGGTTCTTATTGTCTCTCTGGCCCCTTGGGCCTTTTTCCTCATTTAGGGCCAGGAGGACCTTGGCCATCCAGGTGTTTAAACCTGCCATCGGGTCCTCCCGATTGTTAAAAACCTTCTGGGCCACCTCAACCAACTCAGAGATTGATTTCCCTCAAAGCCTTCTAACTTCTGCAATTTTTTTCTAATATCTGGGGCCGACTGGGAAACAAATGCGACATTGACAGCCCTCCAATTTTCTGTGTCATCGGGGTCAATGGGGGTATACACCTGATGGGCCTCTCACAGCTTCTCAAGGAAAGCTGCCAGGCTCTCGTTAGGCCCCTGGACTGTCTCTGTCACCTTAGAGAGGTTTGCGGGTCTCCGAGCAGCAGCTCAGATTCCCCCAAATAGAATCTAGTGATACCGATCGAGAGCCTCCTTTCCCCTCTCACTATTGGGGTTCCAGTTAGGTCTCCTGGAGCAAAACACAACCTCTAATCTGTCTTGGTCAGATGTAGGCTGCCCATCCGGATCCAGCACAAATATCCTCCCTTCCGCCTTGACTCTCTCTTTCTCCTCTGAAGTGAAAAGAGTTTGCATTAACTGTTGACAATCATCCCAGGTAGGTTGATGGGTAAAAAACACAGACTCCAAAAGAGAAATTAACCCCTGTGGGTTCTGGGAGAAAGGATTCTGGTTCTTCCAATTGTACAGGTCACTAGTTGAAAAAGGGACATAAATCATGAAAGGCTGGCTGTCCAGGCCCAGGTCTGGTCGCCCAGCCTGCCTCAAGGGCAGGAGAGGTGCTGGGGCCGCCGGCCCAACACCCCCGGATGCTCCATATTGTGTTCCCTGTCTAGTATGGCTTGGACTAAAGGGGTTGGAGGATGACTAATCCCCTCCCACTGGGGGGTACAGAGGGGTGACAATCGGTGTCGGGGGAAGCAGGGGCTCTGGGTCAAGAGCTGGTGGCATGGCCTGGGCCTGAGGCCGGGGCTCACCTGGATCAGGTGCCAGGGGAACATAAGAAGGCAGCCTGATCCTGGGGAGTGCCTCCTCACCTGGACCTTGCAGAACAGGGGGAGTTACAATGGAGGGAGTTTTGCCCTTCTGGGCCGAAGCCAACAGGACTATCTGTCTCTGTCCCAATTTCTTTTTCTTATTCTGACAACTCTTGAACCACCTTGGTTTTTCAGCCAAAAGATCGACCCACACTTGAATATAGGGAATTTGGTCAGGGTGACCTGGCTGGCCATAGACAACATGGTGAACTCGAAAAGCAGTGGTTAAATCATAAGTCCCTATGTCGGGCCATCCCACCTGGAAAGTGGGCCACTCCCATTCACAGAATTGCTGTAAATCAAGAGCATTAACATCATATCCATAGTCTCCGGCTCTCTTCTTGAAGTCCTGAAAATTCTTAAGAAAACATTGCAGCAGGGTACACACAGAAGCAGACAATGAGTCTACTTAGTAATTCTTTTTTGTCAGGCCCCTACCCCTAGCACACCAGCAGGACAATAAAGGTGAGGGGGGATTTTGCCCCTTGAGATAATGTGCTATTCCTTAAAAGAACTACCTGAGTGCTGTTATATACACAAACAAAATAAATATGGAATATGTGTGGGAATCATTAATGGTGGGGGAAAATGTTCAAATAAACATAAATTTAGATGAGAGGGAACCTATTAATATGGTACCAACAAACAGATTCTGCATTTATATCAGATGTGGGGGTCATTATAAAAGACTCTACCAGTTTATTGGGATTGTTGGATGACAAAAGCACACAACAATGACCCAATAAATGTGACATGGAAATGCCCACTGTTTCTTCTTTTAAATAAAGAAGCATATTGGAAGCTTAGGAAGGCAGGAATGTTGGAATGGATTGGTCATGTGAATCCCATTGCCCACTCTGGGAGTATCCACATAGTATACCTTTTACCAATATATTGAGAAATATATTGATCACTGGAAATAGCATATTTGAAAAGATATGTGATGACTCTTCTATGAAAACCAGATGTTGGGAAATGAGCTGTCTCCATTGGAACACTTAAATGTAGTTAGAGACATTGGATTCCCTGGTGGCATGGTCAATGGGCTTTATCCAGTCACTAAACTCACAATACATCTGATCAGCCTACAATAAAGCTAATCCAAGCAGAATGTAATGAGTTTGACTAACACTGACCTAAAGTGTTGGGTAATCAAGATGTTTCTAGGTATGACAAGGAGAAGCCCACTTCATTACTCTTTGATCTGTTGAAGCATAAGTGTCCCAGTGAGCACCTAGGGCCTGGCAGCATATTTCTCTGTGAGTAAGAGACATGCTTTGTATTTAATACAGGCCTCTATTGTCCACAACAAATGTTATTACTAGTGCAGGCACATGTACTTGTTTACTGAGAGTCTATGACTGCTGTAAAACTACTATGAAAGAGTTGGAGTTACTGCAGAGACCATAAGCCATTTAGTCTCTGGCTATTACAGAAAAAGCCTGCAGACCTCTGGCTTTAGGATTTCTTTTATAACATCTTAACAGCTGGTTAGGAACCTTGGAGAGATCATTTTCCCTAAAGACAATCTTTACCATGCTAATTTGCCATAGTTTATACATTGCTGACCACTATGAAATGTCTAAATACATATTATTATAATTCCCTGTAAGTTAGTGTACACTCACATAAAACCAGTCCATGGCCGTAGCTGCTCTCTCTAGCTTCTCAGGATGGAACTCAGAAGAAATGGGTCAGTTGGAATGAGTACTGTTCCCTGCATGCCAGTCTTCTGTTCAACTTAGATTAATTGTAAGTGCCCACTGCCTACACACTGAATAAACCTAGTGACTTGTCAATGTGCAGTGTGACATTAGACTTGGAGTCTACCCTAGCCTCAGAGCCTCAGAGCCTCAGAGAGCAGAACCTAGCACTGAAGAGCCTATCCTAGCATTGAAGGGCCTATCCTTTCTTTAAGAGACTTCTAGTGAGGCCCCAAATCAGGCCCTAGCCCTCTCTCTCAGAGAGTTCAATTGAGGCCCATTACCCAGACAGCCTGGGCCTGGATCTCAGTCTTGGAGAGACCAAAGATGCCCTTACAGACATTATGGTGTGTCTGTAAATATGTTTTGATACTTCTGTAACCAATTTGATACAAATACAACCAGTCAATGGCAACTGCTGCTCCTTGCACAGGACCAGGATGGAACTCAGATGCAACCAGGAGAAGAAATAAGTAAATATTGCCTGCGGGCCAGTCTGGTGCCAAGACCCTTTATACTCATTATAAGTTTCTAATGCCAACACAATAAAAAGGACAACATTGTATCATGACAACATTAATGACTGCTGCTGACCTTGGAGTCTATCCTAGCCTCAGAGTCTGTGAGCTGAAGCTCAGCCTCAGAGAGCATAGTCTAGCCTTGAAAAACTAATATTGGCCCCTAGAACACTAGCCTCTCCCTCATAGGGTTAAAACCATGCCTCATGATTGGGGTGACTATCTTGACTATCTCAGAAAGTCTGAGTGAGGCCAAAATGCCCAGTAGTCCAGGCACTGAGTCTCCTCAGAGTCAAAAAGATGCCTTGCAGCCTAATACATGTCAATTATATGAAATTCATACTCCTATGTCCACAAATAAAGTTTTATTCAAATACAGACACACCTATTAGTTTTCATATTTTCTGTAACTACTGTAAAACAATGAGGAGAGACTTGGACTTTTCAATGAAGACCATAAGCCATGCACTTTCTGGATATTACAGAAAAGGTTCCTGACCTCCAATCTAGGATCTTGACTTCCTATTATGATATTTGCATAGCTGTTTAAGAACATTGGATAAGTCTGTTTTACTAAAGACAATCTTTACATACGAATTAACCATTGCTGATTATATGAACATTATTGAATGTCTGTAAATATGTTTTCATAATGCAGTGTTCATTGGTTTACACTAAAAAGAAACCAGTATGTAGAAGCTGTTTCTTTCTGTATAGGCTCATGATGGAACTTCAAAAGAATGGAGAGGGGAGTAGAATTGAGTGTCTGTTCCTTGCAGGCCAGTCTAACACTCTGACCATTGATATTCATTGTAACTAGTCACTGCCAACACAAGAATAAAGTGTGTGATTTGTTGATGTGCAATGTAATATCTTTAAAGACTGATGCTGGTCTTGGTGTCTAGCCTAGCCCTAAAGAAGCAAGCCCAGCCCAGAGAAGAAGAATCTATCCCAAGACCTGAGCCTCTTTCTAAGAGTCCTATCCAGTCCTGGGTCCCCATCAGCTCAGGCCATGGGCCTCTCTCTCTAAGTGTTTGAGGGATATATGTGAGTTATGTGAAATTCAGACTCCAGTGTTCACAAATAAAATTTTACTTGAATACAGCTACATATAATGGTTAATATGTAGTCTATGACCAGGGTAAAACTATGAGGAGACACTTGTCATTTCAGCAGAGACTGTAAGCTATTGGCTCTCTGGCTGTTACAGAAAAAAAGAAATTACAGGTCCACTATTTTAGATTCCTATTATAATCTTGGCATAGCTGGTTAAGAGTTACAGAGAGGTCTATTTCACTAAAGACCTTCTTTTCTATGCTAAATAGCCATTCTTTGGCATTTCTCATTATAGGAACACCATGGAATATTTCAATGGAAACCATAACCCACTCACTCTTTGCTGACCACTTATCATGAATCTCAAATTAACTTTAAAACCTATGCATAGTAGTTTATGTATTTTGGAGAGGTCTGTTTCACTAATGGTAATCTTTTTCATGTTAATTAGCCATTATTTAGCCATTCCTGAGCTCTTTACCACCATGTTGACCCTCACAGAGTTCCCAAGGTGAAGCTACAAGATATTTAGAAATCAACTTGATGTCTACTTACAAAATACCAATGGTGGCACAGTGCAATGGGACTCTAATAATAACAGGCAAATGGTCATGGTGAAGCTAGGTGAGCTGGGGCCCCAGCTAGAAGAGAAGGGCAAGTGGGGAATAACTGACACTGTGAAGTGTAAAGGCCCATGATGGAACTTGGAATGTGCAGGATTGAAACTACTTTCTATTCCTGGCAGGACAGTTTATTGCTACAATCATGTAGGCTCATTGTAAATTTCCACTGCCAAAACAAGAGCAAAGCTTGTGACTTGACAGTATGCACCTTGACATCATTAACACTGGTGCTTGCCTTGGAATCTAGTCTAGCCTTAAAGTCCAGCCTAGCCTTGGAGCCTGTGTGATGAGCCTCAGCAACAAAGAGCCAAGTCTAGACCCTAACACCTGATCCTCTCTCCCATAGAGTCCAAATAAAGACCCCAGCAGCCTGAATCCTAGTTCAATTTCTCTGAAAGTCCTAACTAGGTAAAAATCCTCAGCAGTCTAGACATTTGGTGTAGTTCTCTGGACTTAAAAAGGTGTCTTACAGTCTAATATATGTCAAATACATGAAGTTCACAATGTAGTACCCAAAATAAAGTTTTATTTAAACACACGCAAACCTTGGTTTACATAGTGTCTATGACCACTGTCAAACAATGCAGAGATGTTTGGAGTTTCAATGGACACCATAACCCACTCCCTCTCTGCTGACCACTTATCATGAATCTCAAATTAACTTTAAAACCTATGCATAGTTGTTTATGTATTTTGGAGAGGTCTGTTTCACTAATTGTAATCTTTTTCATGTTAATTAGCCATTCTTTAGCCATTCCTGATAATGGGAACACTATGAAATGTCTGCAAATATGTTTCTATAATTCTGTATATACATGGTGTGCACTCACATGAAAATAGTTCATTCAGCTGCTACTCTCTATATAAACCCATGACAGAAGTAATGGGGGGATGGAATGAGGGTCTGTTTCCTGCAGGTCAGTCTTGTGCTCAGACTCTTTAGACCAGTGGTTCCCAACATGGAGCACACGTACAATAGGGAGGCAATTTGATCTTTAAAAGGGGCAATTCCAGACTGACGTATTAACAATGAATTTTTTGCACTTTTTATGGTTATAGGAGCCTCAACTATAGTATAAATATAAATAGTGACATATTTATGCATTTTAGTTATTATATGTTTTGAAATTTTATTTGCTATTTTTTCATATCACTTCATATTATTATTATTTTTAACCATTAACCATGTTTTTTAGTGATTTCTTCCTCAGTACTTCAAGTGTTCTTTTATCTTTCTCTTTCATGGATGCCATGTTCTTGGAAGTTTGTTTAAACCAAGTGAATGGTCTTTTAGGCTTCCTCCACATGAATAGGATTTCACTTTTTTAATAATAAGAATTATATGTCATAGGGAGGTGGGCATCAGGATTCTAGAGATACTTAGGTAGGGTATGACCATGAAAAGGATGGGACCCACTACTTTAGACTCACTAAAAATTGCCAATGCCAACACAAGAACAATGCTTAGGAGAGTTTATAGATTAGGGCCACTCAGCAGCACACTACCAGCCCTGCTTCAGAATGTATTTTCATATGCCCAGCCACCGTCTGAGATCTTTACCACCATGTTGACCCTCACAGAGTTCCCAAGGTGAAGCTACAACATATTTAGAAATCAACTTGATGTCTACTCACGAAGTATCAATGATGGCACAATGCAATGGCACTCTAATAATAACAGGCAAACTGTCATGGTGAAGTTGGGTGAGCTGGGGCCCCAGCTAGAAGAGAAGGGCAAGTGGGGAATAACTGACACTACCAAAGCTCAAGACGCACACACATGCCCAGAGTCTAAAGAGGAGGAAGAGGAGAAGAAGGAGGAGGGAGGGGGGTTGTGGCCTTTCCCCTGAAACACATCATGCTATGGAGAAGATGGAGGAGTTATTGCATTACAGTCTGGAATTTCATCCCATACAATCTTATCTTCCACTTTCCAAAGGACAACTGTTACATGCTTCACAGCCACAGACAGCTCAAGCACTTTTTTTCCTGGCTCACTTCAGGAGCATTTTCTGCATCCATACAGGAACCAGCAATATCTAGACCCATCTGCATGGTTTTGTGCTAGTTCTCTTTTTGGGAATCGTGACCGTGGTCAGACCAAACATATACTTCATAGCTCCCATGCAGGAGAAGGTTATTTCAGGGATGTTCTTCATGGTCCCAGTGGCCTGCCTCAGTTACTCCTGACTCTTTTACAACATCTACTGTCATTCAGATATAGTCTCTCAGACATTTTCCAAACTGGATTATTCACAGTTTGCTCCTTGATTATGGGGTGCTTTGCCCCATGGCTCTATTACTCCTTCTACTGTTCCACACAGTGATAGCTCATATACTTTTCCAACATCTGTGTCCTTAGCATTTCTGCCATTCTTGTGACACAGAGGACCAGTTAGACAATTCCAAACACAGGCAGACAAAGGTAGGGTGTACCTAGACTTTAGATTTAGAAGTATTATGCCTATCATACACTTTACTATTCCCAAGGGCTTTTAAATGCCATCACCATGGCCAGATGGGCTGGATTTCTCATGGCTATGATGTACATCACCAGAGCTGCATCTATGCTGCTCAAATCCCTTCAGACTTCTTTCCTGGAAAGTTTGAGATGTGATTCCTAGTTGGATCAGATTTTCCTGTGCCCTGGTAGTGATAGCAGCCTTTGTCCATTTCTCTGGGGACTCCAACCCTCAGGGACTTTGCTAAAGCCTTGAATGGAGATATGCTATGACATCCTTCACTGAAACTCCTAAGTGAGGCTGGAAGATAAACTTCCCAAGCACTTTCCAAACAACTTCTTTATTGAAGTGAGAGGACATGTCTGACTTGTCAGTTTCTAGAAGAAATCACTGGACAATTCAGCACCAGCCAGGCTTCAGACCAGATTCTCACCTCAGGGCAGGCAGATATAATTTCTGTAATCCTCAACAAGGAAGAGTATGGCCCCGTAGGCCATGCCCTTCTTCAGAAGTTCATCATCAGTAAGGAAACAATATCCCCTTGGCACAGAATACTTTAAAGCTCATGTTGAGATATTACACCTTGTCCAACAATTTTGATAACAATTATGAACTGATACTCTAGAAAGTGTGATTATGGAAAAAAAAGTTCTCTTTATTACCCTCATTATTACTTTGTAACCTGGCTCATAAGAGGCCATACTTTTCAGAAAAGTAACATACTTTTCTGTAAATATTATAAACCAGTCTTGTCTTTCTGGGGCCTGGATCTGCTGACATCAAAGAAGAGCAGAGTGACCATCTTTGAGGTAGCCAGAAAATTATGAAAGTGTGCTCAAGCTTCAGAAAACTAAAACTTTAATTATCTTTTGGCAGAATAATCTAAAATTATAATTGGGAAATATCCTACCTAATAAAAGAGAAACATGGTAATTAGCCATACATCCACTACTCTTCCCATTGGCTAATCATGGCGAGATGCAAATTAACTGCCAGCCAAGATTGTGGCCGGCAGACAGGCAGCTTAAAGCTAACATGAGGCTTGCTTGCTTCAGTGACGGAAGACTCCAATGTACCCCGCCTGCCTTGCTGGCCTCTGAGCTTGCAGTTTGAAACATAGTTACAAATAAAGAAGCTAAACAAAACCCCAGAAACCAGCTTTCAGCCGGCTGGGATCTCAGAGCTGGAGTTGATACAGAGTTTCGATTATAGAACGGAAACAAACCAGATACCTGCTTTCAGCAGCAGAGGCCTCAGCGCTGGAGCCAGAGCTAAAGCTGGCCCAGAATAAAAAGAAAAAGAAAAAAAGCGGTTGG
>NW_006288962.1:3317-7187 GCF_000327345.1 Myotis davidii | reverse complement strand
ACCCACCCATGAGCCCTGCCTGCTCTGTGTGTGATGGGGTAGAGCCATAACTTCCCCATCAGCCATGCCCTGAGTATGAGAGTGGCGGTGCTCCAACCCGCTGATCATCCCTGCTCTGTGGGTGATAGATTACAGTGCCCCAAAGCCCCCTCCACGGGCCCTGCTCTGTGTGTGATGAGGTAGAGCCATAACCTCCCCATCAGCTGCACCCTGAGTGTGACAGTGGTGGTGCCCCAACGCCCTGATCAGCCCTGCTCTGTGGGTGAAAGTGGGCGGCACCTGCCCTGCTCTGTGTATGACAGGGGGCGGTGCCCCAACTCCCCATCCAGCCCTACTGTGAGCCCGACCAGGGGCTGCACCTAGGGATTGGCCTGCCCTCTGCCACCCAGGAGCAGCCTAAGCCAGCAGGTCATTATCTCCCAAGGGGTCCCAGACTGTGAGAGGGCACAGGACAGGCTGAGGACCCCCCCAACCCCCTAGTGCACAAATTTTTGTGCACTGGGCCTTTAGTATATTATATTTAATACTAAGCTTTAAAAGAAATCTGCTGCCAAAACTGGTTTGGCTCAGTGGATAGAGCGTCGGCCTGTGGACTGAAAGGTCCCAGGTTCGATTCTGGTCAAGGGCATGTACCTAGGGGATGTACCCAGTAGGGGATGTGCAGGAGGCAGCTGATCGATGTTTCTCTCTCATCGATGTTTCTGACTATCTCTCTCCCTTCCTCTCTGTAAAAAATCAAAATATATTTAAAAAAAAGAAAAGAAATCTGCTATTATTGGCTTTATATCCTGATACAACGACTGCGATGGAAATAAAAGAAACACAGAGACAATTAAAATTCAAAAAACCAAAGCTGATATGACAAAAGAAAAGATGTATATTTGTCTAGAAAATTCTTTAACTCTAGCCATATTTCAAAACAAAGGAAAAGGGTATGGATATTCATTGGAGTGGTGGCTGTTTGTGGGAACACAATAACTATTAATTTATCATGAATACCTAAAAGTAATGTAAATGTTATGGGAGGAAATATATATGACAGTCCAGAGAAAGAGATATCTGAGACTGGTTAGTCTCTGAAAAAATAAGGAAATGATCAACTCCACACTAGTTGCACACTAATGTAGACAACTCCAGCAAAGCAGCTCTAAAAATTAACTTTCCTCTTGGGAAATGAGGATTCAGATGTACACAGAGGACAAGCCTCTTCAATGGCCCTTTGCATTTGAACATAGTTGGGCCATAACATTTCGTTCCTCCCCAGTGTGATCATTATTCTTTTGTTCAGCAGATATGTATCAAGTGTCCCTGGATGGTTTGGCTCAGTGGTTAAACTGCCAGCCTATGGACTGAAGGGTCAAGGGCATGTACCTCAGTCACAGGCTCAGTCCCTGGCCCTGGTTAAGGCATGAGTGGGAGGCAGTCGATTGATGTGTATCTCTCACATCAATGCTTCTTCCTCTCCCTTTCCCTCTCCCTCTCCGTTTCATTCTCTCTTAAAATATCCTTGGGTGAGGGTTAACAATATATCTATAGATCAAGTGAGTATGCATTTCCAGTCCATGTACAAGGCACTGCTGTTACCAGGGAACAGAGCAGTCTGGTTTCTGCCCTCATGAAGCTTACAGTGTACCTGGGAAGATAGGTAGCTGTGCATGTGTGAGTGTCACTGTAGACATTGGTAGGAAGTGTTCAGTTTCCTGGCATGCCATGGGCAGCACAACGAGCCAGATCTGAAGACTGAGGAGGAATTATAAGGGAGGAGTGTGTTCCCTGGAGAAGGAAGGGCATGCTTGTGGGAAACTGGTATAGGGTTGAGCCTTGGACTGACATGCTGGCAGTCACAAACAAGTCCCAGCTTAGAGGGCTCAGTCCTCTTAGCATAATTAGGCTTACCTTATAACACTCCCTAGATCTTATCTGGGAAGCTAATGGGCTGAGTAAGTGCAGGAAGTGTAACCATGGTTAAAACAAGTGAAACTCACAAGAACCCTGGTAACCACTACCTTGTTTACCTCTCACTATAAAAAGCTTGGTGAGGCCTGAGCACAGTGGAAGTCCTTCCTCCTGAGTTGGACTTACCCTTCTGGTCCCCCAGTATTCCCAAATTATATCGTGTCTTTTCTTTTTCATTTGTGTGGGGCTCCTCTTCCAGACCTGAACCCTGAATCACGCAGGATGCGGAGGGAAACGCGACACATGCTTGATGGCCTTATCCAGGAAGTGAAAGGTCAGTGTTGATAGTAGCCCTTGAACTTGCTGCTTCAACAGTGAGATAAGCACATCCCTCAGTGAGCTCCACAGAATCTTCCTTTGCCTTCTGCAGAAATCAAACATTGCTTTTTTGTGGGGCCTTCCCTGGCAAACCTGTTAAAATTGTAGCTTCCACCACCATTCCCAGATACTTCTCACATTCCTCTCTGCTTTATTTTTCTCAATATGATGAATCACCTTCAGACATAACTAAGGTTTACTTGCTTATTATCTCCTCCCTCTCAGTGGAATGTATGTGCAGTTTCATAGGATGGAGGCTTCAATCTGCTTCTTGCACTGTCGTATCTGCTCTGCTGAGCATAGGAAAGTCACTCAGTTAATATTTGTTGAATGACTAAATGAGGCAAGAGATAGTTCAGGCAGGAAGGGTCTTGTTAACCTTTTTAGCAAGTTGGCCTTCATCCTGAGGGCAAGAGCAATATTTGTTTGCATCTTGGAATGATCACCCATATTTCCATAGGGGGCTTGGGCTGAAAGCAACTTCAGGTCCAACTGTGTAGTGCACTGAAACAGGACACATTTAATTGGTGTGGTGACAGGAGGAGGCATGTCCCCAAGACTGCAGAGCTCCTGTGGTCTCAAAAACTCCACTACGAGCCCATTCTTCCTTCCCTCTCTGCTCTATTTGTTCAAATGACAGTTCAGGTACCATGGTTCACCAAATTACCATGCAACCTTATCTATCTATTATGAGCAAACGTGTTTTATGTTTGAAAACAAACTGAAACCTTGCTATAACTTTATTTGCTGCAAGACAGATTTGATAACCATTTATGGAAGTTATAGAAGTATCAAAACCATCTTATTAAGAAAGGAGTCTTGGGAAAGATTGTGATTTCAGCTCTGCCATTTACCAATTGTGTGGTTTTTGGTAAGTTACTTAACTACCCAGAGCCTCTGGTTTCTCATCTGTGAAATGGGAATAAGAGTTACCTGCTCAGCCTGGATGGTGTGACTCAGTGGTTGAGCATCAGCTTCAACCTATGAACCAGGAGGCCATAGTTCGATCCTTGGTCAGGGCACATGTCCCGGTGGTGGGTATAATCCCAAGTGTGGGTCTTCCGAAGGCAGTTGATCAATGAATCTCTCTCATCATTGTTGTTTATCTTTCTCTCCCTTCCTCTTTGAAATCAATAACAATTATATTTTTAAAAGAAGCCTATGATTAGTCAATGTGCAGCATGACATCATTCAAGACTGATGCTAGCTTTGGATACTAGTCTAACCTTAGAGCCTTAAAGCCAAGCTTCAGAACCTTGGAGAGCCCAAATTCGCCCAAATAACCAAGTCTCTCCCGGAAGAGCTCAGCCTTTCTCTAGGAGAGGTTGATCAAAGCATGACACATTGGGCAGACAAAGCCCTGGGACTCTTTCCAAGAGTTCAATATAGGCACAACACTGCCATGGACACTACATTGGCTCTCTCTTGGAGAGTCAAAGCCAGGCCTGAGGCCCAGGAAGCCTTAGCCCTGGACCTTTCTCTTGGAGTAAGATAAGAAATAATCCTAGAGACAAAGTTCCATAGGGATCCATCAGAGACCTTTGGCATAGCTAACACTGCATTCTCTGACTGAAGTTCATGTGGGCCACAGGTGGC
>NW_006288962.1:0-3281 GCF_000327345.1 Myotis davidii | reverse complement strand
GATGGGGAAAACTTCAGGAGGGGGCGCTGTTATAACCCCTCAAAATAGACTGAGATTAATCCTAAAGAGTTTCTTTGGTTTTAAAGAAGAAATGCTTAACCATGGACCACCAAGTTACCATGCAACCTGAACTATCCTTTATGAGCTGGATGTGATGTCATCCACAGAGTCATAAAGAGGCAATACACAGGAATACTACTTCAATGTAAAGTGGTACAAACATGATCAAACATGAGAGGATTAAAGCAGTTAAATAAGATGTGGCCCAATTTCACAGTGTTCCTACTGTCATCAATGAATTCCTCTTTCTCAGAGGACACCAGCAAACATGGATATGCTCTCCATTATCACTTGAGATAGTCTACTTAATTCATATCCATGACACCAGATTCAGAGTGAGAAATTTAATACATGAGTAGTTTTTTTTTTCTCTCTCTCTCCCTCTCTCATGATTCTAATCCAGTTGTGAGACAAATTATAAAGGTTCAAGGTAGAGTTGTAACCAATACTGGAGGAAAGTAGAATACTGAAAGTCACACACTGGAAAAATGTACAAGAGAAAGCACAAATAGGTTACAAAATGCACTAACCTATGTCGTGCATGTTTCCAACTTGGCTACACTCAAGTGCCAGAAGGACCCTAAAGGTGGGAACAAAGTGTGACCCATGAAAAAGTATTTTACTTTTTGGAGGGACTATGTGATTTACATAAGCAGGAAAATAAGGAATATGTGTGGGAATAACTGATGGTGGGAAACAATGTTCCAAGAAACATATTTGAATAAGAGGGAATTTATTAATTTGGTCCCACCAGACAGAGGTTGTTCATTTATATCTTAGCTTAGGTCATTTGCAAAGGTTCTAAATATTTATTGTGATAGTTGGCTCAAAAATGTATCTAGGATGACCCAAAGATATTACTTGGAAATGCCCATGTTCTCTTGATGTAATGTAGAAAACATTCAAAAGGTTAGAAAGGTGGAAATATTTGAGCAGATTGGACATAGTAATCCACTTCTGCACTGTGTGCACATCTATATAGTAAGTACTTAATATGGGGGAGAACATAAAGAGTTGTGTGATGATTCTTCTCTGAAGGCCAGACATTGAAAACTGAAGACTTTCAATGATAAAATCAAAATGTTATGGAAGACATTGGATCTCTGGGTTACAGGCACAAATAAGCCATGCACAAATATCAAACAAATAAGCCATGCACAAATTATGAACAACAAATACACATCTGTCAAGAAGTGAATCTAAAAATCAAGTGAATAAATCTGATGAACATAATAAACTGGTGAATATAATAGAATCAGGGGCATAGAAAAGAGTGGACTGACTATTCTCATGGGGGAAAGGAGTGTAGGGGGGTGCGGGAAGAGACTGGACAAAAATCATACACCTATGGATGAGGACAATGGGGAGGAGGGTAAGGGCAGAGAGTGGGGTAGGAACTGAGTGGAGGGGAGTTATGGAGTGAAAAAAGAGGAGCAACTGTAATAATATGAACAATAAAGATTTAATTTACAATGGAAAAAAAAAAGAAAGTACAACTGTGGTCAAACAAATCCTATGGTTGCAGCTCATTCTAGAATGTGTAACTGAAATAGCTATAGCAGTGGAATAAAGCCCCACACTCATTACTGATTAGTGAGTTATACTGTGGGGGGAATTTTTATAGAGAAGCCACTATAATTATCTATAACTGTTTGAGTAGTAAATAAAAAGCTGTAAAACATAGTTAAATGAATAGTGGAGATTTGTGCCAGAATGAATTTTAAATAATCAGGGAATACCTTTAAAACATAGCCCCATTAACCTTTTGATATGACCTCTGAAAAAGGAGGACAAAGAGAATGAAGAGGAGGAGGGGGAGGATGATGATGATGATGATGATGAGGAGGAGGAGGAGGAGGAGGAGGAGGAGGAGGGAGAGAGGATGAGAAGCGGGAAAATGAAAAAAAGAAGGATAAAAAGGAGGAGAAGGAATAGAAAAACTAGGGAGAAAGCAGGAGGAGGAGATGGTGATAGAGAAAAAGAAGTAGAAGAAACAACTTAGAAAATGGCAGTATTCACCTACAGGGTGACCTGAGTTGCTGCTCCTCTGACAATGTGGTTACTTTGCTTGAGTAACCTGCAAGTACACATCACTCTGTAGCTACACTTCTGTCAAATTCATACTCTTTATGTTTCCAGTGTTCAAACAAAGTAGGCTTCTCTCAGCTGCAAGGTCAGTGTGTGTATGTGTGTGTATATATGTGTGTGTGTGTGTGTGTGTGTGTGTGTGTGTGTATGTGTATGTATATGTATATGTATACATATACGTATATGTATATCCTATCTAATACTCCAGTGACAGCTATGGAAGGTAAATAAATCCCAGAAAAAAAAGAAAAAGAGAGAGGCTGGGAGCTTCAGTCACCTGGCAGCCTGAAAATGGCCCTCAGCCCCTCACCCAGACAGGCCAGCCTGTCATCCAGGCTGGCCCGGCACCCCACACAGGACCCCCACCCTGATCCTGGACACACTTCAGAGCAAATCATCTGGCCCCCTCCCATCCACCAGGCTCAATTCTATATAGTAAAAGGGTAATATGCAAACTGACCCTAAAAGCAGAAAGACTGGGAATTACTGGTCACTATGACACACACTAACCACCAGGTGTCAGATGCTCAATGCAGGAGCTGCCCTCTGGTGGTCAGTGCTCTCTCACAGTGGGGAGTTCTGCTCAGCCACAAGCCAGGCTGAGGGCTGCACGTAGAGCGGTGGTGGTAGGAGCCATTCCTGCCTCCTCAGCAGCGCTAAGGATGTGAAACTGCAATATAGGCCTGTTCCCACTGACAAGTGGACATCCCCTGAGGGCTGCGGGGCTGCCAGAGGGATGTCTGATTGCCATCTTAGGCCCAATCCCCCAGAGAGCAGGCTCAAGCCAGCAGGTGGTCGACCCGAGGGGCCCCAGACTGCGAGAGGGCACAGGCCAGGTGGAGGGACCTCCCATTCTCCACGAGTGCACACATTTTTGTGCACTGGGCCTCTAATATATATATATAAATATTCATTATGTTACCTCTGGGATGTCTCAACTCTTCAGTGCTATGTTTTCAACTACTGTGGAGAGGTCTTGAATGACATTTCAGTCCATAAGTTACCCTTCCCTTTGATCCATTTATGCTGACTGGACCTAGTAAGTGGGAACAATAGTATTCTACACTGATACATATTTTTTCTATTTTTTTGTTGTTTCATTTTATTATTTATTTATTTATTTATTTTATTGC
>NW_006288961.1:0-593 GCF_000327345.1 Myotis davidii | reverse complement strand
GGAAAGATATAAGATACAAAACCAACACACAAACGCCTTGTGCCCCTGCACCCTCTTAACAGAGTGTCTTCATGACTCTAGGAAACATGTGGGCTGTTTCAGAGGAAAGTAAGGGAAGAAAACTTGAACTGGCTACTCAACTAGGAGATGACAACCTAATGAAACAAGAACATCACCCTTCATGTTCCAAGGTGGCTCTGCCCCAATGTGGTACTGGGTCAGGTGCAGGCTCCAGTTGACCCCCATCATGTGGGGACAGGGGTCACAAGGTCACATGCAGACATCAGGCTTCCACTAACAAGATTTTCATAACCTAAACTTAATTATTCTTAAATCATTTCTGACATCTTCCCCTCAGCACACCTGGTCATGACAGAGGTCCTTCTATGTCCCAAGGCATGAGACTGGATCCACAACAGAGTCTAGAGCAGGGGTGGGCAACCTTTTGGTGAGTGCGTGCCAAAACCAGCAAAATCTCTGACTGAAAATTCTTCTGCGTGCCAACCCTAATTTTTTGAAAACATGTGACACCTACTTGATATCTCTTTAGGTGTACATATGTGAAGAGCCTTAAAGAAATAATAAAATTCATT
>NW_006288960.1:0-422 GCF_000327345.1 Myotis davidii | reverse complement strand
GGTGGCCCGGGGGAGGAAAGTGTGGAGGGGGGGGGGGGGGGGGGGTGGTTCCCTCAGCCCAGCCTGCACACTCTCTAATCGGGGAACCCTTGGGGGATGTCTGACTGCTGGTCTGGGTTCGGTACCTGCGATCCCCCTAACTGGCAGCCGGACATCCCTCTTGCAATCTGGGACCACTGGCTCCTAACTGCTCACCTGCCTGCCGACCTGATCTCCCTAACTGCTCTCCCTGCTGGCCTGACCCCTCTAACTGCTCTCCCCTGCCAGCCTGATTGTCCTAACTGCTCTCCCCTGCTGGCTTAATCCCCCTAACTGCTCTCCCCTGCCGGCCTGATCGCCCCTAACCTCCTCTGCCCTGGCCCCACCACCGTGGCTTTGTCCAGGAGGACGTCCGGAAGATGTCCGGTCTATCTGGTCTAATT
>NW_006288959.1:96745-100100 GCF_000327345.1 Myotis davidii | reverse complement strand
GATTTCCACTAAGTGGTCTCTGGTTCCTTCACCTCTTCCTCTTTCTTCCTGTCCTGAATTCTTTTGTGAAAGGGAGAGATTTTAACCCTTTGTTCTCAAGATAAGCCTGCTATGTAAGCAGCTTGCAAAGCTTTTTGGCTTTGTTTAATTTTCCTGTTTTAGTTTCCCTGTTCCACTCTTCCTGGAATTTTCTTTCCTGAAATTTTCCTAGCTTTTCGTTGTCCTATAACAGTATGAATGTATCCTGTACAGAGTCTGCACAGATTAGAAACCTGAAACTATCTTTATCTTCGGTGGACGTTTTATGAACTGCTATCTTTCATGGCTTTTAAGACTTGTCTTCTCACACCGAGATAGTTAACTGTGGTCACTGCAGGCGTAGAGAGGCAGAGCTACACTGCGCAGATGTGCTGGGTGCTTCTGACAAGTCCCCCCTCCATGGGAGATGCCCTGTGCTGCTCAGCTCTCCCATCTCACACCCAAAACCTGTCTATGGCTCAAGCAGGGGTCCTCAAACTTTTTAAACAGGGGGCCAGTTCACTGTCCCTCAGACATTCCACACATGCGCACTGCGGCCCAGGACAAGTCAGCTGCTAAGCAGGACAGGCAGCGGTGGCAAAAACACCGGCGGGCCGCATGTGGCCCGATGGCCGTAGTTTGAGGACCTCTGGCTCAAAGTTCAGAGCATGGAAATGTGAGAGCTTGGTCTCTTTCCTTCTCATTTTCTGGTGAAGCATGATATTAAGTCACTTTTAATTATTTGAGATAAACCTTTTTTTTAAAAAAGTATTACATTATATGGGAGGGAAAGGAGAGTGATGACAAAGGCTATGTAAAAAGATTGAAAAGTGTGTTTAGCAAATCAAACGAAATTGAAAACTGCAAATGAGTTGCCTTACGGTTGGGGGCGCCACAAGCCTGGTGGGGTGAACAAAGGCATAGACTAGGCCCAGGTGGTTACTCAGTCTCAGTTCCACATGTTGTGGTGACTAATAGCTCCGCACAGACTTAGCTTAATGGCTGGGGTTTTAAAGCCAATCACAGTAGACCTGCCCGTCCCTACTGAGAGGAGAGGAGAAAACGAGATCAGCTTTACTGTATTTTAGGTCCTTGAGTGACATGTTATTCCTTCTATCTTCAAAGGCAGAAGTACAGACATAAACATAGAAAATTGTTTAGAGGCTTGAGATCATAAAAATAGGCTAACTTGTAACTACTTTTTACTTTAGCATATGATAAACAATTTTATTTTGTCATTAAAGGTTCGTTTGGCTCAATGGATAGAGCATCGACCTGCAGACTGAAGGGTCCCAGGTTCGATTTCAGCCAAGGGAACATGCCTGGGTTGCGGGCTTGATCCCCAGTAAGGGGCGTGCAGGAGGCAGCCAATCAATGATTCTCTCTCATCATTGATGTTTCTATCTCTCTCTCCCTCTTCCTTCTTCTCTAAAATCAATAAATTATATATTTTTAAAAAGGTTCTTCTAAAACATTGTTTTGAAGAACTATATATAATTTTGCCATAATTCACTTAGCCCTTGAAAATGTTGAGTACTTATAGCAGTTAATTGAAAGCATCTTTATTGAATGGTTGGTCCTCAACTCCCTGCCAGCCCCTATTATAGGACATGGGCCACCATTTATTTACCATAACCTTGCTCTGCACCCAAGTTAAAGACTGAAAGCTTCCATTTTGGATATATGAGCCACCTAAAGAAAGAGACTTCACATTATAACATTTCCAGTAAATTAGCCAAACATACCCGAAGCCCATCTTTTTGTAAGCCTCTGCTGCTACAGTATGTCAAACTGCTCTTAAGTGCTTCATTTAAAACATGAACTAAAAACCAAACTATAGATACTTTTGGGAAAACAAACAATGTGATAAAAAGAGACTAAAATGAAAATAATATGACCTCAGAGGTAAGGAGGGCAACAAAACAATTTAAACAAAAAAATAATCAATATTCTCAGAGATATTTGAAATGCTATGAGAACAACAATAACCCAAAGTTCCTTAAAAAATGCAACAGTATAGAAAAAAGAGAGAGAATTAAAAAGTAACAAGAGGAAATGCATGTAGTTGGTCAGTCTGCCCAATCATCATTTTTAATGACTTTTAGAATCATTAGGCCTCTGATTGTCCTCTTCATAAAATTTTGTTTTTATTTTTTGGAGGTTATATTTTTATAACCTCATATGGATTTTTTTTGTGTTTTAGTTGTAAAAATGTAAAACTTAGAAAGTTGTAGGAATAAGATTAGAATATTTATACTAATTATACATGCGTATTAGTTTCTGAAATTGTAACATAATAGCCTTTTATCCTTAAATAATTCAATGTGTATTTACTAAGAAAAGGATGTTCTTTTACCAACCACAGGAGAGCTATGGGCATCATTACATTTGTTACTTTTATCTAATCTACTGTTTGTATTCTCATTCTCAGAGATTGAGTGTAAAAGCTAGAATGGGTATATCATGTAAATTCTAACTAAATAAAAATGGTATGGATACACTAAGGTAAAAAATAGCCATTTGTGACAACATGGGTGATCTGGAGTGTATTATGCTCAGTGAAATAGGTCAGGCTGAGAAAGACAAATACTTTATGGCCTTTCTTATAGGTGGGATCTAAAACTCCAAAACAAATAAACAAACAAAGCAAGACTGAGAAACAGAGACCAAAGGCATAATCACTTCCCAGCAGGGAGGGGGTGGGAAGATGGGTGGAAAAGGTGAAGGAGAATATGGTCAATAATACTGTGATAAGTTTGATGGTGATGGGTGATCACTAAAATTAGTGGGGTGATCACATGTAAGGTATAAAAATGTCAAATCACTATATTGCACACCTGAAACTATTATAACAAATGTATTATTGCATACCAACTATCCTTAAATAAAAAAGAAATTTTAAGGAGGGAGATTGTAGCACAAGAAGAGTCATTTTGTAATAATAAACATTTACCTTATTAAGAAAAATATACCATATCCTATCTAATAAAAGAGAAACATGGTAATTAGCGTATGACCACTACCGTTCCCATTGGCTAATCAGGGCAATATGCAAATTAACTGCCAGCCAAGATGGCGGCCGGCAGCCAGGCAGCTTAAAGCGAACATAAGGCTTGCTTGCTTCAGTGATGGAGGACTCCAACGTTCCCCACCTGCCATTGCTGGCCTCTGAGCTGCAACTCTAAGCAACTATGTTACAAATATAAAAGCTAAACACAACCCCAGAAACCTGCCAGGCTTCAGCCAGCAGGATCGCAACATTGTAAGCAAAGGCCAGAAACCTGCTTTCAGCAGCAGAGGCCTAAGAGCTGGAGCCAAGCCTCAAAACTACAGCTGG
>NW_006288959.1:95726-96397 GCF_000327345.1 Myotis davidii | reverse complement strand
CTCCCGAGGGGTCCCAGACTGCGAGAGGGCACAGGCCGGGCTGAGGGACCTCCCCTTCTCCCTGAGTGCACAAATTTTTGTGCACTGGGCCTCCAGTCCTATTAATAAAAGGATAATATGCAAATCGACCAAATGGTGGAATGACTGGTCCCTATGACATGCACTGACCACCAGGGGGCAGACTCTCATTGTAGGAACTGCCCCCTGGTGGTCAGTGCGTTCCCACCAGGGGAGCAATGCTCAGTCAGAAGCCGGGCTCACGCTGGTGAGTTCAATAGCAGTGGTGGGAGCCTCTCCCGTCTCTGTGGCAACACTAAGGATGTCCACTGAGGGGTCTCAGACTGTGAGAAGGCGCAGGCCAGGCTGAGGGAACCCTCCTCAGTGCACAAATCTTGTGCACTGAGCCTCTAGTACGAAATATGTGTATCTAATACAACAACAATAAAATATATAAACCATAATTAGCACAAATTACTGGTACAAAATAATGAGCTGCCATTGTAGTAGATATTTTATTATATCCCTCTCAATTCTTCATAAGTCATGAGGCAAAAGAAGAAATATAAACGAAGCAACATAGTCAGTGGGCTTGACCAACTGGACTTAGATATGTTGTGGAGTTACTGTCAAGTTCTCATAAATGTGCTGGTGATGGATTCACCAGTGCTTAT
>NW_006288959.1:93464-95624 GCF_000327345.1 Myotis davidii | reverse complement strand
ACTGGAAATAGTCCTGAAATCCAGCCAGTGCTTGACAAGCTTCTTTCCAAAACACCCTTGTTTCTGAGTTTCTGAAAAATAGGAGAAACCACTCAAATGACTGATTTGAATTTGCTTTACCTCCTTCTCCCCCTCCAATCTGTGACCCGCTTTCTCCCAGTTCCCATGGTCCCCACACCCTCTTGCTCTATTACCCCTCCATTTGACCCCCCACCCTTCTCTGCCTTGCTCAGTGTCCCCAGCAGCTGATCCATGTGGAATGACCTCCTGGCTCCTGGCTTGCTCTGAGCATTGAAGAGGTCCTCAGGGGGTTGGGGAAGGGAAGAAAGTGGGCTGGCCTTTTCACCACACTCTGGGCAGCTCATGGAAGCCTGGCAGTTTTCCTCACTAAAAGGTCAGGTGCATTACCTGCTGGTCCTCTCTGCACAGTGCTCTCTGTCTCTAGAGCCCTTTTATCACCCTCTCCCCTCATCCCTTCAAGCTTGAGGGATGTATCAGTGCTCCTGCTCTCCCTAGCTCAGGATATCTCTCTGTCCCTATGTTTTGTCTACGCTCTGATGATGAGAGCTTTTAAAATTTTTATTAAAAATTTTAGATTCTATTAAAATCTGCTCAAATTAACCAATTTGAGCCTGTCATTTTTTCCCTACTAGGCAAGCAATTTTATTTTCAAGGACAGATGGAAAATATGTGAGACTTGCAGGCCATATATTTTCTGTCATAGCTACACAGCTCTGCTGTTGAGGTGGTAAACTGCCACAGAGAACACATAAGGAAGCCAGCAATGTGTCCCAGTAACGTCTCACTCACAAAACAGGTGGCAGGCCCACTGTCTGTGGTTTGCAGATCCTGGTTCAGACTTTAAAAAGTGATGCAGCTAAAACTTAAAAGTGTATCATGCCTGGCCAGTGTTGCTCAGTGGTTAAGTGTCAACCTATGAACCAGGAGGTCACGCTTTCCCAGTCAGGGCACATACTCAGGTTGCAGGCTAAATCCTCAGTGTGGGGTGTGCAAGAGGCAGCCGATCAATGACTCTCATCATTGATGTTTCTATCTTTCTCTCTCCCTCGGCCTTCCTCTCTGAAATCAATAAAAGTAAATTTAAATACAGTTTTGTTAAAAACAAAGTATATCATGTTTTTAGCCATACATAGTGAATAGCAGAAAAACAGGAGAAAATATCCTTTCAATATTTGAAAACTATTGTCTGATTCGGCAATGTAGTTGCTCACGTTGTTGACAAATGGGCAAAGTTCTGACATCTCTTTGTGGCTTCACTTTCCTGACTTATTAATGTAGGTGAAACTATTTTTCCCATTGGCAAAAATGAGATGATAAGGACTTGACTTTCTACTTCTGCAAAAATATCAAAGTAAGAAATTAACCTGGTCCAGGATCATGAAATTTCTCCGGCTGTAATAGCAGAAACAGAACCATTGGCTGGAGGTATTTTTATAACAAGGGGCAAGAGAAAGACAAAAGCCCCAACAAAGATAAGAAGACAATGATAAGTACAAACCCCAAAACAGGAAACTCAGAGAATAACCACAAGGAGACAAGTGAAGAGACTCTGGTCAAAGTGATCCTGAGACTTCAATATTGATAAATCCATCTGCTCACAGACGCACCTCTCATAGATAAAATGGAAAAAGAGGAAGAAACAAAAAAGGGGCTGCAGGTGGGCATATGCTAGCAGTAGCAAAGTCTCCATGTGAAACCCCATTCCACACTCTCACCCAGCTGGACTAGCAGCCTCAGTGTCTCATGGTCACCTAGAGGCAGAGGGTGACCTGGGCCAAACATGTTTTGACTTTCCCCCTGAGAAGTGGGAGACAACCCAGGGAGGAGATCTTTCCCATTCTGTGGCACCACAAAGAACAAGCAAGAAGCCTTTCAGTTGTAGGGAGCCTGGGGACCAGATCAAGGAAATTCCTTCCTTTCCCCCGGCTGATTGACCTCATCCCCCACCATCCACCTCCAGGGATGGCACAGCTAAGACTGAATGGGAGCCCAGTGGTAACAACGTAAATTAAACAGACCAGGACGGCACCAGAAGGGCTCTGAAAACAAAACTGTCTTTAGAACGGCAGCTCCCAAAAGTAGGCCAGGACACATCTGTTAAGCCCCCAAAGAGTGACTGCCTGCTAAAAAAAAAGACTT
>NW_006288959.1:90332-91780 GCF_000327345.1 Myotis davidii | reverse complement strand
TTTTATTTTTAAAAAGTGCCAATTTAGATAAGTGGGAAAGAAACCAGAATGTTTTATGCAGGAAGGAGAGCCAAGGCGGACTTTCTGCTTCTAGCTGGGGGCGGTGTTTGAGCTTCCCTGACTTTAAAGGAGGTGGAGGAAAATGTTTTCAAACACTTGTGTATGACAGAGAAAGAGAAATGGGAGGATAGAGAATAGTTTCCCCATCACAAGCCCACCACACTGCCCTGAGAGGACTGATGTTGTCCTGTATGTGACCACAAGGCAATGAACCTGAATGGCCATCAAAGAACTGGGTTTAGAGTTGGGAGCTGAAGGGCTGGGAGGAGGCAGCTAGATGGGCAGAGGGGCATGCAGAGGAGAGAGAGTAAGAGATGGGCAGCAACTCAACATGTAGAATGTAAATTCATTGGAGATGAAATTAACTTTATGAAATACTCCAGTACATAAAATATATAAAGTATATAAAATATAAATGAGTAAAGTGCAGATGACACCAATAATAGTATTGAAGCATAATAGCCTCTATTTTGTAAAACTGCTTGAAATTCTCTGCTGCTTTTTAGATGGCCCCTTTTTCTGTGAGTCAACTCTTATTTTTAGATGGTCCTTTACTCTGTAAATTAACTTTGCTTTTAGCTTCTGTAAACATATGCTTTTTAGCTTGCTTGAATAATAGGGAAGATAAACTTAGCTGTCTGACTTGGCGGGCTAGCCATCTAACGTAAGGGGCTGATACTCCCACACTCTCATGCCAGGGGTTTTAGTTGTCTGAATAGAACTGTGTTCTACTCAAGGTTACAGGCTTCTTGCAAGATATCTATTAAGCATACATGGGGCTCTTTGAAAACTTGCAAAAGGGACCAGAACCCCCATATTTAGCAGACAAAAGGCATTAGAAGATATAAAAAGGAAAGCTTCCTCCATGCTTTTGCTCAGAATTTGAGAAGCAATATTCCTCTGAGCCTGCTGGCATAATAAAGACTCCTGATTATTTTGGCTTGTTAAGGTGTCTTATATTTAGCTTGCTGATTAACAATATAACAGTACTTTCTTTTTTTCAAAAAGATATTTTTATTGATTTCAGAGAAGAAGGGAGAAGGAGAGAGAGATAGAAACATCAATGATGATAGAGAATCATTGATCAGCTGCCTCTTGCACGTGCCCTATTGGGGATCGAGCCTGCAACCAGAGCATGTGCCCTTGACCGGAATCAAACCTGGGTTTATGTCTGGATTCTCTTGGTTTCTGTAGTTTTATAATAAGTATTTAATTAGCTACTGTGCCTCCTCCAACTTTATTCTTCCTTTTCAATGTCATTTTGGCTCCCTCGCTTTTCCAATTACATTTTAGAATTTGTTTGGCTGTATGTACAAAAAGTCCTGGTGGAATTTTGATTGGAATTGTTTTAAATTTCTAGATAAGTTTGGGGAAAATTGAATTAATTG
>NW_006288959.1:83085-87302 GCF_000327345.1 Myotis davidii | reverse complement strand
CGGGGCGTGGGGGTGCTGTGAGCCGGGATGGGCGGGGCACGAGGTAGGCCAGGCTGGTGGACTGTGGGGCACGGCCGTGTGTAGGTGGGCGTGGGAACCTCACCTCTCCCGGATGAATTCTGCCAGCTCCTTGGTGGAGATGGGCCCCTGCTTCATGTTGTGGTACAGAACCTCGAAGCCGTGGTTCTTCTCGCCCTGCAGAGATGAAGCGGAGACTGAGAAAAGGATGCAGGAAAACATCAGTGGTGTCCAGCAACGGGGGCCCAAACGGAGGACCCAACCGGCAGAAGTCCATCCCCTTGGCTCCGGGGATGGGTTCATTTACACACACACCACACACACACACACCACACACACACCCACACACACACCACACACACCAAACACACACCAAACACACACTCAGTCACACGCACACCACACCACACACACACACACCACACACACACCACACAACCACACACACCACACACCACACACACTCATACACACACACACTCACACACACCCCACACCACACACACACACATCAAACACAGTCACTCAGACTCTCCACACACACCAGCCAACACCTGTCTCCACCTGTCACCCCAACAGCTCTCCATTATTAACACGAGCCATAGCTGCTGCTTTCCCCAATCAACCATGTATCTTAGAGGTGTTTTCATATCTGAATATAATATCTGCTCATTTTGAAAATATTTCTGTACCAGTCTGATTGTGGTAGACATTGAGGTAGTTTTCCATCTTTGCTCCTATAAACCAACAAATAGCCTTATACTTGCATTACTTTCCACATGTTCAAGATGTAGCGAAATAAATGGTTAGAGGTGGAATTGCTGATCAAAGACTGAGCATTGTCATTTTGGTGGACAGTGCCAAATGTCCCTGCATACAAGTTTATCAATGTAAACTCTCACCAATGTGTGGGAGTGCATTATCATACTTCTTGAGTTCTTCCCGTTTTATAAGTGAAAATGATGTGTCCACACACTGTTTTCTTTTGATATTATTAGAACAGGCCAGACTGCAGTAATAAATTGGCCCACAGTGTATGTCGGCTCAAACACAGAAGTTTATATGTCACTAATGTAACAACAGGCAGGTGGTGAGCCCTAGGGAGGGACTATCCTCCAGGGGCTGAATCGGGGGCCCTGGTTCCCAGACTTCAATATGGTTCCTCTCATTTCTTTCCTGTGAAGATTAACAAACCTCAGTTATTCCTCAAGAAGAGTGGCCAGTTGTGATCTCCTAGAGGACTAAGGCATGGAGGTTGGTGAGATTTGCTACAGTTCCCAAGTCTCTAACTGGTCTCTACTAATATTCTCCACTGCCCAGGAGGGAGTATCTTACCTCAGGCCACCTCCTCCTATATTTAGAGAGGTAACCTAGCCATTGAGAGCCATCGCTTAGCTATAGCAGCTGTCAACTTCCAAATAATGCCACCATATAATCCAACCCTTTAGGGAACTGAGCCCCAAAACCACCTCCCCTCCCCCACTGCCTTTAGTTAGCTAATCAGAGTTCTAGGATGACATAGCTGTGGGTTCAGGGAGAGGTGATGGTTCCATGAAGGAAGGGAGAAATGGCAGTTTAGACTTACTGTTCCTGTCCTTGACTAAGTAGTTTGGATCTCTTCTAGTCTGGTTGCAAATGCAGCACTCTAAGAGCACAGTGGATTGTGGTTGTATGCATTTCAAACTCTGGCTCTGAATCCTTACATCCAGCGACAAGCCGCACAGTCACCTAGTGCTAAGGGCCTGCCAGAAAGAAGATGCACATCTGGGCTTTAGAACATGAGTTCATGCAAAGTCACTGTCATAGAAGTTATCCGTGGTCCCTTTTGGAGCATGTGGCCCACTAGAAGTGCTGGAGAGAGTTGAGCTGTGACTTTAGCTTTCTCCTGGGATAGAGGTATTGGTAACACACACAGCCTACAAGGTGGACAACTAGAACACAGGAGACATATCTAGGTGACTGCTGTCAGATATTGAACAGCAGGCCCTTCAGGACTGTGATTCCTGGGAAAGCAGCAGAAGCTAAAAGAGCCCTGAGAATGGTTTGGATTTCTGCCTGAATGGCCTCGTTCAAACATGGTGCACAAGAAGAGGTCACAAGCAGAGGGAGATGGACATGCTGAGTTGAAGAGAGAGTGATTGGGAAGATGAAGGAGGATGGAATTTGAGGGGCAGAGTTCCAGAGAGGAAGGAAGGCTGGAGAAACACCTCCAGGAATCTACGTTGTGTCCTGTTGAAGCTGAACTGCACGGAGTGAAACTACAAGCATAGAGGAGACTGATCCAGGAGCTTAGTCTGAAGCGTTCCCAGAGGACACAGACTTTGATTTCGTCAGCCAAAGCACAGAGCTCCTGTGAATTCCTGGCATTCAGTGGCCACCAGAAAGACTATACTTTAGTAGTAACTAGCCCTTGACTAGTACTACTCTAACCCATGATAAAGCTTAAAGAGAAATCCCAAAGAATTAAGATGATCTGCAAGTAAATTAACTACCTGTTATAATACAACTAGTGGTCCGGTGCACAAAAATTTGGGCACGCGGGAGGGGGTGGGGCCCTCAGCCCGGCCTGTGCCCTCTCACAGTCTGGGACCCCTCGGGGGATGACCACCTGCTAGCTTAGACCCATTCCCTTGGGGGTAATCACCAGGGAGCAGCTCCTGCATTGAGCATCTGCCCCCTGGTGGTCAGAGCATGCCATAGCGACCGGTTGTTCTGCTGTTAGGGTCAATTTATATATTACCCTTTTATTATATAGGTGGGGGCCAGCTGGTTTGCCCTGAAGAGTGTCCCAGATCAGGGTAGGGGTCTTGCTGGGGTGTGTGGCCAGCCAGGGTGAGGGGCTGATGGATGTTTTCAGGCTGGCCATGCCCCCCAGTGACCCAAGCTCCCAGCCTCTCATTCTTTTCTTTTTTTGTTTTTTAGCACCTCCTTGAGTGGAGGCCAGGGTGGCTGGAAACAGGTATCTGGAATTTATTTACCTTCTATAATTGAAACTTTGTAGTCTTGAGCAGAGACCAGGGCTTGCTAGGGCAGGCAGGAAGCTTGGCTTCCTCCATTGCTGGGGGCAACCCAAGGCTCTTGCTTGCTCGAGCTCCATGGTCACCGCCATCTTAGTTGGGTTAATTTGCATATTTTCTCCTATTGGCTAGTGGGTGAAGCGGAATGGTGGTTAATTTGCATCTTTCTCTTTTATTAGTGTAGACTAGAGGCCTAGTGCCCAAATTTGTGCATGGGTGGGGTCCCGCTGGCCTACCCCAATCGGCCTGATCAGGGCCAGGCTGGTTGAGGGGAAGGACTGCAGGTGATTGGCAGGCTGGCTCTTCTTCCGATTAGGGGGCCTTCTGAGGTGGGGCCGAGTGGGGGAAGGGGGCTGCAAGAGGTTGGCCGGCCGGCTCAGTCCCAGATTGGTGTATGTGGGGGCAATCTGGTGTGAGGACAGTCAGGGAGAGTGGTTATGGGCGGTTGGCTTGCTGGTTCTGCCCCTGATCAAAGTGGGGGTGCTGACCAGGGGCAGAGTGGGCTGGGGGGATGGGTTTTTGCCCAATTGGAGTGGTGGGAGTCCATTGGGGGGGCCTGGCCAGAGGGAGGGGCTTCAGATGGTTGTTTGGCTGGCTCCACCCCAATCAGGTGGTTTGCTGGCTGCAGTGGGCAGCATAGTGACCAGTTGTTATGGTTGTTATGGTTGCTAGCTTTTTATCCTATCTAATAATAAAAGAGAAACATGATAATTAGCGTACGTCCGCTACCCTTCCCATTGGCTAATCAGGGCGATATGCAAATTAACTGCCAGCCAAGATGGCGGCCGGCAACCAGGCAGCATGAGGCTAACATGAGGCTTGCTTGCTTCAGTGTCGGAGGACTCCAACATTCCCCACCTGCCTTGCCAGCCTCTAAGCCTGAAGTATGAACATTGTAACAAATATGGAAGCTAAAAAAAAACCCAGAAACCAGCTTTCAGTGAGCCAGGATCTCAGAGCTGGAGTTGATACAGCGTTTCGATTATAGAATCAAAACAAACCAGATACCTACTTTCAGCAGCGGAGGCCTCAGAGCTGGAGCCAAGCCTCAGAGCTAAAGCTGGCCCAGAATAAAAAAACAAGAAATGAAAAAAGGAGCGGTTGGGAGCTTCTGTCACCCGCCAGCCTGAAAACAGCCCTCAGCCCCTCACCCAGGCTGGCCAGGCACCCCAGTGGGGACCC
>NW_006288959.1:81367-82089 GCF_000327345.1 Myotis davidii | reverse complement strand
GCCTCTAGTATATATATATATATATATATTAGCATTCTCTTAGAGATATACAACAAACCAAACAGTTAAAATAAAATCCACAGTGTTCCGCTTCTAGTGAACATTACCACACATACACAGAAAGAGAACAACATCTTACCTAATAATAGACAAAGATGTAAATTGACCATACCTTCACTACACCCACCATTGGCTAATCAGAGTGATATGCAAATTAACCCCCAACAAAAATGGCTGTTAATTTGCATATGTAGGCTCAAAGCAGTGGAGCAAAGCCTGATGGCCCGGGGGCTGGAGCAATGAAAGCCTCATGCCCGGCGCCGGCTCCGGCCAGAGCCCAGCCAGAGTGAAGGCCTGGGTCCCGGGTGTCAGAGAAAAACCAGTGCCAGCAGCCAGGGGAAAGGAAGGCCTATTGCATGAATCTCTTTGTGTGACAGGCATCTAGTTGATCTATAATGAGGAGAGAAAGAAGTCAATGGAAAAAGCAAAATAGAGAAGAAAAAATATGGAATTACTAGCTAGCAGACAAGGATATTAAAATGCCCATGATAAATATTGTCAAGGATTGGCAGGAAAAAAAAGCATGATAAATGAATAAAATGAAAACTATAAACATAATAAAAGACACATCTAGAAATGAAAACAGTCTCTGAAATAAAAATTCTCTGGATGGATTTATCTCCCCTATCTCCTGTAGGTAACAAAAGCCCTAATCTGCAGGG
>NW_006288959.1:80365-81314 GCF_000327345.1 Myotis davidii | reverse complement strand
GAGCCCGTGAATCTGGTGGGAACCAACTGCATCTAGTGTGTGTGTGTGTGTGTGTGTGTGTGTGTGAAGGCGACAGGGAGAGGCCCTGTATGGCTTACGAAGGCCATTGTGATAAGACTCAAGTGCACAGTGCCTGCCTGAGACTTGACATCAGAAAAAGACACCACCCCACACCCCACCACCATTTAAGAAGCCTTTTTTTTTAAGCAGACATTGATTTAAAAAAGATGAATAAAAGTAGGATGTAGCTGGGAGAGCTCAAAAGACAGTCTTTGCCTGAGAGGAAGCACAAGGTTAGGTGGGGAGACAAACACAAGTTCACTGGAGGAATCTGAAGCCACTAATGCACAGAGGGTGGCCACTAACAGAAAATTCACACCCAGGTCAGTTAATGACCAGATCAATGAAAATCCCCATAATAAAGGCCTGGGCAGCAAACCGTGGCTCATGACCCACATGCGGCTCTTTGGCCCCTTGAGTGTGACTCTTCCACAAAATACCACGTGTGGGCATGCATGTACAATGGGATTGAAACTTCGTGGCCTATGTGCAGAAGTTGGTTTTCGGCCTGGGAGAGTCTATTTTGAAAAAGTGACGTTAGAAGAATTGGGGGGTGTTGGTCGAGCGATGGGAGACGTGGCTCAGGCAGGCTGCAGGATACACAGCATGGGGAAGGTGGGCGCAATTCATGCATGAGTTGAGTGAGCCAGTCAGTCAGCAGTCTCATGTGCAGTAGTTAGTGCTAGTCGCGTGTGCATATCGTGCGTAGGTGACAAAAGTACCTACTTGAAGCATAAAGTTACCTGTATTTTTCCAGCCAGCTGCAAATCCTACAGGTGTTTTTGTCATCAATTTAAGAATTGTAATTATTTTGTGTTGGTGGCTTTATTATTATAAAATGAAACATTTTTTTAGGTGCCCTGTTTGATATGGCTACAAAGAAGCACAG
>NW_006288959.1:74250-80099 GCF_000327345.1 Myotis davidii | reverse complement strand
GGAAGAAAGCAGTTGAGGAACTGCAGAAGAGTCAAGAAAAATCAAGTTCTGTATTTAATTACTGGATGCAATCTTCTGACAATGTTAATATTGCAAGTTTTGTGGTTAATCAAGAGATTGCTAAGAGAGGAAAACCATATACAGATGGCGAATACATAAAGAATTTTTTTATAAATGCACTCGAAGAGCTATTTCGGGATTTTAAGAACAAAGCAGATATTCTAAAAAAAAAAATTAAAGAGTTACCATTGTCTGCTAAAACAGTGAAAGATAGAACAGTCAAAATGTCTTCGAATATAACCAACCAGCAAGTCAAAGATCTTAAATTGGTTTCAGCTTTATCAATAGCAGTTGACGAGTCTTGTGACATAAATGATACAGTGCAAGTTTCACTTTTTGTACGATTTATTTCATCTACAGGTCCTAAAGAAGAACTTTTAGGATTATTGCCACTCAAAGGTCAAACACGTGGAGAGGAGATAGCAAATGCTGTAATTGAGGGCATTGAAAACATCATATTCCCCTCGATAAACTTGTCTCAATTTCAACAGATGGGTCGAAAAGTATGACCAGCGTAAGAAACGGGTTTTTTGCTATTTTGAAAGAAAAAATTAATCATGAGATACTTACTTACCATTGCATCATTCATCAAGAAGTGCTCTGTGCACAGACATTTCCAGAAGAAATTTGCAAAGTTATGGAATTGGTGATTAAGATTATCAACTCCATTACAGCTAAAGCTCTTAATCCTCACCAATTTAAAGAATTTTTAGTTGAGCTGGAGAGTGAGTACTCAGATCTTCTGCTTCATAACAAGGTACGTTGGTTATCAAGAGGAAACGTTTCCCTTCCCTATTAACAGAAATTAAGGCATTTCTCCTTGAGAAGGGTGTTCATTATCTAGAACTAACGAACGATCAGTGGATCCAAAACTTTTATTTCATGGTAGACGTTACGTCTCATCTAAATCAGCTTAATCGTAAACTACAGGGGAAAGGAAACACAGTTGTTTCAATGTTAGAAGAAGTTATTTCATTCGAAGACAAATTATCCCTTTTTGCTCAAGATTTTGAAAGATAAACTTTGATTCACTTTCCAAGCCTGTTGAAACATCACCAAGAAAATAATTCTGATATTGACATATGCTATTTCAAAACAACACTTTTAAATATGAGGGAAGGTGGTGCGTTGGTTATCAAGAGGAAACGTTTTGAAACGTCTCACTTCCTTATTAACAGAAATTAAAGCATTTCTCCTTGAGAAGGGTGTTCACTATCCAGAACTAACGAACGATCAGTGGATCCAAAAATTTTATTTCATGGTAGATGTTACGTCTCATCTAAATCAGCTTAATCGTAAACTACAGGGGAAAGGAAACGCAGTTTTTTCGATGTTAGAATAAGTTATTTCATTCAAAAACAAATTATCTCTTTTTGCTCAAGATTTTGAAAGAGAAACTTTGATTCACTTTCCAAGCCTGTTGAAACATCACCAAGAAAATAATCCTGATATTGACATTTGCTATTTCAAAACACTTTTAAATATGAGGGAAGCTTTTCTCAACAGGTTTCGGGAATTCAGAAACAGCAAAGAGACATTAACCTTTGTTAAAAAAAAAAACCTCTCGATTCTACTGTAACAGAATAAAATTTCTCTCCCTTTAAGATTGGCATTGGCAACTTCGAAATGCAATTGTTGGATTTAAAAAACAAAGAACTGTGGAGCTCTAAATTTGAACGTCTTTGTGCTGATATAGGAATATTGGAGAAAAACAAATGTGAACTCAGTTCACAGCACAAGTGGTCTGCTTTGAATGACCTGGAGAAGGAAGATATGTTGATTTTTAACACCTGGAATAGTATTCCTGACTCATATAATCAACTGAAAAAACTAGCGTTTGCTGTTCTTTCCTTATTCGGGTCTACATATTTATGGGAACAATCATTTTCAAGCATGAATCTTATTCAAGAGTAAATTGAGAAGTCATTTTATTGATGAGAACCTGGAATCTTGCCTAAAATTAAAAACAACAACATACAAACCTGACTTACCCAAACTTTCCAAGGAGATGCTAGGCCATTGTTCACATTAGTGTTTGTCAGTCATTGTCATGATTTAATTTTATGGATATTGTAAGGTTAATTGTAAGGAATTTAATTTTATCAATAAATAATGTCGTTATTAAGTATGATATCAAGTTTTATTCAACATACCTATAGTTTAACTAAAACTTAAAACTTTAAGTAAAGTTTATTAAGTTAATTTTAGGGAACGTTGTGGAGTGAAAGAAGATGTAGTGTCAAGGATTGAGAAAGGTATGTTGAGATGGTTTGGACATATAGAGAGGATGAATGAAAGGAGATAGACGAAACAAGTATACAAGATGAGTTTGGATGGGAGAGTTGGAAGGGGTCGACCTCAGCAAATGTACCTCAATCAGATTGAGGACGTTTTTAGCAAAGGCCAGCTTAGGAGTACCCTAATTAAGTTAATAACAATGTTCCTACCTATATAGTTAAAGATTAAAAAATTTGGCTCTCAAAAGAAATTTCAATCGTTGTACTGTTGATATTTGGCTCTGTTGGCCAATAAGTTTGCCAACCACTGCTCTAGTGAGGTTGAACAGGAAGAGAGAAAACACAATTCACAAATAACAAGAATGAGAGAAGAGCCATCACTGCATATTGTGCAGAAATTAAGATGATAATAAAATACTGTATGAAAAACTTTATCCTTATAATTTGGACCACGCAGTGGTTCTCAACCTTCTGGCCCTTTAAATACAGTTCCTCATGTTGTGACCCAACCATAAAATTATTTTCGTTGCTACTTCATAACTGTAATGTTGCTACTGTTATGAATCATAATGTAAATATCTGATATGCAGGATGGTCTTAGACGACCCCTGTGAAAGGGTCATGCGATTGCCAAAGGTTGAGAACCGCTGACTTAGAGGAATGGAAAAACTCCTTGAAAAATACAAACTACCAAAGGTCAGTAAAGAAAATGGAATGAGCCCAAACAGCCTGTATCTAATACAGAAATTAAAGGTTTGCAGCTGAAAACCTCCCGAAAAGCATATGCTAGGCTCAGGTGTTTTCACTGGTAAACTCTTAGCAGCATTTAATGAAGATGTAACACCATTACGTAAGTTGTTCCATAAAAGGGGCGGGGGGATGGGGGAGGGACACACATCTCAACTCATTCTCATTACCCTTATGAGAGAAGTTAATTTGAAACGCAGGCAGACAGGGCAGGGGTCCCGTGGGAAACAAAGGCAGGTGGAACATAGGCAGGGAAAACACAGCAGTTTGAGCAGCCTAACCACAGGAACCAACCATGCAGGAATAATAAAATGTTTCTGGACTCAAAGAGGGAGCATGGAAACCAAGCGGGGTGGGGGCGGGGGCTTGCAACAATAAGGCCAACTGACACAGAAACAGGAAGTTCCACATAGGAACAGAAAGAACACAGAAACAGGGAAAGTTCAGGTCAGTTGCTGGGCAGAAACAATTGAGGAAATCAATCAGGTGACGACAGGGATAGACATAGAGCAGGCTTGTAGCACACAAATACCCCTGGACTACAAGGCTTAAGGGGTGTGTGTGTGTGTGGCAGCCCATTATTGGACTCCCTCCTGTGACGGGAGTCTGAATCTGCTTGTAATAAATTTTCCACACTTTTGCTTAAATCTTCTGGTCCATGGAGCTCATTTTTTGGTGTTGCGAGACACGACCCCGGGAAAAACTCTCAGGGACCCTGCCTGTCTGCCTGTGTTTACCGTTCTGGTTATCACATACCCCCAATCAAAGACTAGAAATCAAAGAAGAAAAAGCTATAAACCAATATCTCTCATAAGCATAGATGCAAACATTCTTAACACAATTTTTAGCAAATTAAACCCTCTTTGTAAAAAGAATGATACAGCATGACCAAGTGGAGCATGTACAAGGAATGCAAAGTTGCTTTAGCACTAAAAAACCAATCAATGTAGTTGGCCATATTTTCAGATGAAAACAAAACCAGAAATATTTGGCTCAATTAATGCAAAAATATATTTGACAAACACTTATTCCTGACAGAAATGTTTAGGAAGCAAGGAATAGAACACACTTTCCCAGTCTGAGAATTGGATCTAAGAAAAGCCGACAACTACCATCAAACTTACTGGTGAAAGAATGAGTGCTTTCCCTCTAAGACTGAGACCAAGGCAAACTTTTCTGCTCTCAACACTTGTAGTTACTATAATACAGAAGGTAGACCCAGTGCAAAAAGCAAGAAAACTAAATAAGGGTCATGCTAATTGGAAAAAACAAAATAAAACTGTATTATAGATAACAGTGGATATTATGATGTGGGGATTAGCTAACTGTTTTGGTAAAGGGCAAGATAGTAAACATTTTAGGCTTGGTTATTTAAGACTCAAGATCAAGGATATTATGCGGATACTTATAGCAATTGAAAATGCAACCTTTTATAGATGTAAAACCATTTTTTAGCCCATAAGTGGTACAAAAACAATGGTTTGCTGGTTTTGGCTCACTGGCCATTGTGTGTAAATTCCTATAATAGAACATTTTATGGACTCTACAAAAAATCCAGTATACACAAAAAGTCTAGCAAGGTAGTAGGATTATCAATTTTATATCTATCTATGTACTAGCAATGAATAATAAATTAATATTTATAACCTTTATTTACAATATCATCAAAAATATAAGCCATTCAAGGATAAACTTGATAGAAGATGTGTACAATCTATATACTGAAACTACAAAGTATTATTGAGAGAAATTAAAGGATACCTCAATTAATGGTGACATACACCATGTTCAAGCCTGGAAGAATCAATATTGGTAATATATCAATTCCTTTTTTATTGATGAATAACTTCAACACAATTGTAATCCAAATTATATAGATTTACTAAAGAAATTGATGTTTACTCTTAAATTTACATGAAATGCAAAGGCCATGTAATAGTAAAAGCAATTTTAAAAAAGGATAGCCCTGGCTGGTGGCTCAGTTGGTTGAGCATCTTCCAGTGCACCTAGAGGTGGAAAGTTGGATTCCTCATCAGACCACATGTCCCGGTTGCAGGCTCAATCCCCACTAGGGGCATGTGCAGGAGGCAGCCACTTGATGTTTCTCCCACTCTCTCTCTCACTCTCCCTTCCCCTCTCTTTTTCTAAAATCAATAAGAACATCATTTAAAAAATTTAAAAACAGCTTTGCGGAAAATGGCGACCAGCAGGAAGGTAGGGAGGGAGAGAGTGTGAGAGCGCAAGGAAGTGATAGAGGAGTGCGTGGACGTGTGTGTGTGTGTGTGTATGAGCTAGGGACAGTTAGATTCTGCAGGGCTTCTAAGGGGCTGCTAAACCGGGCAGTCTTAGGCGGCGGAACCCCGCTCCCTGCCGGGACACTCCTGGCGGCCAGCACAGGCATGGTGACCACGCCATTCTTGGGAAGCAGAGCGGCCTGAAACTAGGATCCTGGCCTCAGCACCACCCAGTCTGGTCTCAGACGCATACCAGGACCCTGCAGCCACTGGGGACAGAGACCTGTGACCACAGCTACAGACCTGCGGACACCAAAAGTTCAGAAATCCCTGCGGCAGATCCATGAGTAATAGAGCCCATCCCCCGCTCCCTGCAGGCTCGCGGGCAGCGCCATAGTAACTGATAGACGCACCCCTTGCCTGGGCCTCAGTGCTGCTACAGGAATTTAAGCCTGGAAGTGCGCGAGCACCTTGGAACTGATCCCGCATAGTGCCGGCTTCGGAGCCCTGGGCTGGGAGCAATCATGTGAACACCTGGAATTTGTCCCGCGTAGCGCAGGCCCAGGGACCC
>NW_006288959.1:69296-73148 GCF_000327345.1 Myotis davidii | reverse complement strand
GGAAGGGAAAATCAGGAGATTTGCAGACAAAAAAAAAGGCTAAGGGAGTTTATCACTACCAAGCCAGCAATGCAAGAAATGCTAAAGGGAATGCTGTAAAAAGAAGAAATATAAAAGTAAGATAGAACACAGGCACGGAAATAGAAATGAATCCAAGCACGTATCTTTCAATAATAACTTTAAATGTAAATGGACTAAATGCTCCAATCAAAAGACATCGAGTGTCTGAATGGATAAAAAGACATGACCCATATATATGCTGTCTATTACTGTCCTACTAGTCCACAGAGCTCATAAAGCTGCACTCTCTTTGTTCTTCTCTCATCGGTTTGTGTGTGACTCTGTGTTTTGCACTCAGATTTCCCCATTTGTAAGCCCACTAACAGGAGGACCAGGCTCTGAGAGTTGAAATTGTGATTTAATGGCAGTTCTGTGCTGGCACTTCAGAGGGAAAGGCAGGGAGTTCATGGTCAAATGCAGCTAATGTGCTCCATCCCCTCCCCCTTTTCTCTCTGTAATTGATGGGGTAAGAGGTAGGGATCAAAAATCATAGAAATTCCAACATGTGAACAGAGATGAGAAATAACAAGAAGACTTTGCTGCCTTGGTGAGTGATGTCAATGAAGATGAACCCATACGTTACGTCCAAACTCACTTGCAGGTGGCTCAGCACGGATCAAGGGGACTCTTACAGGTTATGTCTGCACTCATGACTGTCCTGTGAGGTGTGTGTTCCACCTACAGATGAGGCAAACCTGAGTCTTTCATGGTAAAATGTTTATCTGTGGTCACTCGGCTACTAATTTGACTCTTCAGATTCTCTAAAATGTGATTTTAAAGAGATGGGTTGTGTGGAGAAAGGGCCTACTTAGTATGTGTCATGGGAAATACATATAATTGGTTAACTAAGGAGGCATATGGGGACATATGTGAGTAGTTCTGTAAAGATTTAGAAAAATTTAGGGATGAATGCTTGGTGAATTTTTATTAAAGGGAAATAATGTTCTGGGGACAGGATTTCCATGTGACTGCTGCATTAAGGAGGCCACAGACCCTTTAAAACCAACTATGTTTCTTGGTTCCTGCAGTGAATGCAGAACGGGTCCTGGATTGGCGCTTCGGTGACAGATGGTTACTATGTTCACAGTGAACCCCACTGACCAGCGCAGATTCCAAGGATTCCAGGGAAGGCGGGTTCTCCCTGAATTCCCACCAGGAGGGAGTCCCCAAGCTTAAGCTTCCACCAGAGGGAACAGAGCACGTCCTTGGGGAGTCTCCCTCCCATAACCCGCACTCATATCAATGGCTGCTTCTTTATCACAACCACTACCCTCGTGGCCCCACTCCCTCACCCTAAGGGCCCCGCCTCAACAGGGGCCCAGCCAGGTGGTTCAGGTGAGGTGCTGGAATGGGGATGTTGCCTTCCTCCCAGGCCAGGCCAGGCCAGCAACAGCTGCCCTGAGTACCGTATCCAGGGTGGGGACAGTGCAGAGAAATCTGGAAAACTCGAGAATGCTGACTGGGTGAGGGAAGCAGCTGGCAGAAGCCCAAACCAGACGTGTTTTTTTTTAAAGGGAAGCAGCTGGCAGAAGTCCAAACCAGACCTTTCAGATGAGATTTTAGCCAATCAGAAAAAGGAGTCTAAGCTGACAACCCTGTTGCTAGTAGAGAGTCTGTGTGAAGAGGCCTGTGAGACCTGGGAATCCCCAGGCCTGACGCAGCCTCCACTGCAAGGCCCAGAACAGAACCAAGTCCACAGCCCCAAACAGAACCAACCACACAGCCCAGAGCAGCACTGAGTGCCCAGCCCAGAGCAGAACTGATAGAATTGCCCACTCTGAAAGGAGGGAGGTGATTGGTCAGAGGCCTCTATTAATTCTGAGGGACCCTGAGTTGGGAGCTTAGGGCACTGAGGCCTTCAAGTTCCCTCTCTGACTATTCTTCCTTGTCCCCCAGCCCCATTCCAGGTCTGAGTTGGATGTTCCTCCCCTATGCTTCCTGCCTGACTCTGGAGTGACCCTGACCCTGACCCACCCCTGCTGGTCGGAGCCCAGGGCTGATCCCCTGGCTCAGGGGCTCCAGAGCGATGCACCCAACAGAGAAAACAGGACCAGCTCACAGCCTCCACGTGCCACTAATGCCACCTCTTATTGCTGCCTCCTCCCTGCTTCTTTTTCTTGGTAAACTCCTTATATTCTGCTTTCAGATCCTGTCCTCAAACTTAAAAGGAGAACCTAAAATATAGAGGAGAGCGAGAGAGAAAGAGAAAGAGAGAGCGAGAGAGAGCGCGAGAGAGAGAGAGAGGGTGATAGAGAGAGAGAGAGAGAGAGAGAGGAGAGACTTATCTTGTTTATTAATATTTGCCAGGCATCGTCTTAATTGCTCTATAATCATTCAGTATTACCCCTGGTCATGGGCGAGAGGAGTCTGATAAATAATATATTTATTTAAAACCCCACCAATAGTTCCGCCTTTGGGGTTTGATGCTCAGGGGCTGCACAGTATGAGCTGTGAGTGTGAACACCTGCTCCCTCAATCACACGGCGCAGGCCCCAGGGGTGCTTCTCCAAGTCTTTGCTTTTTGGCTGGAGCTGCAGGTGCCTGTGTCATGTTGATGTGAATGTTTATGTTTGTGCCTTTGTGACATCAGATGGACCTGGAGTTTAGAAGAGTTTAGAAGAGAAAAATCAACTTCAATGTAGAACCCCCCAAAGAATATTTCACTGGAGAAGGGAGGGATGTTCTCATCTTTCCTTAGCCTTCAGATACTCCCACGGCCATTAAACCCCAGCTCTTGTGGCCGGCCCCAATGGCAGGCTGAGAAAACCTCACATGGGGAGTTTTTAAAAATATATATATTTTATTGATTTTTTACAGAGATGAAGGGGGAGGGATACAGAGTTAGAAACATCAATGAGAGAGAAACACCCCCAGGAGCTTCCCAGTAGTTACCAAAAGTAACCCACTACCCTCACTTGCAACAGCTTAAATTAATTTTGCCTAATTTTGAATTTGACATAAGCATTGTCATGTAGTAAGTACTCTTCTAATTTTTCTTGCTCAATATTATGTTGAGGCTTACCTGTGGCTCCTTGTTGTATGTGCCCTTGACCGGAATCAAACCTGGAACCCTTCAGTCCACATTCCGACACTCTATTCACTGAGCCAAACCAGTCAGGGCACATGGAGAGCTTTAAGAGCTTTCAATAGGCTGCATCAAACAAGCAAACAAAAAAGAAAAAAAAATCAACTTAACTTTCAAAGACTTGCATTCAAAGAGCACAAATGCAGTAGATTCTCGCATAAGGAAGACTCACTTGTCAGCAGGGCTGGTGTCATTTTGTGTGTGATATTCCCAACAGCTACACATGCAGCACATCCGAACACTTTGCAGTATTAGAGCAGTCATATTGCTGTGAGTGTGTGTGTATGAAGGTGTCGATATAAAATGCATGAAACATGATCCACATTTTCCAAAGAGAAGCGTGAGGCTACAAGAGGTTGAGTAATTTGTAGTTTCATAAAGCACATTCGAGATAGAGCTGCAGCTCATAACGCACCAGGACTTCAGGCTCCTTGAGTGTTTAAGATAATAGGAGGGAGCATCTCCTGACAATGATTTTCTCTCCCTGATACATGATCCCCACTTATTTCCCCTCCTAAAAATCTCAAGTGTAAGAATATCACAAAGGTTTTAACTGAATATCACAAAGATGCCCACTCTTGAATCACCCTTCTCTCTTGGTTCTTTAATTCCTAAGGCATTCACCTTCTATAACTGAGAGAAAGTCTTCAAATGCTCATTCAGTGCAATTCAAGAAGGCTGGGTTCCAGGCACTGGCTCCAGGGTCT